>NC_135184.1:30221966-30534314 GCF_041146795.1 Maylandia zebra | reverse complement strand
AAAGAGGTTTTGCAGCTGTTTGAGCTAAGATTTCCAAGTTATTCACATAATGAAAACCTATACTTTGTTTCGGTTGACTTCCCCATTCAAATGCATGTAACAGTGAGAAACGCACTGTCTTGGCGAAAGAAAGCGTTTTTGTACAACTTCATAGAAATAGCTGTAACTTTTGATAGAAGACTCGGATACACATGTTTATGGCTTTATCTTATAGAACTCAAGGTTCCCGTGCTGGGAAAACAGGTTTTGCAGCTGTTTGAGCTAAGATTTCCAAGTTATTCACATAATGAAAACCTATACTTTGTTTCGGTCGAGTTCCCCATTCAAATGCATGTAACAGTGAGAAACGCACTGTCTTGGCGAAAGAAAGCGTTTTTGTACAACTTCATATGAATAGCTGTAACTTTTGATAGAAGACTCGGATACACATGTTTATGGCTTTATCTTATAGAACTCAAGGTTCCCGTGCTGGGAAAACAGGTTTTGCAGCTGTTTGAGCTAAGATTTCCAAGTTATTCACATAATGAAAACCTATACTTTGTTTCGTTCGAGTTCCCCATTCAAATGCATGTAACAGTGAGAAACGCACTGTCTTGGCGAAAGAAAGCGTTTTTGTACAACTTCATAGAAATAGCTGTAACTTTTGATAGAAGACTCGGAATAGAACTCAAGGTTCCCGTGCTGGGAAAAGAGGTTTTGCAGCTGTTTGAGCTAAGATTTCCAAGTTATTCACATAATGAAAACCTATACTTTGTTTCGGTCGAGTTCCCCATTCAAATGCATGTAACAGTGAGAAACGCACTGTCTTGGCGAAAGAAAGCGTTTTTGTACAACTTCATAGAAATAGCTGTAACTTTTGATAGAAGACTCGGATACACATGTTTATGGCTTTATCTTATAGAACTCAAGGTTCCCGTGCTGGGAAAACAGGTTTTGCAGCTGTTTGAGCTAAGATTTCCAAGTTATTCACATAATGAAAACCTATACTTTACAACTTCATAGAAATAGCTGTAACTTTTGATAGAAGACTCGGATACACATGTTTATGGCTTTATCTTATAGAACTCAAGGTTCCCGTGCTGGGAAAAGAGGTTTTGCAGCTGTTTGAGCTAAGATTTCCAAGTTATTCACATAATGAAAACCTATACTTTGTTTCGGTCGAGTTCCCCATTCAAATGCATGTAACAGTGAGAAACGCACTGTCTTGGCGAAAGAAAGCGTTTTTGTACAACTTCATAGAAATAGCTGTAACTTTTGATAGAAGACTCGGATACACATGTTTATGGCTTTATCTTATAGAACTCAAGGTTCCCGTGCTGGGAAAAGAGGTTTTGCAGCTGTTTGAGCTAAGATTTCCAAGTTATTCACATAATGAAAACCTATACTTTGTTTCGGTCGAGTTCCCCATTCAAATGCATGTAACAGTGAGAAACGCACTGTCTTGGCGAAAGAAAGCGTTTTTGTACAACTTCATAGAAATAGCTGTAACTTTTGATAGAAGACTCGGATACACATGTTTATGGCTTTATCTTATAGAACTCAAGGTTCCCGTGCTGGGAAAAGAGGTTTTGCAGCTGTTTGAGCTAAGATTTCCAAGTTATTCACATAATGAAAACCTATACTTTGTTTCGGTCGAGTTCCCCATTCAAATGCATGTAACAGTGAGAAACGCACTGTCTTGGCGAAAGAAAGCGTTTTTGTACAACTTCATAGAAATAGCTGTAACTTTTGATAGAAGACTCGGATACACATGTTTATGGCTTTATCTTATAGAACTCAAGGTTCCCGTGCTGGGAAAACAGGTTTTGCAGCTGTTTGAGCTAAGATTTCCAAGTTATTCACATAATGAAAACCTATACTTTGTTTCGGTCGAGTTCCCCATTCAAATGCATGTAACAGTGAGAAACGCACTGTCTTGGCGAAAGAAAGCGTTTTTGTACAACTTCATAGAAATAGCTGTAACTTTTGATAGAAGACTCGGATACACATGTTTATGGCTTTATCTTATAGAACTCAAGGTTCCCGTGCTGGGAAAACAGGTTTTGCAGCTGTTTGAGCTAAGATTTCCAAGTTATTCACATAATGAAAACCTATACTTTGTTTCGGTCGAGTTCCCCATTCAAATGCATGTAACAGTGAGAAACGCACTGTCTTGGCGAAAGAAAGCGTTTTTGTACAACTTCATAGAAATAGCTGTAACTTTTGATAGAAGACTCGGATACACATGTTTATGGCTTTATCTTATAGAACTCAAGGTTCCCGTGCTGGGAAAAGAGGTTTTGCAGCTGTTTGAGCTAAGATTTCCAAGTTATTCACATAATGAAAACCTATACTTTGTTTCGGTCGAGTTCCCCATTCAAATGCATGTAACAGTGAGAAACGCACTGTCTTGGCGAAAGAAAGCGTTTTTGTACAACTTCATAGAAATAGCTGTAACTTTTGATAGAAGACTCGGATACACATGTTTATGGCTTTATCTTATAGAACTCAAGGTTCCCGTGCTGGGAAAACAGGTTTTGCAGCTGTTTGAGCTAAGATTTCCAAGTTATTCACATAATGAAAACCTATACTTTGTTTCGGTCGAGTTCCCCATTCAAATGCATGTAACAGTGAGAAACGCACTGTCTTGGCGAAAGAAAGCGTTTTTGTACAACTTCATAGAAATAGCTGTAACTTTTGATAGAAGACTCGGATACACATGTTTATGGCTTTATCTTATAGAACTCAAGGTTCCCGTGCTGGGAAAACAGGTTTTGCAGCTGTTTGAGCTAAGATTTCCAAGTTATTCACATAATGAAAACCTATACTTTGTTTCGGTCGAGTTCCCCATTCAAATGCATGTAACAGTGAGAAACGCACTGTCTTGGCGAAAGAAAGCGTTTTTGTACAACTTCATAGAAATAGCTGTAACTTTTGATAGAAGACTCGGATACACATGTTTATGGCTTTATCTTATAGAACTCAAGGTTCCCGTGCTGGGAAAACAGGTTTTGCAGCTGTTTGAGCTAAGATTTCCAAGTTATTCACATAATGAAAACCTATACTTTGTTTCGGTCGAGTTCCCCATTCAAATGCATGTAACAGTGAGAAACGCACTGTCTTGGCGAAAGAAAGCGTTTTTGTACAACTTCATAGAAATAGCTGTAACTTTTGATAGAAGACTCGGATACACATGTTTATGGCTTTATCTTATAGAACTCAAGGTTCCCGTGCTGGGAAAAGAGGTTTTGCAGCTGTTTGAGCTAAGATTTCCAAGTTATTCACATAATGAAAACCTATACTTTGTTTCGGTCGAGTTCCCCATTCAAATGCATGTAACAGTGAGAAACGCACTGTCTTGGCGAAAGAAAGCGTTTTTGTACAACTTCATAGAAATAGCTGTAACTTTTGATAGAAGACTCGGATACACATGTTTATGGCTTTATCTTATAGAACTCAAGGTTCCCGTGCTGGGAAAAGAGGTTTTGCAGCTGTTTGAGCTAAGATTTCCAAGTTATTCACATAATGAAAACCTATACTTTGTTTCGGTCGAGTTCCCCATTCAAATGCATGTAACAGTGAGAAACGCACTGTCTTGGCGAAAGAAAGCGTTTTTGTACAACTTCATAGAAATAGCTGTAACTTTTGATAGAAGACTCGGATACACATGTTTATGGCTTTATCTTATAGAACTCAAGGTTCCCGTGCTGGGAAAAGAGGTTTTGCAGCTGTTTGAGCTAAGATTTCCAAGTTATTCACATAATGAAAACCTATACTTTGTTTCGGTCGAGTTCCCCATTCAAATGCATGTAACAGTGAGAAACGCACTGTCTTGGCGAAAGAAAGCGTTTTTGTACAACTTCATAGAAATAGCTGTAACTTTTGATAGAAGACTCGGATACACATGTTTATGGCTTTATCTTATAGAACTCAAGGTTCCCGTGCTGGGAAAAGAGGTTTTGCAGCTGTTTGAGCTAAGATTTCCAAGTTATTCACATAATGAAAACCTATACTTTGTTTCGGTCGAGTTCCCCATTCAAATGCATGTAACAGTGAGAAACGCACTGTCTTGGCGAAAGAAAGCGTTTTTGTACAACTTCATAGAAATAGCTGTAACTTTTGATAGAAGACTCGGATACACATGTTTATGGCTTTATCTTATAGAACTCAAGGTTCCCGTGCTGGGAAAACAGGTTTTGCAGCTGTTTGAGCTAAGATTTCCAAGTTATTCACATAATGAAAACCTATACTTTGTTTCGGTCGAGTTCCCCATTCAAATGCATGTAACAGTGAGAAACGCACTGTCTTGGCGAAAGAAAGCGTTTTTGTACAACTTCATAGAAATAGCTGTAACTTTTGATAGAAGACTCGGATACACATGTTTATGGCTTTATCTTATAGAACTCAAGGTTCCCGTGCTGGGAAAACAGGTTTTGCAGCTGTTTGAGCTAAGATTTCCAAGTTATTCACATAATGAAAACCTATACTTTGTTTCGGTCGAGTTCCCCATTCAAATGCATGTAACAGTGAGAAACGCACTGTCTTGGCGAAAGAAAGCGTTTTTGTACAACTTCATAGAAATAGCTGTAACTTTTGATAGAAGACTCGGATACACATGTTTATGGCTTTATCTTATAGAACTCAAGGTTCCCGTGCTGGGAAAACAGGTTTTGCAGCTGTTTGAGCTAAGATTTCCAAGTTATTCACATAATGAAAACCTGTACTTTGTTTCGGTCGAGTTCCCCATTCAAATGCATGTAACAGTGAGAAACGCACTGTCTTGGCGAAAGAAAGCGTTTTTGTACAACTTCATAGAAATAGCTGTAACTTTTGATAGAAGACTCGGATACACATGTTTATGGCTTTATCTTATAGAACTCAAGGTTCCCGTGCTGGGAAAAGAGGTTTTGCAGCTGTTTGAGCTAAGATTTCCAAGTTATTCACATAATGAAAACCTATACTTTGTTTCGGTCGAGTTCCCCATTCAAATGCATGTAACAGTGAGAAACGCACTGTCTTGGCGAAAGAAAGCGTTTTTGTACAACTTCATAGAAATAGCTGTAACTTTTGATAGAAGACTCGGATACACATGTTTATGGCTTTATCTTATAGAACTCAAGGTTCCCGTGCTGGGAAAACAGGTTTTGCAGCTGTTTGAGCTAAGATTTCCAAGTTATTCACATAATGAAAACCTATACTTTGTTTCGGTCGAGTTCCCCATTCAAATGCATGTAACAGTGAGAAACGCACTGTCTTGGCGAAAGAAAGCGTTTTTGTACAACTTCATAGAAATAGCTGTAACTTTTGATAGAAGACTCGGATACACATGTTTATGGCTTTATCTTATAGAACTCAAGGTTCCCGTGCTGGGAAAAGAGGTTTTGCAGCTGTTTGAGCTAAGATTTCCAAGTTATTCACATAATGAAAACCTATACTTTGTTTCGGTCGAGTTCCCCATTCAAATGCATGTAACAGTGAGAAACGCACTGTCTTGGCGAAAGAAAGCGTTTTTGTACAACTTCATAGAAATAGCTGTAACTTTTGATAGAAGACTCGGATACACATGTTTATGGCTTTATCTTATAGAACTCAAGGTTCCCGTGCTGGGAAAAGAGGTTTTGCAGCTGTTTGAGCTAAGATTTCCAAGTTATTCACATAATGAAAACCTATACTTTGTTTCGGTCGAGTTCCCCATTCAAATGCATGTAACAGTGAGAAACGCACTGTCTTGGCGAAAGAAAGCGTTTTTGTACAACTTCATAGAAATAGCTGTAACTTTTGATAGAAGACTCGGATACACATGTTTATGGCTTTATCTTATAGAACTCAAGGTTCCCGTGCTGGGAAAAGAGGTTTTGCAGCTGTTTGAGCTAAGATTTCCAAGTTATTCACATAATGAAAACCTATACTTTGTTTCGGTCGAGTTCCCCATTCAAATGCATGTAACAGTGAGAAACGCACTGTCTTGGCGAAAGAAAGCGTTTTTGTACAACTTCATAGAAATAGCTGTAACTTTTGATAGAAGACTCGGATACACATGTTTATGGCTTTATCTTATAGAACTCAAGGTTCCCGTGCTGGGAAAAGAGGTTTTGCAGCTGTTTGAGCTAAGATTTCCAAGTTATTCACATAATGAAAACCTATACTTTGTTTCGGTCGAGTTCCCCATTCAAATGCATGTAACAGTGAGAAACGCACTGTCTTGGCGAAAGAAAGCGTTTTTGTACAACTTCATAGAAATAGCTGTAACTTTTGATAGAAGACTCGGATACACATGTTTATGGCTTTATCTTATAGAACTCAAGGTTCCCGTGCTGGGAAAAGAGGTTTTGCAGCTGTTTGAGCTAAGATTTCCAAGTTATTCACATAATGAAAACCTATACTTTGTTTCGGTCGAGTTCCCCATTCAAATGCATGTAACAGTGAGAAACGCACTGTCTTGGCGAAAGAAAGCGTTTTTGTACAACTTCATAGAAATAGCTGTAACTTTTGATAGAAGACTCGGATACACATGTTTATGGCTTTATCTTATAGAACTCAAGGTTCCCGTGCTGGGAAAAGAGGTTTTGCAGCTGTTTGAGCTAAGATTTCCAAGTTATTCACATAATGAAAACCTATACTTTGTTTCGGTCGAGTTCCCCATTCAAATGCATGTAACAGTGAGAAACGCACTGTCTTGGCGAAAGAAAGCGTTTTTGTACAACTTCATAGAAATAGCTGTAACTTTTGATAGAAGACTCGGATACACATGTTTATGGCTTTATCTTATAGAACTCAAGGTTCCCGTGCTGGGAAAAGAGGTTTTGCAGCTGTTTGAGCTAAGATTTCCAAGTTATTCACATAATGAAAACCTATACTTTGTTTCGGTCGAGTTCCCCATTCAAATGCATGTAACAGTGAGAAACGCACTGTCTTGGCGAAAGAAAGCGTTTTTGTACAACTTCATAGAAATAGCTGTAACTTTTGATAGAAGACTCGGATACACATGTTTATGGCTTTATCTTATAGAACTCAAGGTTCCCGTGCTGGGAAAAGAGGTTTTGCAGCTGTTTGAGCTAAGATTTCCAAGTTATTCACATAATGAAAACCTATACTTTGTTTCGGTCGAGTTCCCCATTCAAATGCATGTAACAGTGAGAAACGCACTGTCTTGGCGAAAGAAAGCGTTTTTGTACAACTTCATAGAAATAGCTGTAACTTTTGATAGAAGACTCGGATACACATGTTTATGGCTTTATCTTATAGAACTCAAGGTTCCCGTGCTGGGAAAAGAGGTTTTGCAGCTGTTTGAGCTAAGATTTCCAAGTTATTCACATAATGAAAACCTATACTTTGTTTCGGTCGAGTTCCCCATTCAAATGCATGTAACAGTGAGAAACGCACTGTCTTGGCGAAAGAAAGCGTTTTTGTACAACTTCATAGAAATAGCTGTAACTTTTGATAGAAGACTCGGATACACATGTTTATGGCTTTATCTTATAGAACTCAAGGTTCCCGTGCTGGGAAAAGAGGTTTTGCAGCTGTTTGAGCTAAGATTTCCAAGTTATTCACATAATGAAAACCTATACTTTGTTTCGGTCGAGTTCCCCATTCAAATGCATGTAACAGTGAGAAACGCACTGTCTTGGCGAAAGAAAGCGTTTTTGTACAACTTCATAGAAATAGCTGTAACTTTTGATAGAAGACTCGGATACACATGTTTATGGCTTTATCTTATAGAACTCAAGGTTCCCGTGCTGGGAAAAGAGGTTTTGCAGCTGTTTGAGCTAAGATTTCCAAGTTATTCACATAATGAAAACCTATACTTTGTTTCGGTCGAGTTCCCCATTCAAATGCATGTAACAGTGAGAAACGCACTGTCTTGGCGAAAGAAAGCGTTTTTGTACAACTTCATAGAAATAGCTGTAACTTTTGATAGAAGACTCGGATACACATGTTTATGGCTTTATCTTATAGAACTCAAGGTTCCCGTGCTGGGAAAAGAGGTTTTGCAGCTGTTTGAGCTAAGATTTCCAAGTTATTCACATAATGAAAACCTATACTTTGTTTCGGTCGAGTTCCCCATTCAAATGCATGTAACAGTGAGAAACGCACTGTCTTGGCGAAAGAAAGCGTTTTTGTACAACTTCATAGAAATAGCTGTAACTTTTGATAGAAGACTCGGATACACATGTTTATGGCTTTATCTTATAGAACTCAAGGTTCCCGTGCTGGGAAAAGAGGTTTTGCAGCTGTTTGAGCTAAGATTTCCAAGTTATTCACATAATGAAAACCTATACTTTGTTTCGGTCGAGTTCCCCATTCAAATGCATGTAACAGTGAGAAACGCACTGTCTTGGCGAAAGAAAGCGTTTTTGTACAACTTCATAGAAATAGCTGTAACTTTTGATAGAAGACTCGGATACACATGTTTATGGCTTTATCTTATAGAACTCAAGGTTCCCGTGCTGGGAAAAGAGGTTTTGCAGCTGTTTGAGCTAAGATTTCCAAGTTATTCACATAATGAAAACCTATACTTTGTTTCGGTCGAGTTCCCCATTCAAATGCATGTAACAGTGAGAAACGCACTGTCTTGGCGAAAGAAAGCGTTTTTGTACAACTTCATAGAAATAGCTGTAACTTTTGATAGAAGACTCGGATACACATGTTTATGGCTTTATCTTATAGAACTCAAGGTTCCCGTGCTGGGAAAAGAGGTTTTGCAGCTGTTTGAGCTAAGATTTCCAAGTTATTCACATAATGAAAACCTATACTTTGTTTCGGTCGAGTTCCCCATTCAAATGCATGTAACAGTGAGAAACGCACTGTCTTGGCGAAAGAAAGCGTTTTTGTACAACTTCATATAAATAGCTGTAACTTTTGATAGAAGACTCGGATACACATGTTTATGGCTTTATCTTATAGAACTCAAGGTTCCCGTGCTGGGAAAAGAGGTTTTGCAGCTGTTTGAGCTAAGATTTCCAAGTTATTCACATAATGAAAACCTATACTTTGTTTCGGTCGAGTTCCCCATTCAAATGCATGTAACAGTGAGAAACGCACTGTCTTGGCGAAAGAAAGCGTTTTTGTACAACTTCATAGAAATAGCTGTAACTTTTGATAGAAGACTCGGATACACATGTTTATGGCTTTATCTTATAGAACTCAAGGTTCCCGTGCTGGGAAAAGAGGTTTTGCAGCTGTTTGAGCTAAGATTTCCAAGTTATTCACATAATGAAAACCTATACTTTGTTTCGGTCGAGTTCCCCATTCAAATGCATGTAACAGTGAGAAACGCACTGTCTTGGCGAAAGAAAGCGTTTTTGTACAACTTCATATAAATAGCTGTAACTTTTGATAGAAGACTCGGATACACATGTTTATGGCTTTATCTTATAGAACTCAAGGTTCCCGTGCTGGGAAAAGAGGTTTTGCAGCTGTTTGAGCTAAGATTTCCAAGTTATTCACATAATGAAAACCTATACTTTGTTTCGGTCGAGTTCCCCATTCAAATGCATGTAACAGTGAGAAACGCACTGTCTTGGCGAAAGAAAGCGTTTTTGTACAACTTCATAGAAATAGCTGTAACTTTTGATAGAAGACTCGGATACACATGTTTATGGCTTTATCTTATAGAACTCAAGGTTCCCGTGCTGGGAAAAGAGGTTTTGCAGCTGTTTGAGCTAAGATTTCCAAGTTATTCACATAATGAAAACCTATACTTTGTTTCGGTCGAGTTCCCCATTCAAATGCATGTAACAGTGAGAAACGCACTGTCTTGGCGAAAGAAAGCGTTTTTGTACAACTTCATATAAATAGCTGTAACTTTTGATAGAAGACTCGGATACACATGTTTATGGCTTTATCTTATAGAACTCAAGGTTCCCGTGCTGGGAAAAGAGGTTTTGCAGCTGTTTGAGCTAAGATTTCCAAGTTATTCACATAATGAAAACCTATACTTTGTTTCGGTCGAGTTCCCCATTCAAATGCATGTAACAGTGAGAAACGCACTGTCTTGGCGAAAGAAAGCGTTTTTGTACAACTTCATAGAAATAGCTGTAACTTTTGATAGAAGACTCGGATACACATGTTTATGGCTTTATCTTATAGAACTCAAGGTTCCCGTGCTGGGAAAAGAGGTTTTGCAGCTGTTTGAGCTAAGATTTCCAAGTTATTCACATAATGAAAACCTATACTTTGTTTCGGTCGAGTTCCCCATTCAAATGCATGTAACAGTGAGAAACGCACTGTCTTGGCGAAAGAAAGCGTTTTTGTACAACTTCATATAAATAGCTGTAACTTTTGATAGAAGACTCGGATACACATGTTTATGGCTTTATCTTATAGAACTCAAGGTTCCCGTGCTGGGAAAAGAGGTTTTGCAGCTGTTTGAGCTAAGATTTCCAAGTTATTCACATAATGAAAACCTATACTTTGTTTCGGTCGAGTTCCCCATTCAAATGCATGTAACAGTGAGAAACGCACTGTCTTGGCGAAAGAAAGCGTTTTTGTACAACTTCATAGAAATAGCTGTAACTTTTGATAGAAGACTCGGATACACATGTTTATGGCTTTATCTTATAGAACTCAAGGTTCCCGTGCTGGGAAAAGAGGTTTTGCAGCTGTTTGAGCTAAGATTTCCAAGTTATTCACATAATGAAAACCTATACTTTGTTTCGGTCGAGTTCCCCATTCAAATGCATGTAACAGTGAGAAACGCACTGTCTTGGCGAAAGAAAGCGTTTTTGTACAACTTCATAGAAATAGCTGTAACTTTTGATAGAAGACTCGGATACACATGTTTATGGCTTTATCTTATAGAACTCAAGGTTCCCGTGCTGGGCAAACAGGTTTTGCAGCTGTTTGAGCTAAGATTTCCAAGTTATTCACATAATGAAAACCTATACTTTGTTTCGGTCGAGTTCCCCATTCAAATGCATGTAACAGTGAGAAACGCACTGTCTTGGCGAAAGAAAGCGTTTTTGTACAACTTCATAGAAATAGCTGTAACTTTTGATAGAAGACTCGGATACACATGTTTATGGCTTTATCTTATAGAACTCAAGGTTCCCGTGCTGGGAAAAGAGGTTTTGCAGCTGTTTGAGCTAAGATTTCCAAGTTATTCACATAATGAAAACCTATACTTTGTTTCGGTCGAGTTCCCCATTCAAATGCATGTAACAGTGAGAAACGCACTGTCTTGGCGAAAGAAAGCGTTTTTGTACAACTTCATAGAAATAGCTGTAACTTTTGATAGAAGACTCGGATACACATGTTTATGGCTTTATCTTATAGAACTCAAGGTTCCCGTGCTGGGAAAAGAGGTTTTGCAGCTGTTTGAGCTAAGATTTCCAAGTTATTCACATAATGAAAACCTATACTTTGTTTCGGTCGAGTTCCCCATTCAAATGCATGTAACAGTGAGAAACGCACTGTCTTGGCGAAAGAAAGCGTTTTTGTACAACTTCATAGAAATAGCTGTAACTTTTGATAGAAGACTCGGATACACATGTTTATGGCTTTATCTTATAGAACTCAAGGTTCCCGTGCTGGGAAAAGAGGTTTTGCAGCTGTTTGAGCTAAGATTTCCAAGTTATTCACATAATGAAAACCTATACTTTGTTTCGGTCGAGTTCCCCATTCAAATGCATGTAACAGTGAGAAACGCACTGTCTTGGCGAAAGAAAGCGTTTTTGTACAACTTCATAGAAATAGCTGTAACTTTTGATAGAAGACTCGGATACACATGTTTATGGCTTTATCTTATAGAACTCAAGGTTCCCGTGCTGGGAAAACAGGTTTTGCAGCTGTTTGAGCTAAGATTTCCAAGTTATTCACATAATGAAAACCTATACTTTGTTTCGGTCGAGTTCCCCATTCAAATGCATGTAACAGTGAGAAACGCACTGTCTTGGCGAAAGAAAGCGTTTTTGTACAACTTCATAGAAATAGCTGTAACTTTTGATAGAAGACTCGGATACACATGTTTATGGCTTTATCTTATAGAACTCAAGGTTCCCGTGCTGGGAAAACAGGTTTTGCAGCTGTTTGAGCTAAGATTTCCAAGTTATTCACATAATGAAAACCTATACTTTGTTTCGGTCGAGTTCCCCATTCAAATGCATGTAACAGTGAGAAACGCACTGTCTTGGCGAAAGAAAGCGTTTTTGTACAACTTCATAGAAATAGCTGTAACTTTTGATACAAGACTCGGATACACATGTTTATGGCTTTATCTTATAGAACTCAAGGTTCCCGTGCTGGGAAAACAGGTTTTGCAGCTGTTTGAGCTAAGATTTCCAAGTTATTCACATAATGAAAACCTATACTTTGTTTCGGTCGAGTTCCCCATTCAAATGCATGTAACAGTGAGAAACGCACTGTCTTGGCGAAAGAAAGCGTTTTTGTACAACTTCATAGAAATAGCTGTAACTTTTGATAGAAGACTCGGATACACATGTTTATGGCTTTATCTTATAGAACTCAAGGTTCCCGTGCTGGGAAAAGAGGTTTTGCAGCTGTTTGAGCTAAGATTTCCAAGTTATTCACATAATGAAAACCTATACTTTGTTTCGGTCGAGTTCCCCATTCAAATGCATGTAACAGTGAGAAACGCACTGTCTTGGCGAAAGAAAGCGTTTTTGTACAACTTCATAGAAATAGCTGTAACTTTTGATAGAAGACTCGGATACACATGTTTATGGCTTTATCTTATAGAACTCAAGGTTCCCGTGCTGGGAAAACAGGTTTTGCAGCTGTTTGAGCTAAGATTTCCAAGTTATTCACAAAATGAAAACCTATACTTTGTTTCGGTCGAGTTCCCCATTCAAATGCATGTAACAGTGAGAAACGCACTGTCTTGGCGAAAGAAAGCGTTTTTGTACAACTTCATAGAAATAGCTGTAACTTTTGATACAAGACTCGGATACACATGTTTATGGCTTTATCTTATAGAACTCAAGGTTCCCGTGCTGGGAAAACAGGTTTTGCAGCTGTTTGAGCTAAGATTTCCAAGTTATTCACATAATGAAAACCTATACTTTGTTTTGGTCGAGTTCCCCATTCAAATGCATGTAACAGTGAGAAACGCACTGTCTTGGCGAAAGAAAGCGTTTTTGTACAACTTCATAGAAATAGCTGTAACTTTTGATAGAAGACTCGGATACACATGTTTATGGCTTTATCTTATAGAACTCAAGGTTCCCGTGCTGGGAAAACAGGTTTTGCAGCTGTTTGAGCTAAGATTTCCAAGTTATTCACATAATGAAAACCTATACTTTGTTTCGTTCGAGTTCCCCATTCAAATGCATGTAACAGTGAGAAACGCACTGTCTTGGCGAAAGAAAGCGTTTTTGTACAACTTCATAGAAATAGCTGTAACTTTTGATACAAGACTCGGATACACATGTTTATGGCTTTATCTTATAGAACTCAAGGTTCCTGTGCTGGGAAAAGAGGTTTTGCAGCTGTTTGAGCTAAGATTTCCAAGTTATTCACATAATGAAAACCTATACTTTGTTTCGGTCGAGTTCCCCATTCAAATGCATGTAACAGTGAGAAACGCACTGTCTTGGCGAAAGAAAGCGTTTTTGTACAACTTCATAGAAATAGCTGTAACTTTTGATAGAAGACTCGGATACACATGTTTATGGCTTTATCTTATAGAACTCAAGGTTCCCGTGCTGGGAAAAGAGGTTTTGCAGCTGTTTGAGCTAAGATTTCCAAGTTATTCACATAATGAAAACCTATACTTTGTTTCGGTCGAGTTCCCCATTCAAATGCATGTAACAGTGAGAAACGCACTGTCTTGGCGAAAGAAAGCGTTTTTGTACAACTTCATAGAAATAGCTGTAACTTTTGATACAAGACTCGGATACACATGTTTATGGCTTTATCTTATAGAACTCAAGGTTCCCGTGCTGGGAAAAGAGGTTTTGCAGCTGTTTGAGCTAAGATTTCCAAGTTATTCACATAATGAAAACCTATACTTTGTTTCGGTCGAGTTCCCCATTCAAATGCATGTAACAGTGAGAAACGCACTGTCTTGGCGAAAGAAAGCGTTTTTGTACAACTTCATAGAAATAGCTGTAACTTTTGATACAAGACTCGGATACACATGTTTATGGCTTTATCTTATAGAACTCAAGGTTCCCGTGCTGGGAAAACAGGTTTTGCAGCTGTTTGAGCTAAGATTTCCAAGTTATTCACATAATGAAAACCTATACTTTGTTTCGGTCGAGTTCCCCATTCAAATGCATGTAACAGTGAGAAACGCACTGTCTTGGCGAAAGAAAGCGTTTTTGTACAACTTCATAGAAATAGCTGTAACTTTTGATACAAGACTCGGATACACATGTTTATGGCTTTATCTTATAGAACTCAAGGTTCCCGTGCTGGGAAAAGAGGTTTTGCAGCTGTTTGAGCTAAGATTTCCAAGTTATTCACATAATGAAAACCTATACTTTGTTTCAGTCGAGTTCCCCATTCAAATGCATGTAACAGTGAGAAACGCACTGTCTTGGCGAAAGAAAGCGTTTTTGTACAACTTCATATGAATAGCTGTAACTTTTGATAGAAGACTCGGATACACATGTTTATGGCTTTATCTTATAGAACTCAAGGTTCCCGTGCTGGGAAAACACGTTCTGCAGCTGTTTGAGCTAAGATTTCCAAGTTATTCACATAATGAAAACCTATACTTTGTTTCGGTCGAGTTCCCCATTCAAATGCATGTAACAGTGAGAAACGCACTGTCTTGGCGAAAGAAAGCTATTTTGTACAACTTCATATGAATAGCTGTAACTTTTGATAGAAGACTCGGATACACATGTTTATGGCTTTATCTTATAGAACTCAAGGTTCCCGTGCTGGGAAAACAGGTTTTGCAGCTGTTTGAGCTAAGATTTCCAAGTTATTCACATAATGAAAACCTATACTTTGTTTCGGTCGACTTCCCCATTCAAATGCATGTAACAGTGAGAAACGCACTGTCTTGGCGAAAGAAAGCGTTTTTGTACAACTTCATATGAATAGCTGTAACTTTTGATAGAAGACTCGGATACACATGTTTATGGCTTTATCTTATAGAACTCAAGGTTCCCGTGCTGGGAAAACAGGTTTTGCAGCTGTTTGAGCTAAGATTTCCAAGTTATTCACATAATGAAAACCTATACTTTGTTTCGGTCGAGTTCCCCATTCAAATGCATGTAACAGTGAGAAACGCACTGTCTTGGCGAAAGAAAGCGTTTTTGTACAACTTCATAGAAATAGCTGTAACTTTTGATACAAGACTCGGATACACATGTTTATGGCTTTATCTTATAGAACTCAAGGTTCCCGTGCTGGGAAAACAGGTTTTGCAGCTGTTTGAGCTAAGATTTCCAAGTTATTCACATAATGAAAACCTATACTTTGTTTCGGTCGAGTTCCCCATTCAAATGCATGTAACAGTGAGAAACGCACTGTCTTGGCGAAAGAAAGCTATTTTGTACAACTTCATAGAAATAGCTGTAACTTTTGATAGAAGACTCGGATACACATGTTTATGGCTTTATCTTATAGAACTCAAGGTTCCCGTGCTGGGAAAACAGGTTTTGCAGCTGTTTGAGCTAAGATTTCCAAGTTATTCACATAATGAAAACCTATACTTTGTTTCGGTCGAGTTCCCCATTCAAATGCATGTAACAGTGAGAAACGCACTGTCTTGGCGAAAGAAAGCGTTTTTGTACAACTTCATAGAAATAGCTGTAACCTTTGATACAAGACTCGGATACACATGTTTATGGCTTTATCTTATAGAACTCAAGGTTCCCGTGCTGGGAAAAGAGGTTTTGCAGCTGTTTGAGCTAAGATTTCCAAGTTATTCACATAATGAAAACCTATACTTTGTTTCGGTCGAGTTCCCCATTCAAATGCATGTAACAGTGAGAAACGCACTGTCTTGGCGAAAGAAAGCGTTTTTGTACAACTTCATAGAAATAGCTGTAACTTTTGATAGAAGACTCAGACAAACATGTTTATGGCCTTATATTATAGAACTCAAGGTTCCCGTGCTGGGCAAACAGGTTTTGCAGCTGTTTGAGCTAAGATTTCCAAGTTATTCACATAATGAAAACCTATACTTTGTTTCGTTCGAGTTCCCCATTCAAATGCATGTAACAGTGAGAAACGCACTGTCTTGGCGAAAGAAAGCGTTTTTGTACAACTTCATAGAAATAGCTGTAACTTTTGATACAAGACTCGGATACACATGTTTATGGCTTTATCTTATAGAACTCAAGGTTCCCGTGCTGGGAAAAGAGGTTTTGCAGCTGTTTGAGCTAAGATTTCCAAGTTATTCACATAATGAAAACCTATACTTTGTTTCGGTCGAGTTCCCCATTCAAATGCATGTAACAGTGAGAAACGCACTGTCTTGGCGAAAGAAAGCGTTTTTGTACAACTTCATAGAAATAGCTGTAACTTTTGATAGAAGACTCGGATACACATGTTTATGGCTTTATCTTATAGAACTCAAGGTTCCCGTGCTGGGAAAAGAGGTTTTGCAGCTGTTTGAGCTAAGATTTCCAAGTTATTCACATAATGAAAACCTATACTTTGTTTTGGTCGAGTTCCCCATTCAAATGCATGTAACAGTGAGAAACGCACTGTCTTGGCGAAAGAAAGCGTTTTTGTACAACTTCATAGAAATAGCTGTAACTTTTGATACAAGACTCGGATACACATGTTTATGGCTTTATCTTATAGAACTCAAGGTTCCCGTGCTGGGAAAAGAGGTTTTGCAGCTGTTTGAGCTAAGATTTCCAAGTTATTCACATAATGAAAACCTATACTTTGTTTCGGTCGAGTTCCCCATTCAAATGCATGTAACAGTGAGAAACGCACTGTCTTGGCGAAAGAAAGCGTTTTTGTACAACTTCATAGAAATAGCTGTAACTTTTGATAGAAGACTCGGATACACATGTTTATGGCTTTATCTTATAGAACTCAAGGTTCCCGTGCTGGGAAAAGAGGTTTTGCAGCTGTTTGAGCTAAGATTTCCAAGTTATTCACATAATGAAAACCTATACTTTGTTTCGGTCGAGTTCCCCATTCAAATGCATGTAACAGTGAGAAACGCACTGTCTTGGCGAAAGAAAGCGTTTTTGTACAACTTCATATGAATAGCTGTAACTTTTGATAGAAGACTCGGATACACATGTTTATGGCTTTATCTTATAGAACTCAAGGTTCCCGTGCTGGGAAAACACGTTCTGCAGCTGTTTGAGCTAAGATTTCCAAGTTATTCACATAATGAAAACCTATACTTTGTTTCGGTCGAGTTCCCCATTCAAATGCATGTAACAGTGAGAAACGCACTGTCTTGGCGAAAGAAAGCTATTTTGTACAACTTCATATGAATAGCTGTAACTTTTGATAGAAGACTCGGATACACATGTTTATGGCTTTATCTTATAGAACTCAAGGTTCCCGTGCTGGGAAAACAGGTTTTGCAGCTGTTTGAGCTAAGATTTCCAAGTTATTCACATAATGAAAACCTATACTTTGTTTCGGTCGACTTCCCCATTCAAATGCATGTAACAGTGAGAAACGCACTGTCTTGGCGAAAGAAAGCGTTTTTGTACAACTTCATATGAATAGCTGTAACTTTTGATAGAAGACTCGGATACACATGTTTATGGCTTTATCTTATAGAACTCAAGGTTCCCGTGCTGGGAAAACAGGTTTTGCAGCTGTTTGAGCTAAGATTTCCAAGTTATTCACATAATGAAAACCTATACTTTGTTTCGGTCGACTTCCCCATTCAAATGCATGTAACAGTGAGAAACGCACTGTCTTCGCGAAAGAAAGCGTTTTTGTACAACTTCATATGAATAGCTGTAACTTTTGATAGAAGACTCGGATACACATGTTTATGGCTTTATCTTATAGAACTCAAGGTTCCCGTGCTGGGCAAACAGGTTTTGCAGCTGTTTGAGCTAAGATTTCCAAGTTATTCACATAATGAAAACTTATACTTTGTTTCGGTCGAGTTCCCCATTCAAATGCATGTAACAGTGAGAAACGCACTGTCTTGGCGAAAGAAAGCTATTTTGTACAACTTCATATGAATAGCTGTAACTTTTGATAGAAGACTCGGATACACATGTTTATGGCTTTATCTTATAGAACTCAAGGTTCCCGTGCTGGGAAAACAGGTTTTGCAGCTGTTTGAGCTAAGATTTCCAAGTTATTCACATAATGAAAACCTATACTTTGTTTCGGTCGACTTCCCCATTCAAATGCATGTAACAGTGAGAAATGCACTGTCTTGGCGAAAGAAAGCGTTTTTGTACAACTTCATATAAATAGCTGTAACTTTTGATAGAAGACTCAGACAAACATGTTTATGGCCTTATATTATAGAACTCAAGGTTCCCGTGCTGGGAAAACAGGTTCTGCAGCAGTTTGAGCTAAGATTTCCAAGTTATTCACATAATGAAAACCTATACTTTGTTTCGGTCGAGTTCCCCATTCAAATGCATGTAACAGTGAGAAACGCACTGTCTTGGCGAAAGAAAGCGTTTTTGTACAACTTCATATGAATAGCTGTAACTTTTGATAGAAGACTCGGATACACATGTTTATGGCTTTATCTTATAGAACTCAAGGTTCCCGTGCTGGGAAAACAGGTTTTGCAGCTGTTTGAGCTAAGATTTCCAAGTTATTCACATAATGAAAACTTATACTTTGTTTCGGTCGACTTCCCCATTCAAATGCATGTAACAGTGAGAAACGCACTGTCTTGGCGAAAGAAAGCGTTTTTGTACAACTTCATATGAATAGCTGTAACTTTTGATAGAAGACTCGGATACACATGTTTATGGCTTTATTTTATAGAACTCAAGGTTCCCGTGCTGGGAAAACAGGTTTTGCAGCTGTTTGAGCTAAGATTTCCAAGTTATTCACATAATGAAAACTTATACTTTGTTTCGGTCGAGTTCCCCATTCAAATGCATGTAACAGTGAGAAACGCACTGTCTTGGCGAAAGAAAGCTATTTTGTACAACTTCATATGAATAGCTGTAACTTTTGATAGAAGACTCGGATACACATGTTTATGGCTTTATCTTATAGAACTCAAGGTTCCCGTGCTGGGCAAACAGGTTTTGCAGCTGTTTGAGCTAAGATTTCCAAGTTATTCACATAATGAAAACCTATACTTTGTTTCGGTCGACTTCCCCATTCAAATGCATGTAACAGTGAGAAACGCACTGTCTTGGCGAAAGAAAGCGTTTTTGTACAACTTCATATGAATAGCTGTAACTTTTGATAGAAGACTCGGATACACATGTTTATGGCTTTATCTTATAGAACTCAAGGTTCCCGTGCTGGGAAAAGAGGTTTTGCAGCTGTTTGAGCTAAGATTTCCAAGTTATTCACATAATGAAAACCTATACTTTGTTTCGGTCGACTTCCCCATTCAAATGCATGTAACAGTGAGAAACGCACTGTCTTCGCGAAAGAAAGCGTTTTTGTACAACTTCATATAAATAGCTGTAACTTTTGATAGAAGACTCAGACAAACATTTTTATGGCCTTATATTATAGAACTCAAGGTTCCCGTGCTGGGAAAACAGGTTCTGCAGCTGTTTGAGCTAAGATTTCCAAGTTATTCACATAATGAAAACCTATACTTTGTTCCGGTCGACTTCCCCATTCAAATGCATGTAACAGTGAGAAATGCACTGTCTTGGCGAAAGAAAGCGTTTTTGTACAACTTCATATAAATAGCTGTAACTTTTGATAGAAGACTCAGATACACATGTTTATGGCCTTATATTATAGAACTCAAGGTTCCCGTGCTGGGAAAACAGGTTCTGCAGCAGTTTGAGCTAAGATTTCCAAGTTATTCACATAATGAAAACCTATACTTTGTTTCGGTCGAGTTCCCCATTCAAATGCATGTAACAGTGAGAAACGCACTGTCTTGGCGAAAGAAAGCGTTTTTGTACAACTTCATATGAATAGCTGTAACTTTTGATAGAAGACTCGGATACACATGTTTATGGCTTTATCTTATAGAACTCAAGGTTCCCGTGCTGGGAAAACAGGTTTTGCAGCTGTTTGAGCTAAGATTTCCAAGTTATTCACATAATGAAAACTTATACTTTGTTTCGGTCGACTTCCCCATTCAAATGCATGTAACAGTGAGAAACGCACTGTCTTCGCGAAAGAAAGCGTTTTTGTACAACTTCATATGAATAGCTGTAACTTTTGATAGAAGACTCGGATACACATGTTTATGGCTTTATCTTATAGAACTCAAGGTTCCCGTGCTGGGAAAACAGGTTTTGCAGCTGTTTGAGCTAAGATTTCCAAGTTATTCACATAATGAAAACTTATACTTTGTTTCGGTCGAGTTCCCCATTCAAATGCATGTAACAGTGAGAAACGCACTGTCTTGGCGAAAGAAAGCGTTTTTGTACAACTTCATATGAATAGCTGTAACTTTTGATAGAAGACTCGGATACACATGTTTATGGCTTTATCTTATAGAACTCAAGGTTCCCGTGCTGGGCAAACAGGTTTTGCAGCTGTTTGAGCTAAGATTTCCAAGTTATTCACATAATGAAAACCTATACTTTGTTTCGGTCGAGTTCCCCATTCAAATGCATGTAACAGTGAGAAACGCACTGTCTTGGCGAAAGAAAGCGTTTTTGTACAACTTCATATGAATAGCTGTAACTTTTGATAGAAGACTCGGATACACATGTTTATGGCTTTATCTTATAGAACTCAAGGTTCCCGTGCTGGGCAAACAGGTTTTGCAGCTGTTTGAGCTAAGATTTCCAAGTTATTCACATAATGAAAACCTATACTTTGTTTCGGTCGACTTCCCCATTCAAATGCATGTAACAGTGAGAAACGCACTGTCTTCGCGAAAGAAAGCGTTTTTGTACAACTTCATATGAATAGCTGTAACTTTTGATAGAAGACTCGGATACACATGTTTATGGCTTTATCTTATAGAACTCAAGGTTCCCGTGCTGGGAAAACAGGTTTTGCAGCTGTTTGAGCTAAGATTTCCAAGTTATTCACATAATGAAAACTTATACTTTGTTTCGGTCGAGTTCCCCATTCAAATGCATGTAACAGTGAGAAACGCACTGTCTTGGCGAAAGAAAGCTATTTTGTACAACTTCATATGAATAGCTGTAACTTTTGATAGAAGACTCGGATACACATGTTTATGGCTTTATCTTATAGAACTCAAGGTTCCCGTGCTGGGAAAACAGGTTTTGCAGCTGTTTGAGCTAAGATTTCCAAGTTATTCACATAATGAAAACCTATACTTTGTTTCGGTCGAGTTCCCCATTCAAATGCATGTAACAGTGAGAAACGCACTGTCTTGGCGAAAGAAAGCGTTTTTGTACAACTTCATATGAATAGCTGTAACTTTTGATAGAAGACTCGGATACACATGTTTATGGCTTTATCTTATAGAACTCAAGGTTCCCGTGCTGGGAAAACAGGTTTTGCAGCTGTTTGAGCTAAGATTTCCAAGTTATTCACATAATGAAAACTTATACTTTGTTTCGGTCGACTTCCCCATTCAAATGCATGTAACAGTGAGAAACGCACTGTCTTGGCGAAAGAAAGCGTTTTTGTACAACTTCATATGAATAGCTGTAACTTTTGATAGAAGACTCGGATACACATGTTTATGGCTTTATTTTATAGAACTCAAGGTTCCCGTGCTGGGAAAACAGGTTTTGCAGCTGTTTGAGCTAAGATTTCCAAGTTATTCACATAATGAAAACTTATACTTTGTTTCGGTCGAGTTCCCCATTCAAATGCATGTAACAGTGAGAAACGCACTGTCTTGGCGAAAGAAAGCTATTTTGTACAACTTCATATGAATAGCTGTAACTTTTGATAGAAGACTCGGATACACATGTTTATGGCTTTATCTTATAGAACTCAAGGTTCCCGTGCTGGGCAAACAGGTTTTGCAGCTGTTTGAGCTAAGATTTCCAAGTTATTCACATAATGAAAACCTATACTTTGTTTCGGTCGACTTCCCCATTCAAATGCATGTAACAGTGAGAAACGCACTGTCTTGGCGAAAGAAAGCGTTTTTGTACAACTTCATATGAATAGCTGTAACTTTTGATAGAAGACTCGGATACACATGTTTATGGCTTTATCTTATAGAACTCAAGGTTCCCGTGCTGGGAAAAGAGGTTTTGCAGCTGTTTGAGCTAAGATTTCCAAGTTATTCACATAATGAAAACCTATACTTTGTTTCGGTCGACTTCCCCATTCAAATGCATGTAACAGTGAGAAACGCACTGTCTTCGCGAAAGAAAGCGTTTTTGTACAACTTCATATAAATAGCTGTAACTTTTGATAGAAGACTCAGACAAACATTTTTATGGCCTTATATTATAGAACTCAAGGTTCCCGTGCTGGGAAAACAGGTTCTGCAGCTGTTTGAGCTAAGATTTCCAAGTTATTCACATAATGAAAACCTATACTTTGTTCCGGTCGACTTCCCCATTCAAATGCATGTAACAGTGAGAAATGCACTGTCTTGGCGAAAGAAAGCGTTTTTGTACAACTTCATATAAATAGCTGTAACTTTTGATAGAAGACTCAGATACACATGTTTATGGCCTTATATTATAGAACTCAAGGTTCCCGTGCTGGGAAAACAGGTTCTGCAGCAGTTTGAGCTAAGATTTCCAAGTTATTCACATAATGAAAACCTATACTTTGTTTCGGTCGAGTTCCCCATTCAAATGCATGTAACAGTGAGAAACGCACTGTCTTGGCGAAAGAAAGCGTTTTTGTACAACTTCATATGAATAGCTGTAACTTTTGATAGAAGACTCGGATACACATGTTTATGGCTTTATCTTATAGAACTCAAGGTTCCCGTGCTGGGAAAACAGGTTTTGCAGCTGTTTGAGCTAAGATTTCCAAGTTATTCACATAATGAAAACTTATACTTTGTTTCGGTCGACTTCCCCATTCAAATGCATGTAACAGTGAGAAACGCACTGTCTTCGCGAAAGAAAGCGTTTTTGTACAACTTCATATGAATAGCTGTAACTTTTGATAGAAGACTCGGATACACATGTTTATGGCTTTATCTTATAGAACTCAAGGTTCCCGTGCTGGGAAAACAGGTTTTGCAGCTGTTTGAGCTAAGATTTCCAAGTTATTCACATAATGAAAACTTATACTTTGTTTCGGTCGAGTTCCCCATTCAAATGCATGTAACAGTGAGAAACGCACTGTCTTGGCGAAAGAAAGCTATTTTGTACAACTTCATATGAATAGCTGTAACTTTTGATAGAAGACTCGGATACACATGTTTATGGCTTTATCTTATAGAACTCAAGGTTCCCGTGCTGGGCAAACAGGTTTTGCAGCTGTTTGAGCTAAGATTTCCAAGTTATTCACATAATGAAAACCTATACTTTGTTTCGGTCGAGTTCCCCATTCAAATGCATGTAACAGTGAGAAACGCACTGTCTTGGCGAAAGAAAGCGTTTTTGTACAACTTCATATGAATAGCTGTAACTTTTGATAGAAGACTCGGATACACATGTTTATGGCTTTATCTTATAGAACTCAAGGTTCCCGTGCTGGGCAAACAGGTTTTGCAGCTGTTTGAGCTAAGATTTCCAAGTTATTCACATAATGAAAACCTATACTTTGTTTCGGTCGACTTCCCCATTCAAATGCATGTAACAGTGAGAAACGCACTGTCTTTGCGAAAGAAAGCGTTTTTGTACAACTTCATATGAATAGCTGTAACTTTTGATAGAAGACTCGGATACACATGTTTATGGCTTTATCTTATAGAACTCAAGGTTCCCGTGCTGGGAAAACAGGTTTTGCAGCTGTTTGAGCTAAGATTTCCAAGTTATTCACATAATGAAAACTTATACTTTGTTTCGGTCGAGTTCCCCATTCAAATGCATGTAACAGTGAGAAACGCACTGTCTTGGCGAAAGAAAGCTATTTTGTACAACTTCATATGAATAGCTGTAACTTTTGATAGAAGACTCGGATACACATGTTTATGGCTTTATCTTATAGAACTCAAGGTTCCCGTGCTGGGAAAACAGGTTTTGCAGCTGTTTGAGCTAAGATTTCCAAGTTATTCACATAATGAAAACCTATACTTTGTTTCGGTCGAGTTCCCCATTCAAATGCATGTAACAGTGAGAAACGCACTGTCTTGGCGAAAGAAAGCGTTTTTGTACAACTTCATATAAATAGCTGTAACTTTTGATAGAAGACTCAGACAAACATGTTTATGGCTTTATCTTATAGAACTCAAGGTTCCCGTGCTGGGAAAACAGGTTTTGCAGCTGTTTGAGCTAAGATTTCCAAGTTATTCACATAATGAAAACCTATACTTTGTTTCGGTCGAGTTCCCCATTCAAATGCATGTAACAGTGAGAAACGCACTGTCTTGGCGAAAGAAAGCGTTTTTGTACAACTTCATATAAATAGCTGTAACTTTTGATAGAAGACTCGGATACACATGTTTATGGCTTTATCTTATAGAACTCAAGGTCTCCGTGCTGGGCAAACAGGTTTTGCAGCTGTTTGAGCTAAGATTTCCAAGTTATTCACATAATGAAAACCTATACTTTGTTTCGGTCGACTTCCCCATTCAAATGCATGTAACAGTGAGAAACGCACTGTCTTGGCGAAAGAAAGCGTTTTTGTACAACTTCATATAAATAGCTGTAACTTTTGATAGAAGACTCAGACAAACATGTTTATGGCTTTATCTTATAGAACTCAAGGTCTCCGTGCTGGGAAAACAGGTTTTGCAGCTGTTTGAGCTAAGATTTCCAAGTTATTCACATAATGAAAACCTATACTTTGTTTCGGTCGAGTTCCCCATTCAAAATGCATGTAACAGTGAGAAACGCACTGTCTTGGCGAAAGAAAGCGTTTTTGTACAACTTCATAGAAATAGCTGTAACTTTTGATAGAAGACTCGGATAAACATGTTTATGGCCTTATATTATAGAACTCAAGGTCTCCGTGCTGGGAAAACAGGTTTTGCAGCTGTTTGAGCTAAGATTTCCAAGTTATTCACATAATGAAAACCTATACTTTGTTTCGGTCGAGTTCCCCATTCAAATGCATGTAACAGTGAGAAACGCACTGTCTTGGCGAAAGAAAGCGTTTTTGTACAACTTCATATAAATAGCTGTAACTTTTGATAGAAGACTCAGACAAACATGTTTATGGCTTTATCTTATAGAACTCAAGGTTCCCGTGCTGGGAAAACAGGTTTTGCAGCTGTTTGAGCTAAGATTTCCAAGTTATTCACATAATGAAAACTTATACTTTGTTTCGGTCGAGTTCCCCATTCAAATGCATGTAACAGTGAGAAACGCACTGTCTTGGCGAAAGAAAGCGTTTTTGTACAACTTCATATAAATAGCTGTAACTTTTGATAGAAGACTCGGATACACATGTTTATGGCTTTATCTTATAGAACTCAAGGTCTCCGTGCTGGGAAAACAGGTTTTGCAGCTGTTTGAGCTAAGATTTCCAAGTTATTCACATAATGAAAACCTATACTTTGTTTCGGTCGAGTTCCCCATTCAAATGCATGTAACAGTGAGAAACGCACTGTCTTGGCGAAAGAAAGCGTTTTTGTACAACTTCATATAAATAGCTGTAACTTTTGATAGAAGACTCGGATACACATGTTTATGGCTTTATCTTATAGAACTCAAGGTCTCCGTGCTGGGAAAACAGGTTTTGCAGCTGTTTGAGCTAAGATTTCCAAGTTATTCACATAATGAAAACCTATATTTTGTTTCGGTCGAGTTCCCCATTCAAATGCATGTAACAGTGAGAAACGCACTGTCTTGGCGAAAGAAAGCGTTTTTGTACAACTTCATATAAATAGCTGTAACTTTTGATAGAAGACTCGGATACACATGTTTATGGCTTTATCTTATAGAACTCAAGGTCTCCGTGCTGGGCAAACAGGTTTTGCAGCTGTTTGAGCTAAGATTTCCAAGTTATTCACATAATGAAAACCTATACTTTGTTTCGGTCGAGTTCCCCATTCAAAATGCATGTAACAGTGAGAAACGCACTGTCTTGGCGAAAGAAAGCGTTTTTGTACAACTTCATATAAATAGCTGTAACTTTTGATAGAAGACTCAGACAAACATGTTTATGGCTTTATCTTATAGAACTCAAGGTCTCCGTGCTGGGAAAACAGGTTTTGCAGCTGTTTGAGCTAAGATTTCCAAGTTATTCACATAATGAAAACCTATACTTTGTTTCGGTCGAGTTCCCCATTCAAAATGCATGTAACAGTGAGAAACGCACTGTCTTGGCGAAAGAAAGCGTTTTTGTACAACTTCATATAAATAGCTGTAACTTTTGATAGAAGACTCGGATAAACATGTTTATGGCCTTATATTATAGAACTCAAGGTCTCCGTGCTGGGAAAACAGGTTTTGCAGCTGTTTGAGCTAAGATTTCCAAGTTATTCACATAATGAAAACCTATACTTTGTTTCGGTCGAGTTCCCCATTCAAATGCATGTAACAGTGAGAAACGCACTGTCTTGGCGAAAGAAAGCGTTTTTGTACAACTTCATATAAATAGCTGTAACTTTTGATAGAAGACTCAGACAAACATGTTTATGGCTTTATCTTATAGAACTCAAGGTTCCCGTGCTGGGAAAACAGGTTTTGCAGCTGTTTGAGCTAAGATTTCCAAGTTATTCACATAATGAAAACTTATACTTTGTTTCGGTCGAGTTCCCCATTCAAATGCATGTAACAGTGAGAAACGCACTGTCTTGGCGAAAGAAAGCGTTTTTGTACAACTTCATATAAATAGCTGTAACTTTTGATAGAAGACTCGGATACACATGTTTATGGCTTTATCTTATAGAACTCAAGGTCTCCGTGCTGGGAAAACAGGTTTTGCAGCTGTTTGAGCTAAGATTTCCAAGTTATTCACATAATGAAAACCTATACTTTGTTTCGGTCGAGTTCCCCATTCAAATGCATGTAACAGTGAGAAACGCACTGTCTTGGCGAAAGAAAGCGTTTTTGTACAACTTCATATAAATAGCTGTAACTTTTGATAGAAGACTCGGATACACATGTTTATGGCTTTATCTTATAGAACTCAAGGTCTCCGTGCTGGGAAAACAGGTTTTGCAGCTGTTTGAGCTAAGATTTCCAAGTTATTCACATAATGAAAACCTATATTTTGTTTCGGTCGAGTTCCCCATTCAAATGCATGTAACAGTGAGAAACGCACTGTCTTGGCGAAAGAAAGCGTTTTTGTACAACTTCATATAAATAGCTGTAACTTTTGATAGAAGACTCGGATACACATGTTTATGGCTTTATCTTATAGAACTCAAGGTCTCCGTGCTGGGCAAACAGGTTTTGCAGCTGTTTGAGCTAAGATTTCCAAGTTATTCACATAATGAAAACCTATACTTTGTTTCGGTCGAGTTCCCCATTCAAAATGCATGTAACAGTGAGAAACGCACTGTCTTGGCGAAAGAAAGCGTTTTTGTACAACTTCATATAAATAGCTGTAACTTTTGATAGAAGACTCGGATACACATGTTTATGGCTTTATCTTATAGAACTCAAGGTCTCCGTGCTGGGAAAACAGGTTTTGCAGCTGTTTGAGCTAAGATTTCCAAGTTATTCACATAATGAAAACCTATACTTTGTTTCGGTCGAGTTCCCCATTCAAATGCATGTAACAGTGAGAAACGCACTGTCTTGGCGAAAGAAAGCGTTTTTGTACAACTTCATATAAATAGCTGTAACTTTTGATAGAAGACTCGGATACACATGTTTATGGCTTTATCTTATAGAACTCAAGGTCTCCGTGCTGGGCAAACAGGTTTTGCAGCTGTTTGAGCTAAGATTTCCAAGTTATTCACATAATGAAAACCTATACTTTGTTTCGGTCGAGTTCCCCATTCAAATGCATGTAACAGTGAGAAACGCACTGTCTTGGCGAAAGAAAGCGTTTTTGTAAAACTTCATATAAATAGCTGTAACTTTTGATAGAAGACTCGGATACACATGTTTATGGCTTTATCTTATAGAACTCAAGGTCTCCGTGCTGGGCAAACAGGTTTTGCAGCTGTTTGAGCTAAGATTTCCAAGTTATTCACATAATGAAAACCTATACTTTGTTTCGTTCGAGTTCCCCATTCAAATGCATGTAACAGTGAGAAACGCACTGTCTTGGCGAAAGAAAGCGTTTTTGTACAACTTCATAGAAATAGCTGTAACTTTTGATACAAGACTCGGATACACATGTTTATGGCTTTATCTTATAGAACTCAAGGTTCCTGTGCTGGGAAAAGAGGTTTTGCAGCTGTTTGAGCTAAGATTTCCAAGTTATTCACATAATGAAAACCTATACTTTGTTTCGGTCGAGTTCCCCATTCAAATGCATGTAACAGTGAGAAACGCACTGTCTTGGCGAAAGAAAGCGTTTTTGTACAACTTCATAGAAATAGCTGTAACTTTTGATAGAAGACTCGGATACACATGTTTATGGCTTTATCTTATAGAACTCAAGGTTCCCGTGCTGGGAAAAGAGGTTTTGCAGCTGTTTGAGCTAAGATTTCCAAGTTATTCACATAATGAAAACCTATACTTTGTTTCGGTCGAGTTCCCCATTCAAATGCATGTAACAGTGAGAAACGCACTGTCTTGGCGAAAGAAAGCGTTTTTGTACAACTTCATAGAAATAGCTGTAACTTTTGATACAAGACTCGGATACACATGTTTATGGCTTTATCTTATAGAACTCAAGGTTCCCGTGCTGGGAAAAGAGGTTTTGCAGCTGTTTGAGCTAAGATTTCCAAGTTATTCACATAATGAAAACCTATACTTTGTTTCGGTCGAGTTCCCCATTCAAATGCATGTAACAGTGAGAAACGCACTGTCTTGGCGAAAGAAAGCGTTTTTGTACAACTTCATAGAAATAGCTGTAACTTTTGATACAAGACTCGGATACACATGTTTATGGCTTTATCTTATAGAACTCAAGGTTCCCGTGCTGGGAAAACAGGTTTTGCAGCTGTTTGAGCTAAGATTTCCAAGTTATTCACATAATGAAAACCTATACTTTGTTTCGGTCGAGTTCCCCATTCAAATGCATGTAACAGTGAGAAACGCACTGTCTTGGCGAAAGAAAGCGTTTTTGTACAACTTCATAGAAATAGCTGTAACTTTTGATACAAGACTCGGATACACATGTTTATGGCTTTATCTTATAGAACTCAAGGTTCCCGTGCTGGGAAAAGAGGTTTTGCAGCTGTTTGAGCTAAGATTTCCAAGTTATTCACATAATGAAAACCTATACTTTGTTTCAGTCGAGTTCCCCATTCAAATGCATGTAACAGTGAGAAACGCACTGTCTTGGCGAAAGAAAGCGTTTTTGTACAACTTCATATGAATAGCTGTAACTTTTGATAGAAGACTCGGATACACATGTTTATGGCTTTATCTTATAGAACTCAAGGTTCCCGTGCTGGGAAAACACGTTCTGCAGCTGTTTGAGCTAAGATTTCCAAGTTATTCACATAATGAAAACCTATACTTTGTTTCGGTCGAGTTCCCCATTCAAATGCATGTAACAGTGAGAAACGCACTGTCTTGGCGAAAGAAAGCTATTTTGTACAACTTCATATGAATAGCTGTAACTTTTGATAGAAGACTCGGATACACATGTTTATGGCTTTATCTTATAGAACTCAAGGTTCCCGTGCTGGGAAAACAGGTTTTGCAGCTGTTTGAGCTAAGATTTCCAAGTTATTCACATAATGAAAACCTATACTTTGTTTCGGTCGACTTCCCCATTCAAATGCATGTAACAGTGAGAAACGCACTGTCTTGGCGAAAGAAAGCGTTTTTGTACAACTTCATATGAATAGCTGTAACTTTTGATAGAAGACTCGGATACACATGTTTATGGCTTTATCTTATAGAACTCAAGGTTCCCGTGCTGGGAAAACAGGTTTTGCAGCTGTTTGAGCTAAGATTTCCAAGTTATTCACATAATGAAAACCTATACTTTGTTTCGGTCGAGTTCCCCATTCAAATGCATGTAACAGTGAGAAACGCACTGTCTTGGCGAAAGAAAGCGTTTTTGTACAACTTCATAGAAATAGCTGTAACTTTTGATACAAGACTCGGATACACATGTTTATGGCTTTATCTTATAGAACTCAAGGTTCCCGTGCTGGGAAAACAGGTTTTGCAGCTGTTTGAGCTAAGATTTCCAAGTTATTCACATAATGAAAACCTATACTTTGTTTCGGTCGAGTTCCCCATTCAAATGCATGTAACAGTGAGAAACGCACTGTCTTGGCGAAAGAAAGCTATTTTGTACAACTTCATAGAAATAGCTGTAACTTTTGATAGAAGACTCGGATACACATGTTTATGGCTTTATCTTATAGAACTCAAGGTTCCCGTGCTGGGAAAAGAGGTTTTGCAGCTGTTTGAGCTAAGATTTCCAAGTTATTCACATAATGAAAACCTATACTTTGTTTCGGTCGAGTTCCCCATTCAAATGCATGTAACAGTGAGAAACGCACTGTCTTGGCGAAAGAAAGCGTTTTTGTACAACTTCATAGAAATAGCTGTAACTTTTGATAGAAGACTCAGACAAACATGTTTATGGCCTTATATTATAGAACTCAAGGTTCCCGTGCTGGGCAAACAGGTTTTGCAGCTGTTTGAGCTAAGATTTCCAAGTTATTCACATAATGAAAACCTATACTTTGTTTCGTTCGAGTTCCCCATTCAAATGCATGTAACAGTGAGAAACGCACTGTCTTGGCGAAAGAAAGCGTTTTTGTACAACTTCATAGAAATAGCTGTAACTTTTGATACAAGACTCGGATACACATGTTTATGGCTTTATCTTATAGAACTCAAGGTTCCTGTGCTGGGAAAAGAGGTTTTGCAGCTGTTTGAGCTAAGATTTCCAAGTTATTCACATAATGAAAACCTATACTTTGTTTCGGTCGAGTTCCCCATTCAAATGCATGTAACAGTGAGAAACGCACTGTCTTGGCGAAAGAAAGCGTTTTTGTACAACTTCATAGAAATAGCTGTAACTTTTGATAGAAGACTCGGATACACATGTTTATGGCTTTATCTTATAGAACTCAAGGTTCCCGTGCTGGGAAAACAGGTTTTGCAGCTGTTTGAGCTAAGATTTCCAAGTTATTCACATAATGAAAACCTATACTTTGTTTCGGTCGCGTTCCCCATTCAAATGCATGTAACAGTGAGAAACGCACTGTCTTGGCGAAAGAAAGCGTTTTTGTACAACTTCATAGAAATAGCTGTAACTTTTGATACAAGACTCGGATACACATGTTTATGGCTTTATCTTATAGAACTCAAGGTTCCCGTGCTGGGAAAAGAGGTTTTGCAGCTGTTTGAGCTAAGATTTCCAAGTTATTCACATAATGAAAACCTATACTTTGTTTCGGTCGAGTTCCCCATTCAAATGCATGTAACAGTGAGAAACGCACTGTCTTGGCGAAAGAAAGCGTTTTTGTACAACTTCATAGAAATAGCTGTAACTTTTGATACAAGACTCGGATACACATGTTTATGGCTTTATCTTATAGAACTCAAGGTTCCCGTGCTGGGAAAAGAGGTTTTGCAGCTGTTTGAGCTAAGATTTCCAAGTTATTCACATAATGAAAACCTATACTTTGTTTCGGTCGAGTTCCCCATTCAAATGCATGTAACAGTGAGAAACGCACTGTCTTGGCGAAAGAAAGCGTTTTTGTACAACTTCATATGAATAGCTGTAACTTTTGATAGAAGACTCGGATACACATGTTTATGGCTTTATCTTATAGAACTCAAGGTTCCCGTGCTGGGAAAAGACGTTCTGCAGCTGTTTGAGCTAAGATTTCCAAGTTATTCACATAATGAAAACCTATACTTTGTTTCGGTCGAGTTCCCCATTCAAATGCATGTAACAGTGAGAAACGCACTGTCTTGGCGAAAGAAAGCTATTTTGTACAACTTCATATGAATAGCTGTAACTTTTGATAGAAGACTCGGATACACATGTTTATGGCTTTATCTTATAGAACTCAAGGTTCCCGTGCTGGGAAAACAGGTTTTGCAGCTGTTTGAGCTAAGATTTCCAAGTTATTCACATAATGAAAACCTATACTTTGTTTCGGTCGACTTCCCCATTCAAATGCATGTAACAGTGAGAAACGCACTGTCTTGGCGAAAGAAAGCGTTTTTGTACAACTTCATATGAATAGCTGTAACTTTTGATAGAAGACTCGGATACACATGTTTATGGCTTTATCTTATAGAACTCAAGGTTCCCGTGCTGGGAAAACAGGTTTTGCAGCTGTTTGAGCTAAGATTTCCAAGTTATTCACATAATGAAAACCTATACTTTGTTTCGGTCGAGTTCCCCATTCAAATGCATGTAACAGTGAGAAACGCACTGTCTTGGCGAAAGAAAGCGTTTTTGTACAACTTCATAGAAATAGCTGTAACTTTTGATACAAGACTCGGATACACATGTTTATGGCTTTATCTTATAGAACTCAAGGTTCCCGTGCTGGGAAAACAGGTTTTGCAGCTGTTTGAGCTAAGATTTCCAAGTTATTCACATAATGAAAACCTATACTTTGTTTCGGTCGAGTTCCCCATTCAAATGCATGTAACAGTGAGAAACGCACTGTCTTGGCGAAAGAAAGCTATTTTGTACAACTTCATAGAAATAGCTGTAACTTTTGATAGAAGACTCGGATACACATGTTTATGGCTTTATCTTATAGAACTCAAGGTTCCCGTGCTGGGAAAAGAGGTTTTGCAGCTGTTTGAGCTAAGATTTCCAAGTTATTCACATAATGAAAACCTATACTTTGTTTCGGTCGAGTTCCCCATTCAAATGCATGTAACAGTGAGAAACGCACTGTCTTGGCGAAAGAAAGCGTTTTTGTACAACTTCATAGAAATAGCTGTAACTTTTGATAGAAGACTCAGACAAACATGTTTATGGCCTTATATTATAGAACTCAAGGTTCCCGTGCTGGGCAAACAGGTTTTGCAGCTGTTTGAGCTAAGATTTCCAAGTTATTCACATAATGAAAACCTATACTTTGTTTCGTTCGAGTTCCCCATTCAAATGCATGTAACAGTGAGAAACGCACTGTCTTGGCGAAAGAAAGCGTTTTTGTACAACTTCATAGAAATAGCTGTAACTTTTGATACAAGACTCGGATACACATGTTTATGGCTTTATCTTATAGAACTCAAGGTTCCTGTGCTGGGAAAAGAGGTTTTGCAGCTGTTTGAGCTAAGATTTCCAAGTTATTCACATAATGAAAACCTATACTTTGTTTCGGTCGAGTTCCCCATTCAAATGCATGTAACAGTGAGAAACGCACTGTCTTGGCGAAAGAAAGCGTTTTTGTACAACTTCATAGAAATAGCTGTAACTTTTGATAGAAGACTCGGATACACATGTTTATGGCTTTATCTTATAGAACTCAAGGTTCCCGTGCTGGGAAAAGAGGTTTTGCAGCTGTTTGAGCTAAGATTTCCAAGTTATTCACATAATGAAAACCTATACTTTGTTTCGGTCGCGTTCCCCATTCAAATGCATGTAACAGTGAGAAACGCACTGTCTTGGCGAAAGAAAGCGTTTTTGTACAACTTCATAGAAATAGCTGTAACTTTTGATACAAGACTCGGATACACATGTTTATGGCTTTATCTTATAGAACTCAAGGTTCCCGTGCTGGGAAAAGAGGTTTTGCAGCTGTTTGAGCTAAGATTTCCAAGTTATTCACATAATGAAAACCTATACTTTGTTTCGGTCGAGTTCCCCATTCAAATGCATGTAACAGTGAGAAACGCACTGTCTTGGCGAAAGAAAGCGTTTTTGTACAACTTCATAGAAATAGCTGTAACTTTTGATACAAGACTCGGATACACATGTTTATGGCTTTATCTTATAGAACTCAAGGTTCCCGTGCTGGGAAAAGAGGTTTTGCAGCTGTTTGAGCTAAGATTTCCAAGTTATTCACATAATGAAAACCTATACTTTGTTTCGGTCGAGTTCCCCATTCAAATGCATGTAACAGTGAGAAACGCACTGTCTTGGCGAAAGAAAGCGTTTTTGTACAACTTCATATGAATAGCTGTAACTTTTGATAGAAGACTCGGATACACATGTTTATGGCTTTATCTTATAGAACTCAAGGTTCCCGTGCTGGGAAAACACGTTCTGCAGCTGTTTGAGCTAAGATTTCCAAGTTATTCACATAATGAAAACCTATACTTTGTTTCGGTCGAGTTCCCCATTCAAATGCATGTAACAGTGAGAAACGCACTGTCTTGGCGAAAGAAAGCTATTTTGTACAACTTCATATGAATAGCTGTAACTTTTGATAGAAGACTCGGATACACATGTTTATGGCTTTATCTTATAGAACTCAAGGTTCCCGTGCTGGGAAAACAGGTTTTGCAGCTGTTTGAGCTAAGATTTCCAAGTTATTCACATAATGAAAACCTATACTTTGTTTCGGTCGACTTCCCCATTCAAATGCATGTAACAGTGAGAAACGCACTGTCTTGGCGAAAGAAAGCGTTTTTGTACAACTTCATATGAATAGCTGTAACTTTTGATAGAAGACTCGGATACACATGTTTATGGCTTTATCTTATAGAACTCAAGGTTCCCGTGCTGGGAAAACAGGTTTTGCAGCTGTTTGAGCTAAGATTTCCAAGTTATTCACATAATGAAAACCTATACTTTGTTTCGGTCGAGTTCCCCATTCAAATGCATGTAACAGTGAGAAACGCACTGTCTTGGCGAAAGAAAGCGTTTTTGTACAACTTCATAGAAATAGCTGTAACTTTTGATACAAGACTCGGATACACATGTTTATGGCTTTATCTTATAGAACTCAAGGTTCCCGTGCTGGGAAAACAGGTTTTGCAGCTGTTTGAGCTAAGATTTCCAAGTTATTCACATAATGAAAACCTATACTTTGTTTCGGTCGAGTTCCCCATTCAAATGCATGTAACAGTGAGAAACGCACTGTCTTGGCGAAAGAAAGCTATTTTGTACAACTTCATAGAAATAGCTGTAACTTTTGATAGAAGACTCGGATACACATGTTTATGGCTTTATCTTATAGAACTCAAGGTTCCCGTGCTGGGAAAAGAGGTTTTGCAGCTGTTTGAGCTAAGATTTCCAAGTTATTCACATAATGAAAACCTATACTTTGTTTCGGTCGAGTTCCCCATTCAAATGCATGTAACAGTGAGAAACGCACTGTCTTGGCGAAAGAAAGCGTTTTTGTACAACTTCATAGAAATAGCTGTAACTTTTGATAGAAGACTCAGACAAACATGTTTATGGCCTTATATTATAGAACTCAAGGTTCCCGTGCTGGGCAAACAGGTTTTGCAGCTGTTTGAGCTAAGATTTCCAAGTTATTCACATAATGAAAACCTATACTTTGTTTCGTTCGAGTTCCCCATTCAAATGCATGTAACAGTGAGAAACGCACTGTCTTGGCGAAAGAAAGCGTTTTTGTACAACTTCATAGAAATAGCTGTAACTTTTGATACAAGACTCGGATACACATGTTTATGGCTTTATCTTATAGAACTCAAGGTTCCTGTGCTGGGAAAAGAGGTTTTGCAGCTGTTTGAGCTAAGATTTCCAAGTTATTCACATAATGAAAACCTATACTTTGTTTCGGTCGAGTTCCCCATTCAAATGCATGTAACAGTGAGAAACGCACTGTCTTGGCGAAAGAAAGCGTTTTTGTACAACTTCATAGAAATAGCTGTAACTTTTGATAGAAGACTCGGATACACATGTTTATGGCTTTATCTTATAGAACTCAAGGTTCCCGTGCTGGGAAAACAGGTTTTGCAGCTGTTTGAGCTAAGATTTCCAAGTTATTCACATAATGAAAACCTATACTTTGTTTCGGTCGCGTTCCCCATTCAAATGCATGTAACAGTGAGAAACGCACTGTCTTGGCGAAAGAAAGCGTTTTTGTACAACTTCATAGAAATAGCTGTAACTTTTGATACAAGACTCGGATACACATGTTTATGGCTTTATCTTATAGAACTCAAGGTTCCCGTGCTGGGAAAAGAGGTTTTGCAGCTGTTTGAGCTAAGATTTCCAAGTTATTCACATAATGAAAACCTATACTTTGTTTCGGTCGAGTTCCCCATTCAAATGCATGTAACAGTGAGAAACGCACTGTCTTGGCGAAAGAAAGCGTTTTTGTACAACTTCATAGAAATAGCTGTAACTTTTGATACAAGACTCGGATACACATGTTTATGGCTTTATCTTATAGAACTCAAGGTTCCCGTGCTGGGAAAAGAGGTTTTGCAGCTGTTTGAGCTAAGATTTCCAAGTTATTCACATAATGAAAACCTATACTTTGTTTCGGTCGAGTTCCCCATTCAAATGCATGTAACAGTGAGAAACGCACTGTCTTGGCGAAAGAAAGCGTTTTTGTACAACTTCATATGAATAGCTGTAACTTTTGATAGAAGACTCGGATACACATGTTTATGGCTTTATCTTATAGAACTCAAGGTTCCCGTGCTGGGAAAACACGTTCTGCAGCTGTTTGAGCTAAGATTTCCAAGTTATTCACATAATGAAAACCTATACTTTGTTTCGGTCGAGTTCCCCATTCAAATGCATGTAACAGTGAGAAACGCACTGTCTTGGCGAAAGAAAGCTATTTTGTACAACTTCATATGAATAGCTGTAACTTTTGATAGAAGACTCGGATACACATGTTTATGGCTTTATCTTATAGAACTCAAGGTTCCCGTGCTGGGAAAACAGGTTTTGCAGCTGTTTGAGCTAAGATTTCCAAGTTATTCACATAATGAAAACCTATACTTTGTTTCGGTCGACTTCCCCATTCAAATGCATGTAACAGTGAGAAACGCACTGTCTTGGCGAAAGAAAGCGTTTTTGTACAACTTCATATGAATAGCTGTAACTTTTGATAGAAGACTCGGATACACATGTTTATGGCTTTATCTTATAGAACTCAAGGTTCCCGTGCTGGGAAAACAGGTTTTGCAGCTGTTTGAGCTAAGATTTCCAAGTTATTCACATAATGAAAACCTATACTTTGTTTCGGTCGACTTCCCCATTCAAATGCATGTAACAGTGAGAAACGCACTGTCTTCGCGAAAGAAAGCGTTTTTGTACAACTTCATATGAATAGCTGTAACTTTTGATAGAAGACTCGGATACACATGTTTATGGCTTTATCTTATAGAACTCAAGGTTCCCGTGCTGGGCAAACAGGTTTTGCAGCTGTTTGAGCTAAGATTTCCAAGTTATTCACATAATGAAAACTTATACTTTGTTTCGGTCGAGTTCCCCATTCAAATGCATGTAACAGTGAGAAACGCACTGTCTTGGCGAAAGAAAGCTATTTTGTACAACTTCATATGAATAGCTGTAACTTTTGATAGAAGACTCGGATACACATGTTTATGGCTTTATCTTATAGAACTCAAGGTTCCCGTGCTGGGAAAACAGGTTTTGCAGCTGTTTGAGCTAAGATTTCCAAGTTATTCACATAATGAAAACCTATACTTTGTTTCGGTCGACTTCCCCATTCAAATGCATGTAACAGTGAGAAATGCACTGTCTTGGCGAAAGAAAGCGTTTTTGTACAACTTCATATAAATAGCTGTAACTTTTGATAGAAGACTCAGACAAACATGTTTATGGCCTTATATTATAGAACTCAAGGTTCCCGTGCTGGGAAAACAGGTTCTGCAGCAGTTTGAGCTAAGATTTCCAAGTTATTCACATAATGAAAACCTATACTTTGTTTCGGTCGAGTTCCCCATTCAAATGCATGTAACAGTGAGAAACGCACTGTCTTGGCGAAAGAAAGCGTTTTTGTACAACTTCATATGAATAGCTGTAACTTTTGATAGAAGACTCGGATACACATGTTTATGGCTTTATCTTATAGAACTCAAGGTTCCCGTGCTGGGAAAACAGGTTTTGCAGCTGTTTGAGCTAAGATTTCCAAGTTATTCACATAATGAAAACTTATACTTTGTTTCGGTCGACTTCCCCATTCAAATGCATGTAACAGTGAGAAACGCACTGTCTTGGCGAAAGAAAGCGTTTTTGTACAACTTCATATGAATAGCTGTAACTTTTGATAGAAGACTCGGATACACATGTTTATGGCTTTATCTTATAGAACTCAAGGTTCCCGTGCTGGGAAAACAGGTTTTGCAGCTGTTTGAGCTAAGATTTCCAAGTTATTCACATAATGAAAACCTATACTTTGTTTCGGTCGCGTTCCCCATTCAAATGCATGTAACAGTGAGAAACGCACTGTCTTGGCGAAAGAAAGCGTTTTTGTACAACTTCATAGAAATAGCTGTAACTTTTGATAGAAGACTCGGATACACATGTTTATGGCTTTATCTTATAGAACTCAAGGTTCCCGTGCTGGGAAAAGAGGTTTTGCAGCTGTTTGAGCTAAGATTTCCAAGTTATTCACATAATGAAAACCTATACTTTGTTTCGGTCGAGTTCCCCATTCAAATGCATGTAACAGTGAGAAACGCACTGTCTTGGCGAAAGAAAGCGTTTTTGTACAACTTCATAGAAATAGCTGTAACTTTTGATACAAGACTCGGATACACATGTTTATGGCTTTATCTTATAGAACTCAAGGTTCCCGTGCTGGGAAAAGAGGTTTTGCAGCTGTTTGAGCTAAGATTTCCAAGTTATTCACATAATGAAAACCTATACTTTGTTTCGGTCGAGTTCCCCATTCAAATGCATGTAACAGTGAGAAACGCACTGTCTTGGCGAAAGAAAGCGTTTTTGTACAACTTCATATGAATAGCTGTAACTTTTGATAGAAGACTCGGATACACATGTTTATGGCTTTATCTTATAGAACTCAAGGTTCCCGTGCTGGGAAAACACGTTCTGCAGCTGTTTGAGCTAAGATTTCCAAGTTATTCACATAATGAAAACCTATACTTTGTTTCGGTCGAGTTCCCCATTCAAATGCATGTAACAGTGAGAAACGCACTGTCTTGGCGAAAGAAAGCTATTTTGTACAACTTCATATGAATAGCTGTAACTTTTGATAGAAGACTCGGATACACATGTTTATGGCTTTATCTTATAGAACTCAAGGTTCCCGTGCTGGGAAAACAGGTTTTGCAGCTGTTTGAGCTAAGATTTCCAAGTTATTCACATAATGAAAACCTATACTTTGTTTCGGTCGACTTCCCCATTCAAATGCATGTAACAGTGAGAAACGCACTGTCTTGGCGAAAGAAAGCGTTTTTGTACAACTTCATATGAATAGCTGTAACTTTTGATAGAAGACTCGGATACACATGTTTATGGCTTTATCTTATAGAACTCAAGGTTCCCGTGCTGGGAAAACAGGTTTTGCAGCTGTTTGAGCTAAGATTTCCAAGTTATTCACATAATGAAAACCTATACTTTGTTTCGGTCGACTTCCCCATTCAAATGCATGTAACAGTGAGAAACGCACTGTCTTCGCGAAAGAAAGCGTTTTTGTACAACTTCATATGAATAGCTGTAACTTTTGATAGAAGACTCGGATACACATGTTTATGGCTTTATCTTATAGAACTCAAGGTTCCCGTGCTGGGCAAACAGGTTTTGCAGCTGTTTGAGCTAAGATTTCCAAGTTATTCACATAATGAAAACTTATACTTTGTTTCGGTCGAGTTCCCCATTCAAATGCATGTAACAGTGAGAAACGCACTGTCTTGGCGAAAGAAAGCTATTTTGTACAACTTCATATGAATAGCTGTAACTTTTGATAGAAGACTCGGATACACATGTTTATGGCTTTATCTTATAGAACTCAAGGTTCCCGTGCTGGGAAAACAGGTTTTGCAGCTGTTTGAGCTAAGATTTCCAAGTTATTCACATAATGAAAACCTATACTTTGTTTCGGTCGACTTCCCCATTCAAATGCATGTAACAGTGAGAAATGCACTGTCTTGGCGAAAGAAAGCGTTTTTGTACAACTTCATATAAATAGCTGTAACTTTTGATAGAAGACTCAGACAAACATGTTTATGGCCTTATATTATAGAACTCAAGGTTCCCGTGCTGGGAAAACAGGTTCTGCAGCAGTTTGAGCTAAGATTTCCAAGTTATTCACATAATGAAAACCTATACTTTGTTTCGGTCGAGTTCCCCATTCAAATGCATGTAACAGTGAGAAACGCACTGTCTTGGCGAAAGAAAGCGTTTTTGTACAACTTCATATGAATAGCTGTAACTTTTGATAGAAGACTCGGATACACATGTTTATGGCTTTATCTTATAGAACTCAAGGTTCCCGTGCTGGGAAAAGAGGTTTTGCAGCTGTTTGAGCTAAGATTTCCAAGTTATTCACATAATGAAAACTTATACTTTGTTTCGGTCGACTTCCCCATTCAAATGCATGTAACAGTGAGAAACGCACTGTCTTGGCGAAAGAAAGCGTTTTTGTACAACTTCATATGAATAGCTGTAACTTTTGATAGAAGACTCGGATACACATGTTTATGGCTTTATCTTATAGAACTCAAGGTTCCCGTGCTGGGAAAACAGGTTTTGCAGCTGTTTGAGCTAAGATTTCCAAGTTATTCACATAATGAAAACTTATACTTTGTTTCGGTCGAGTTCCCCATTCAAATGCATGTAACAGTGAGAAACGCACTGTCTTGGCGAAAGAAAGCTATTTTGTACAACTTCATATGAATAGCTGTAACTTTTGATAGAAGACTCGGATACACATGTTTATGGCTTTATCTTATAGAACTCAAGGTTCCCGTGCTGGGCAAACAGGTTTTGCAGCTGTTTGAGCTAAGATTTCCAAGTTATTCACATAATGAAAACCTATACTTTGTTTCGGTCGACTTCCCCATTCAAATGCATGTAACAGTGAGAAACGCACTGTCTTGGCGAAAGAAAGCGTTTTTGTACAACTTCATATGAATAGCTGTAACTTTTGATAGAAGACTCGGATACACATGTTTATGGCTTTATCTTATAGAACTCAAGGTTCCCGTGCTGGGAAAAGAGGTTTTGCAGCTGTTTGAGCTAAGATTTCCAAGTTATTCACATAATGAAAACCTATACTTTGTTTCGGTCGACTTCCCCATTCAAATGCATGTAACAGTGAGAAACGCACTGTCTTCGCGAAAGAAAGCGTTTTTGTACAACTTCATATAAATAGCTGTAACTTTTGATAGAAGACTCAGACAAACATGTTTATGGCCTTATATTATAGAACTCAAGGTTCCCGTGCTGGGAAAACAGGTTCTGCAGCTGTTTGAGCTAAGATTTCCAAGTTATTCACATAATGAAAACCTATACTTTGTTCCGGTCGACTTCCCCATTCAAATGCATGTAACAGTGAGAAATGCACTGTCTTGGCGAAAGAAAGCGTTTTTGTACAACTTCATATAAATAGCTGTAACTTTTGATAGAAGACTCAGATACACATGTTTATGGCCTTATATTATAGAACTCAAGGTTCCCGTGCTGGGAAAACAGGTTCTGCAGCAGTTTGAGCTAAGATTTCCAAGTTATTCACATAATGAAAACCTATACTTTGTTTCGGTCGAGTTCCCCATTCAAATGCATGTAACAGTGAGAAACGCACTGTCTTGGCGAAAGAAAGCGTTTTTGTACAACTTCATATGAATAGCTGTAACTTTTGATAGAAGACTCGGATACACATGTTTATGGCTTTATCTTATAGAACTCAAGGTTCCCGTGCTGGGAAAACAGGTTTTGCAGCTGTTTGAGCTAAGATTTCCAAGTTATTCACATAATGAAAACTTATACTTTGTTTCGGTCGACTTCCCCATTCAAATGCATGTAACAGTGAGAAACGCACTGTCTTGGCGAAAGAAAGCGTTTTTGTACAACTTCATATGAATAGCTGTAACTTTTGATAGAAGACTCGGATACACATGTTTATGGCTTTATCTTATAGAACTCAAGGTTCCCGTGCTGGGAAAACAGGTTTTGCAGCTGTTTGAGCTAAGATTTCCAAGTTATTCACATAATGAAAACTTATACTTTGTTTCGGTCGAGTTCCCCATTCAAATGCATGTAACAGTGAGAAACGCACTGTCTTGGCGAAAGAAAGCTATTTTGTACAACTTCATATGAATAGCTGTAACTTTTGATAGAAGACTCGGATACACATGTTTATGGCTTTATCTTATAGAACTCAAGGTTCCCGTGCTGGGCAAACAGGTTTTGCAGCTGTTTGAGCTAAGATTTCCAAGTTATTCACATAATGAAAACCTATACTTTGTTTCGGTCGAGTTCCCCATTCAAATGCATGTAACAGTGAGAAACGCACTGTCTTGGCGAAAGAAAGCGTTTTTGTACAACTTCATATGAATAGCTGTAACTTTTGATAGAAGACTCGGATACACATGTTTATGGCTTTATCTTATAGAACTCAAGGTTCCCGTGCTGGGCAAACAGGTTTTGCAGCTGTTTGAGCTAAGATTTCCAAGTTATTCACATAATGAAAACCTATACTTTGTTTCGGTCGAGTTCCCCATTCAAATGCATGTAACAGTGAGAAACGCACTGTCTTGGCGAAAGAAAGCGTTTTTGTACAACTTCATATGAATAGCTGTAACTTTTGATAGAAGACTCGGATACACATGTTTATGGCTTTATCTTATAGAATTCAAGGTTCCCGTGCTGGGAAAACAGGTTTTGCAGCTGTTTGAGCTAAGATTTCCAAGTTATTCACATAATGAAAACTTATACTTTGTTTCGGTCGACTTCCCCATTCAAATGCATGTAACAGTGAGAAACGCACTGTCTTCGCGAAAGAAAGCGTTTTTGTACAACTTCATATGAATAGCTGTAACTTTTGATAGAAGACTCGGATACACATGTTTATGGCTTTATCTTATAGAACTCAAGGTTCCCGTGCTGGGAAAACAGGTTTTGCAGCTGTTTGAGCTAAGATTTCCAAGTTATTCACATAATGAAAACTTATACTTTGTTTCGGTCGAGTTCCCCATTCAAATGCATGTAACAGTGAGAAACGCACTGTCTTGGCGAAAGAAAGCTATTTTGTACAACTTCATATGAATAGCTGTAACTTTTGATAGAAGACTCGGATACACATGTTTATGGCTTTATCTTATAGAACTCAAGGTTCCCGTGCTGGGCAAACAGGTTTTGCAGCTGTTTGAGCTAAGATTTCCAAGTTATTCACATAATGAAAACCTATACTTTGTTTCGGTCGAGTTCCCCATTCAAATGCATGTAACAGTGAGAAACGCACTGTCTTGGCGAAAGAAAGCGTTTTTGTACAACTTCATATGAATAGCTGTAACTTTTGATAGAAGACTCGGATACACATGTTTATGGCTTTATCTTATAGAACTCAAGGTTCCCGTGCTGGGCAAACAGGTTTTGCAGCTGTTTGAGCTAAGATTTCCAAGTTATTCACATAATGAAAACCTATACTTTGTTTCGGTCGACTTCCCCATTCAAATGCATGTAACAGTGAGAAACGCACTGTCTTCGCGAAAGAAAGCGTTTTTGTACAACTTCATATGAATAGCTGTAACTTTTGATAGAAGACTCGGATACACATGTTTATGGCTTTATCTTATAGAACTCAAGGTTCCCGTGCTGGGAAAACAGGTTTTGCAGCTGTTTGAGCTAAGATTTCCAAGTTATTCACATAATGAAAACTTATACTTTGTTTCGGTCGAGTTCCCCATTCAAATGCATGTAACAGTGAGAAACGCACTGTCTTGGCGAAAGAAAGCTATTTTGTACAACTTCATATGAATAGCTGTAACTTTTGATAGAAGACTCGGATACACATGTTTATGGCTTTATCTTATAGAACTCAAGGTTCCCGTGCTGGGAAAACAGGTTTTGCAGCTGTTTGAGCTAAGATTTCCAAGTTATTCACATAATGAAAACCTATACTTTGTTTCGGTCGAGTTCCCCATTCAAATGCATGTAACAGTGAGAAACGCACTGTCTTGGCGAAAGAAAGCGTTTTTGTACAACTTCATATAAATAGCTGTAACTTTTGATAGAAGACTCAGACAAACATGTTTATGGCTTTATCTTATAGAACTCAAGGTTCCCGTGCTGGGAAAACAGGTTTTGCAGCTGTTTGAGCTAAGATTTCCAAGTTATTCACATAATGAAAACCTATACTTTGTTTCGGTCGACTTCCCCATTCAAATGCATGTAACAGTGAGAAACGCACTGTCTTGGCGAAAGAAAGCGTTTTTGTACAACTTCATATAAATAGCTGTAACTTTTGATAGAAGACTCGGATACACATGTTTATGGCTTTATCTTATAGAACTCAAGGTCTCCGTGCTGGGCAAACAGGTTTTGCAGCTGTTTGAGCTAAGATTTCCAAGTTATTCACATAATGAAAACCTATACTTTGTTTCGGTCGAGTTCCCCATTCAAATGCATGTAACAGTGAGAAACGCACTGTCTTGGCGAAAGAAAGCGTTTTTGTACAACTTCATATAAATAGCTGTAACTTTTGATAGAAGACTCGGACAAACATGTTTATGGCTTTATCTTATAGAACTCAAGGTCTCCGTGCTGGGAAAACAGGTTTTGCAGCTGTTTGAGCTAAGATTTCCAAGTTATTCACATAATGAAAACCTATACTTTGTTTCGGTCGAGTTCCCCATTCAAATGCATGTAACAGTGAGAAACGCACTGTCTTGGCGAAAGAAAGCGTTTTTGTACAACTTCATAGAAATAGCTGTAACTTTTGATAGAAGACTCGGATACACATGTTTATGGCTTTATCTTATAGAACTCAAGGTCTCCGTGCTGGGCAAACAGGTTTTGCAGCTGTTTGAGCTAAGATTTCCAAGTTATTCACATAATGAAAACCTATACTTTGTTTCGGTCGAGTTCCCCATTCAAATGCATGTAACAGTGAGAAACGCACTGTCTTGGCGAAAGAAAGCGTTTTTGTAAAACTTCATATAAATAGCTGTAACTTTTGATAGAAGACTCGGATACACATGTTTATGGCTTTATCTTATAGAACTCAAGGTCTCCGTGCTGGGCAAACAGGTTTTGCAGCTGTTTGAGCTAAGATTTCCAAGTTATTCACATAATGAAAACCTATACTTTGTTTCGGTCGAGTTCCCCATTCAAATGCATGTAACAGTGAGAAACGCACTGTCTTGGCGAAAGAAAGCGTTTTTGTACAACTTCATATAAATAGCTGTAACTTTTGATAGAAGACTCAGACAAACATGTTTATGGCTTTATCTTATAGAACTCAAGGTCTCCGTGCTGGGCAAACAGGTTTTGCAGCTGTTTGAGCTAAGATTTCCAAGTTATTCACATAATGAAAACCTATACTTTGTTTCGGTCGAGTTCCCCATTCAAATGCATGTAACAGTGAGAAACGCACTGTCTTGGCGAAAGAAAGCGTTTTTGTACAACTTCATATAAATAGCTGTAACTTTTGATAGAAGACTCGGATAAACATGTTTATGGCCTTATATTATAGAACTCAAGGTCTCCGTGCTGGGAAAACAGGTTTTGCAGCTGTTTGAGCTAAGATTTCCAAGTTATTCACATAATGAAAACCTATACTTTGTTTCGGTCGAGTTCCCCATTCAAATGCATGTAACAGTGAGAAACGCACTGTCTTGGCGAAAGAAAGCGTTTTTGTACAACTTCATATAAATAGCTGTAACTTTTGATAGAAGACTCAGACAAACATGTTTATGGCTTTATCTTATAGAACTCAAGGTTCCCGTGCTGGGAAAACAGGTTTTGCAGCTGTTTGAGCTAAGATTTCCAAGTTATTCACATAATGAAAACCTATACTTTGTTTCGGTCGAGTTCCCCATTCAAATGCATGTAACAGTGAGAAACGCACTGTCTTGGCGAAAGAAAGCGTTTTTGTAAAACTTCATATAAATAGCTGTAACTTTTGATAGAAGACTCAGATACACATGTTTATGGCTTTATCTTATAGAACTCAAGGTCTCCGTGCTGGGCAAACAGGTTTTGCAGCTGTTTGAGCTAAGATTTCCAAGTTATTCACATAATGAAAACCTATACTTTGTTTCGGTCGACTTCCCCATTCAAATGCATGTAACAGTGAGAAACGCACTGTCTTGGCGAAAGAAAGCGTTTTTGTACAACTTCATATAAATAGCTGTAACTTTTGATAGAAGACTCAGACAAACATGTTTATGGCTTTATCTTATAGAACTCAAGGTCTCCGTGCTGGGAAAACAGGTTTTGCAGCTGTTTGAGCTAAGATTTCCAAGTTATTCACATAATGAAAACCTATACTTTGTTTCGGTCGAGTTCCCCATTCAAAATGCATGTAACAGTGAGAAACGCACTGTCTTGGCGAAAGAAAGCGTTTTTGTACAACTTCATATAAATAGCTGTAACTTTTGATAGAAGACTCGGACAAACATGTTTATGGCTTTATCTTATAGAACTCAAGGTCTCCGTGCTGGGAAAACAGGTTTTGCAGCTGTTTGAGCTAAGATTTCCAAGTTATTCACATAATGAAAACCTATACTTTGTTTCGGTCGACTTCCCCATTCAAATGCATGTAACAGTGAGAAACGCACTGTCTTGGCGAAAGAAAGCGTTTTTGTACAACTTCATATAAATAGCTGTAACTTTTGATAGAAGACTCGGATACACATGTTTATGGCTTTATCTTATAGAACTCAAGGTCTCCGTGCTGGGCAAACAGGTTTTGCAGCTGTTTGAGCTAAGATTTCCAAGTTATTCACATAATGAAAACCTATACTTTGTTTCGGTCGAGTTCCCCATTCAAATGCATGTAACAGTGAGAAACGCACTGTCTTGGCGAAAGAAAGCGTTTTTGTACAACTTCATATAAATAGCTGTAACTTTTGATAGAAGACTCGGATACACATGTTTATGGCTTTATCTTATAGAACTCAAGGTCTCCGTGCTGGGCAAACAGGTTTTGCAGCTGTTTGAGCTAAGATTTCCAAGTTATTCACATAATGAAAACCTATACTTTGTTTCGGTCGAGTTCCCCATTCAAATGCATGTAACAGTGAGAAACGCACTGTCTTGGCGAAAGAAAGCGTTTTTGTAAAACTTCATATAAATAGCTGTAACTTTTGATAGAAGACTCGGATACACATGTTTATGGCTTTATCTTATAGAACTCAAGGTCTCCGTGCTGGGAAAACAGGTTTTGCAGCTGTTTGAGCTAAGATTTCCAAGTTATTCACATAATGAAAACCTATACTTTGTTTCGGTCGAGTTCCCCATTCAAATGCATGTAACAGTGAGAAACGCACTGTCTTGGCGAAAGAAAGCGTTTTTGTACAACTTCATATAAATAGCTGTAACTTTTGATAGAAGACTCGGATACACATGTTTATGGCTTTATCTTATAGAACTCAAGGTCTCCGTGCTGGGCAAACAGGTTTTGCAGCTGTTTGAGCTAAGATTTCCAAGTTATTCACATAATGAAAACCTATACTTTGTTTCGGTCGAGTTCCCCATTCAAATGCATGTAACAGTGAGAAACGCACTGTCTTGGCGAAAGAAAGCGTTTTTGTACAACTTCATATAAATAGCTGTAACTTTTGATAGAAGACTCGGACAAACATGTTTATGGCTTTATCTTATAGAACTCAAGGTCTCCGTGCTGGGAAAACAGGTTTTGCAGCTGTTTGAGCTAAGATTTCCAAGTTATTCACATAATGAAAACCTATACTTTGTTTCGGTCGAGTTCCCCATTCAAATGCATGTAACAGTGAGAAACGCACTGTCTTGGCGAAAGAAAGCGTTTTTGTACAACTTCATATAAATAGCTGTAACTTTTGATAGAAGACTCGGATACACATGTTTATGGCTTTATCTTATAGAACTCAAGGTCTCCGTGCTGGGCAAACAGGTTTTGCAGCTGTTTGAGCTAAGATTTCCAAGTTATTCACATAATGAAAACCTATACTTTGTTTCGGTCGAGTTCCCCATTCAAATGCATGTAACAGTGAGAAACGCACTGTCTTGGCGAAAGAAAGCGTTTTTGTAAAACTTCATATAAATAGCTGTAACTTTTGATAGAAGACTCGGATACACATGTTTATGGCTTTATCTTATAGAACTCAAGGTCTCCGTGCTGGGCAAACAGGTTTTGCAGCTGTTTGAGCTAAGATTTCCAAGTTATTCACATAATGAAAACCTATACTTTGTTTCGGTCGAGTTCCCCATTCAAATGCATGTAACAGTGAGAAACGCACTGTCTTGGCGAAAGAAAGCGTTTTTGTACAACTTCATATAAATAGCTGTAACTTTTGATAGAAGACTCAGACAAACATGTTTATGGCTTTATCTTATAGAACTCAAGGTCTCCGTGCTGGGCAAACAGGTTTTGCAGCTGTTTGAGCTAAGATTTCCAAGTTATTCACATAATGAAAACCTATACTTTGTTTCGGTCGAGTTCCCCATTCAAATGCATGTAACAGTGAGAAACGCACTGTCTTGGCGAAAGAAAGCGTTTTTGTACAACTTCATATAAATAGCTGTAACTTTTGATAGAAGACTCGGATAAACATGTTTATGGCCTTATATTATAGAACTCAAGGTCTCCGTGCTGGGAAAACAGGTTTTGCAGCTGTTTGAGCTAAGATTTCCAAGTTATTCACATAATGAAAACCTATACTTTGTTTCGGTCGACTTCCCCATTCAAATGCATGTAACAGTGAGAAACGCACTGTCTTGGCGAAAGAAAGCGTTTTTGTACAACTTCATATAAATAGCTGTAACTTTTGATAGAAGACTCAGACAAACATGTTTATGGCTTTATCTTATAGAACTCAAGGTTCCCGTGCTGGGAAAACAGGTTTTGCAGCTGTTTGAGCTAAGATTTCCAAGTTATTCACATAATGAAAACCTATACTTTGTTTCGGTCGAGTTCCCCATTCAAATGCATGTAACAGTGAGAAACGCACTGTCTTGGCGAAAGAAAGCGTTTTTGTAAAACTTCATATAAATAGCTGTAACTTTTGATAGAAGACTCGGATACACATGTTTATGGCTTTATCTTATAGAACTCAAGGTCTCCGTGCTGGGAAAACAGGTTTTGCAGCTGTTTGAGCTAAGATTTCCAAGTTATTCACATAATGAAAACCTATACTTTGTTTCGGTCGAGTTCCCCATTCAAATGCATGTAACAGTGAGAAACGCACTGTCTTGGCGAAAGAAAGCGTTTTTGTACAACTTCATATAAATAGCTGTAACTTTTGATAGAAGACTCAGACAAACATGTTTATGGCTTTATCTTATAGAACTCAAGGTCTCCGTGCTGGGAAAACAGGTTTTGCAGCTGTTTGAGCTAAGATTTCCAAGTTATTCACATAATGAAAACCTATACTTTGTTTCGGTCGAGTTCCCCATTCAAAATGCATGTAACAGTGAGAAACGCACTGTCTTGGCGAAAGAAAGCGTTTTTGTACAACTTCATATAAATAGCTGTAACTTTTGATAGAAGACTCGGATAAACATGTTTATGGCCTTATATTATAGAACTCAAGGTCTCCGTGCTGGGAAAACAGGTTTTGCAGCTGTTTGAGCTAAGATTTCCAAGTTATTCACATAATGAAAACCTATACTTTGTTTCGGTCGAGTTCCCCATTCAAATGCATGTAACAGTGAGAAACGCACTGTCTTGGCGAAAGAAAGCGTTTTTGTACAACTTCATATAAATAGCTGTAACTTTTGATAGAAGACTCAGACAAACATGTTTATGGCTTTATCTTATAGAACTCAAGGTCTCCGTGCTGGGAAAACAGGTTTTGCAGCTGTTTGAGCTAAGATTTCCAAGTTATTCACATAATGAAAACCTATACTTTGTTTCGGTCGAGTTCCCCATTCAAATGCATGTAACAGTGAGAAACGCACTGTCTTGGCGAAAGAAAGCGTTTTTGTACAACTTCATATAAATAGCTGTAACTTTTGATAGAAGACTCGGATACACATGTTTATGGCTTTATCTTATAGAACTCAAGGTCTCCGTGCTGGGAAAACAGGTTTTGCAGCTGTTTGAGCTAAGATTTCCAAGTTATTCACATAATGAAAACCTATACTTTGTTTCGGTCGAGTTCCCCATTCAAATGCATGTAACAGTGAGAAACGCACTGTCTTGGCGAAAGAAAGCGTTTTTGTACAACTTCATATAAATAGCTGTAACTTTTGATAGAAGACTCAGACAAACATGTTTATGGCTTTATCTTATAGAACTCAAGGTCTCCGTGCTGGGAAAACAGGTTTTGCAGCTGTTTGAGCTAAGATTTCCAAGTTATTCACATAATGAAAACCTATACTTTGTTTCGGTCGAGTTCCCCATTCAAATGCATGTAACAGTGAGAAACGCACTGTCTTGGCGAAAGAAAGCGTTTTTGTACAACTTCATATAAATAGCTGTAACTTTTGATAGAAGACTCGGATACACATGTTTATGGCTTTATCTTATAGAACTCAAGGTCTCCGTGCTGGGCAAACAGGTTTTGCAGATGTTTGAGCTAAGATTTCCAAGTTATTCACATAATGAAAACCTATACTTTGTTTCGGTCGAGTTCCCCATTCAAAATGCATGTAACAGTGAGAAACGCACTGTCTTGGCGAAAGAAAGCGTTTTTGTACAACTTCATATAAATAGCTGTAACTTTTGATAGAAGACTCGGATAAACATGTTTATGGCCTTATATTATAGAACTCAAGGTCTCCGTGCTGGGAAAACAGGTTTTGCAGCTGTTTGAGCTAAGATTTCCAAGTTATTCACATAATGAAAACCTATACTTTGTTTCGGTCGACTTCCCCATTCAAATGCATGTAACAGTGAGAAACGCACTGTCTTGGCGAAAGAAAGCGTTTTTGTACAACTTCATATAAATAGCTGTAACTTTTGATAGAAGACTCGGATAAACATGTTTATGGCCTTATATTATAGAACTCAAGGTCTCCGTGCTGGGAAAACAGGTTTTGCAGCTGTTTGAGCTAAGATTTCCAAGTTATTCACATAATGAAAACCTATACTTTGTTTCGGTCGACTTCCCCATTCAAATGCATGTAACAGTGAGAAACGCACTGTCTTGGCGAAAGAAAGCTATTTTGTACAACTTCATATAAATAGCTGTAACTTTTGATAGAAGACTCAGACAAACATGTTTATGGCTTTATCTTATAGAACTCAAGGTCTCCGTGCTGGGAAAACAGGTTTTGCAGCTGTTTGAGCTAAGATTTCCAAGTTATTCACATAATGAAAACCTATACTTTGTTTCGGTCGACTTCCCCATTCAAATGCATGTAACAGTGAGAAACGCACTGTCTTGGCGAAAGAAAGCGTTTTTGTACAACTTCATATAAATAGCTGTAACTTTTGATAGAAGACTCGGATAAACATGTTTATGGCCTTATATTATAGAACTCAAGGTCTCCGTGCTGGGAAAACAGGTTTTGCAGCTGTTTGAGCTAAGATTTCCAAGTTATTCACATAATGAAAACCTATACTTTGTTTCGGTCGACTTCCCCATTCAAATGCATGTAACAGTGAGAAACGCACTGTCTTGGCGAAAGAAAGCTATTTTGTACAACTTCATATGAATAGCTGTAACTTTTGATAGAAGACTCGGATACACATGTTTATGGCTTTATCTTATAGAACTCAAGGTTCCCGTGCTGGGAAAACAGGTTCTGCAGCTGTTTGAGCTAAGATTTCCAAGTTATTCACATAATGAAAACCTATACTTTGTTTCGGTCGACTTCCCCATTCAAATGCATGTAACAGTGAGAAACGCACTGTCTTGGCGAAAGAAAGCGTTTTTGTACAACTTCATATGAATAGCTGTAACTTTTGATAGAAGACTCGGATACACATGTTTATGGCTTTATCTTATAGAACTCAAGGTTCCCGTGCTGGGAAAACAGGTTTTGCAGCTGTTTGAGCTAAGATTTCCAAGTTATTCACATAATGAAAACCTATACTTTGTTTCGGTCGACTTCCCCATTCAAATGCATGTAACAGTGAGAAACGCACTGTCTTGGCGAAAGAAAGCGTTTTTGTACAACTTCATATGAATAGCTGTAACTTTTGATAGAAGACTCGGATACACATGTTTATGGCTTTATCTTATAGAACTCAAGGTTCCCGTGCTGGGCAAACAGGTTTTGCAGCTGTTTGAGCTAAGATTTCCAAGTTATTCACATAATGAAAACCTATACTTTGTTTCGGTCGAGTTCCCCATTCAAATGCATGTAACAGTGAGAAACGCACTGTCTTGGCGAAAGAAAGCGTTTTTGTACAACTTCATATGAATAGCTGTAACTTTTGATAGAAGACTCGGATACACATGTTTATGGCTTTATCTTATAGAACTCAAGGTCTCCGTGCTGGGAAAACAGGTTTTGCAGCTGTTTGAGCTAAGATTTCCAAGTTATTCACATAATGAAAACCTATACTTTGTTTCGGTCGACTTCCCCATTCAAATGCATGTAACAGTGAGAAACGCACTGTCTTGGCGAAAGAAAGCGTTTTTGTACAACTTCATATAAATAGCTGTAACTTTTGATAGAAGACTCAGACAAACATGTTTATGGCTTTATCTTATAGAACTCAAGGTCTCCGTGCTGGGAAAACAGGTTTTGCAGCTGTTTGAGCTAAGATTTCCAAGTTATTCACATAATGAAAACCTATACTTTGTTTCGGTCGAGTTCCCCATTCAAAATGCATGTAACAGTGAGAAACGCACTGTCTTGGCGAAAGAAAGCGTTTTTGTACAACTTCATATAAATAGCTGTAACTTTTGATAGAAGACTCGGATAAACATGTTTATGGCCTTATATTATAGAACTCAAGGTCTCCGTGCTGGGAAAACAGGTTTTGCAGCTGTTTGAGCTAAGATTTCCAAGTTATTCACATAATGAAAACCTATACTTTGTTTCGGTCGAGTTCCCCATTCAAATGCATGTAACAGTGAGAAACGCACTGTCTTGGCGAAAGAAAGCGTTTTTGTACAACTTCATATAAATAGCTGTAACTTTTGATAGAAGACTCAGACAAACATGTTTATGGCTTTATCTTATAGAACTCAAGGTCTCCGTGCTGGGAAAACAGGTTTTGCAGCTGTTTGAGCTAAGATTTCCAAGTTATTCACATAATGAAAACCTATACTTTGTTTCGGTCGAGTTCCCCATTCAAATGCATGTAACAGTGAGAAACGCACTGTCTTGGCGAAAGAAAGCGTTTTTGTACAACTTCATATAAATAGCTGTAACTTTTGATAGAAGACTCGGATACACATGTTTATGGCTTTATCTTATAGAACTCAAGGTCTCCGTGCTGGGAAAACAGGTTTTGCAGCTGTTTGAGCTAAGATTTCCAAGTTATTCACATAATGAAAACCTATACTTTGTTTCGGTCGAGTTCCCCATTCAAATGCATGTAACAGTGAGAAACGCACTGTCTTGGCGAAAGAAAGCGTTTTTGTACAACTTCATATAAATAGCTGTAACTTTTGATAGAAGACTCAGACAAACATGTTTATGGCTTTATCTTATAGAACTCAAGGTCTCCGTGCTGGGAAAACAGGTTTTGCAGCTGTTTGAGCTAAGATTTCCAAGTTATTCACATAATGAAAACCTATACTTTGTTTCGGTCGAGTTCCCCATTCAAATGCATGTAACAGTGAGAAACGCACTGTCTTGGCGAAAGAAAGCGTTTTTGTACAACTTCATATAAATAGCTGTAACTTTTGATAGAAGACTCGGATACACATGTTTATGGCTTTATCTTATAGAACTCAAGGTCTCCGTGCTGGGCAAACAGGTTTTGCAGATGTTTGAGCTAAGATTTCCAAGTTATTCACATAATGAAAACCTATACTTTGTTTCGGTCGAGTTCCCCATTCAAAATGCATGTAACAGTGAGAAACGCACTGTCTTGGCGAAAGAAAGCGTTTTTGTACAACTTCATATAAATAGCTGTAACTTTTGATAGAAGACTCGGATAAACATGTTTATGGCCTTATATTATAGAACTCAAGGTCTCCGTGCTGGGAAAACAGGTTTTGCAGCTGTTTGAGCTAAGATTTCCAAGTTATTCACATAATGAAAACCTATACTTTGTTTCGGTCGACTTCCCCATTCAAATGCATGTAACAGTGAGAAACGCACTGTCTTGGCGAAAGAAAGCGTTTTTGTACAACTTCATATAAATAGCTGTAACTTTTGATAGAAGACTCGGATAAACATGTTTATGGCCTTATATTATAGAACTCAAGGTCTCCGTGCTGGGAAAACAGGTTTTGCAGCTGTTTGAGCTAAGATTTCCAAGTTATTCACATAATGAAAACCTATACTTTGTTTCGGTCGACTTCCCCATTCAAATGCATGTAACAGTGAGAAACGCACTGTCTTGGCGAAAGAAAGCTATTTTGTACAACTTCATATAAATAGCTGTAACTTTTGATAGAAGACTCAGACAAACATGTTTATGGCTTTATCTTATAGAACTCAAGGTCTCCGTGCTGGGAAAACAGGTTTTGCAGCTGTTTGAGCTAAGATTTCCAAGTTATTCACATAATGAAAACCTATACTTTGTTTCGGTCGACTTCCCCATTCAAATGCATGTAACAGTGAGAAACGCACTGTCTTGGCGAAAGAAAGCGTTTTTGTACAACTTCATATAAATAGCTGTAACTTTTGATAGAAGACTCGGATAAACATGTTTATGGCCTTATATTATAGAACTCAAGGTCTCCGTGCTGGGAAAACAGGTTTTGCAGCTGTTTGAGCTAAGATTTCCAAGTTATTCACATAATGAAAACCTATACTTTGTTTCGGTCGACTTCCCCATTCAAATGCATGTAACAGTGAGAAACGCACTGTCTTGGCGAAAGAAAGCTATTTTGTACAACTTCATATGAATAGCTGTAACTTTTGATAGAAGACTCGGATACACATGTTTATGGCTTTATCTTATAGAACTCAAGGTTCCCGTGCTGGGAAAACAGGTTCTGCAGCTGTTTGAGCTAAGATTTCCAAGTTATTCACATAATGAAAACCTATACTTTGTTTCGGTCGACTTCCCCATTCAAATGCATGTAACAGTGAGAAACGCACTGTCTTGGCGAAAGAAAGCGTTTTTGTACAACTTCATATGAATAGCTGTAACTTTTGATAGAAGACTCGGATACACATGTTTATGGCTTTATCTTATAGAACTCAAGGTTCCCGTGCTGGGAAAACAGGTTTTGCAGCTGTTTGAGCTAAGATTTCCAAGTTATTCACATAATGAAAACCTATACTTTGTTTCGGTCGACTTCCCCATTCAAATGCATGTAACAGTGAGAAACGCACTGTCTTGGCGAAAGAAAGCGTTTTTGTACAACTTCATATGAATAGCTGTAACTTTTGATAGAAGACTCGGATACACATGTTTATGGCTTTATCTTATAGAACTCAAGGTTCCCGTGCTGGGCAAACAGGTTTTGCAGCTGTTTGAGCTAAGATTTCCAAGTTATTCACATAATGAAAACCTATACTTTGTTTCGGTCGAGTTCCCCATTCAAATGCATGTAACAGTGAGAAACGCACTGTCTTGGCGAAAGAAAGCGTTTTTGTACAACTTCATATGAATAGCTGTAACTTTTGATAGAAGACTCGGATACACATGTTTATGGCTTTATCTTATAGAACTCAAGGTTCCCGTGCTGGGAAAACAGGTTTTGCAGCTGTTTGAGCTAAGATTTCCAAGTTATTCACATAATGAAAACCTATACTTTGTTTCGGTCGACTTCCCCATTCAAATGCATGTAACAGTGAGAAACGCACTGTCTTGGCGAAAGAAAGCGTTTTTGTACAACTTCATATAAATAGCTGTAACTTTTGATAGAAGACTCAGACAAACATGTTTATGGCCTTATATTATAGAACTCAAGGTTCCCGTGCTGGGAAAACAGGTTCTGCAGCTGTTTGAGCTAAGATTTCCAAGTTATTCACATAATGAAAACCTATACTTTGTTTCGGTCGACTTCCCCATTCAAATGCATGTAACAGTGAGAAATGCACTGTCTTGGCGAAAGAAAGCGTTTTTGTACAACTTCATATAAATAGCTGTAACTTTTGATAGAAGACTCAGATACACATGTTTATGGCCTTATATTATAGAACTCAAGGTTCCCGTGCTGGGAAAACAGGTTCTGCAGCAGTTTGAGCTAAGATTTCCAAGTTATTCACATAATGAAAACCTATACTTTGTTTCGGTCGAGTTCCCCATTCAAATGCATGTAACAGTGAGAAACGCACTGTCTTGGCGAAAGAAAGCGTTTTTGTACAACTTCATATGAATAGCTGTAACTTTTGATAGAAGACTCGGATACACATGTTTATGGCTTTATCTTATAGAACTCAAGGTTCCCGTGCTGGGAAAACAGGTTTTGCAGCTGTTTGAGCTAAGATTTCCAAGTTATTCACATAATGAAAACTTATACTTTGTTTCGGTCGACTTCCCCATTCAAATGCATGTAACAGTGAGAAACGCACTGTCTTCGCGAAACAAAGCGTTTTTGTACAACTTCATATGAATAGCTGTAACTTTTGATAGAAGACTCGGATACACATGTTTATGGCTTTATCTTATAGAACTCAAGGTTCCCGTGCTGGGAAAACAGGTTTTGCAGCTGTTTGAGCTAAGATTTCCAAGTTATTCACATAATGAAAACTTATACTTTGTTTCGGTCGAGTTCCCCATTCAAATGCATGTAACAGTGAGAAACGCACTGTCTTGGCGAAAGAAAGCTATTTTGTACAACTTCATATGAATAGCTGTAACTTTTGATAGAAGACTCGGATACACATGTTTATGGCTTTATCTTATAGAACTCAAGGTTCCCGTGCTGGGCAAACAGGTTTTGCAGCTGTTTGAGCTAAGATTTCCAAGTTATTCACATAATGAAAACCTATACTTTGTTTCGGTCGAGTTCCCCATTCAAATGCATGTAACAGTGAGAAACGCACTGTCTTGGCGAAAGAAAGCGTTTTTGTACAACTTCATATGAATAGCTGTAACTTTTGATAGAAGACTCAGACAAACATGTTTATGGCTTTATCTTATAGAACTCAAGGTTCCCGTGCTGGGAAAACAGGTTTTGCAGCTGTTTGAGCTAAGATTTCCAAGTTATTCACATAATGAAAACCTATACTTTGTTTCGGTCGACTTCCCCATTCAAATGCATGTAACAGTGAGAAACGCACTGTCTTCGCGAAAGAAAGCGTTTTTGTACAACTTCATATAAATAGCTGTAACTTTTGATAGAAGACTCAGACAAACATGTTTATGGCCTTATATTGTAGAACTCAAGGTTCCCGTGCTGGGAAAACAGGTTCTGCAGCTGTTTGAGCTAAGATTTCCAAGTTATTCACATAATGAAAACCTATACTTTGTTTCGGTCGACTTCCCCATTCAAATGCATGTAACAGTGAGAAACGCACTGTCTTGGCGAAAGAAAGCGTTTTTGTAAAACTTCATATAAATAGCTGTAACTTTTGATAGAAGACTCGGATACACATGTTTATGGCTTTATCTTATAGAACTCAAGGTCTCCGTGCTGGGCAAACAGGTTTTGCAGCTGTTTGAGCTAAGATTTCCAAGTTATTCACATAATGAAAACCTATACTTTGTTTCGGTCGAGTTCCCCATTCAAATGCATGTAACAGTGAGAAACGCACTGTCTTGGCGAAAGAAAGCGTTTTTGTACAACTTCATATAAATAGCTGTAACTTTTGATAGAAGACTCAGACAAACATGTTTATGGCTTTATCTTATAGAACTCAAGGTTCCCGTGCTGGGAAAACAGGTTTTGCAGCTGTTTGAGCTAAGATTTCCAAGTTATTCACATAATGAAAACCTATACTTTGTTTCGGTCGAGTTCCCCATTCAAATGCATGTAACAGTGAGAAACGCACTGTCTTGGCGAAAGAAAGCGTTTTTGTAAAACTTCATATAAATAGCTGTAACTTTTGATAGAAGACTCGGATACACATGTTTATGGCTTTATCTTATAGAACTCAAGGTCTCCGTGCTGGGCAAACAGGTTTTGCAGCTGTTTGAGCTAAGATTTCCAAGTTATTCACATAATGAAAACCTATACTTTGTTTCGGTCGAGTTCCCCATTCAAAATGCATGTAACAGTGAGAAACGCACTGTCTTGGCGAAAGAAAGCGTTTTTGTACAACTTCATATAAATAGCTGTAACTTTTGATAGAAGACTCGGATAAACATGTTTATGGCCTTATATTATAGAACTCAAGGTCTCCGTGCTGGGAAAACAGGTTTTGCAGCTGTTTGAGCTAAGATTTCCAAGTTATTCACATAATGAAAACCTATACTTTGTTTCGGTCGAGTTCCCCATTCAAATGCATGTAACAGTGAGAAACGCACTGTCTTGGCGAAAGAAAGCGTTTTTGTACAACTTCATATAAATAGCTGTAACTTTTGATAGAAGACTCAGACAAACATGTTTATGGCTTTATCTTATAGAACTCAAGGTTCCCGTGCTGGGAAAACAGGTTTTGCAGCTGTTTGAGCTAAGATTTCCAAGTTATTCACATAATGAAAACTTATACTTTGTTTCGGTCGAGTTCCCCATTCAAATGCATGTAACAGTGAGAAACGCACTGTCTTGGCGAAAGAAAGCGTTTTTGTACAACTTCATATAAATAGCTGTAACTTTTGATAGAAGACTCGGATACACATGTTTATGGCTTTATCTTATAGAACTCAAGGTTCCCGTGCTGGGAAAACAGGTTTTGCAGCTGTTTGAGCTAAGATTTCCAAGTTATTCACATAATGAAAACCTATACTTTGTTTCGGTCGACTTCCCCATTCAAATGCATGTAACAGTGAGAAACGCACTGTCTTGGCGAAAGAAAGCGTTTTTGTACAACTTCATATAAATAGCTGTAACTTTTGATAGAAGACTCAGACAAACATGTTTATGGCCTTATATTATAGAACTCAAGGTTCCCGTGCTGGGAAAACAGGTTCTGCAGCTGTTTGAGCTAAGATTTCCAAGTTATTCACATAATGAAAACCTATACTTTGTTTCGGTCGACTTCCCCATTCAAATGCATGTAACAGTGAGAAACGCACTGTCTTCGCGAAAGAAAGCGTTTTTGTACAACTTCATATGAATAGCTGTAACTTTTGATAGAAGACTCGGATACACATGTTTATGGCTTTATCTTATAGAACTCAAGGTTCCCGTGCTGGGCAAACAGGTTTTGCAGCTGTTTGAGCTAAGATTTCCAAGTTATTCACATAATGAAAACTTATACTTTGTTTCGGTCGAGTTCCCCATTCAAATGCATGTAACAGTGAGAAACGCACTGTCTTGGCGAAAGAAAGCTATTTTGTACAACTTCATATGAATAGCTGTAACTTTTGATAGAAGACTCGGATACACATGTTTATGGCTTTATCTTATAGAACTCAAGGTTCCCGTGCTGGGAAAACAGGTTTTGCAGCTGTTTGAGCTAAGATTTCCAAGTTATTCACATAATGAAAACCTATACTTTGTTTCGGTCGACTTCCCCATTCAAATGCATGTAACAGTGAGAAATGCACTGTCTTGGCGAAAGAAAGCGTTTTTGTACAACTTCATATAAATAGCTGTAACTTTTGATAGAAGACTCAGACAAACATGTTTATGGCCTTATATTATAGAACTCAAGGTTCCCGTGCTGGGAAAACAGGTTCTGCAGCAGTTTGAGCTAAGATTTCCAAGTTATTCACATAATGAAAACCTATACTTTGTTTCGGTCGAGTTCCCCATTCAAATGCATGTAACAGTGAGAAACGCACTGTCTTGGCGAAAGAAAGCGTTTTTGTACAACTTCATATGAATAGCTGTAACTTTTGATAGAAGACTCGGATACACATGTTTATGGCTTTATCTTATAGAACTCAAGGTTCCCGTGCTGGGAAAACAGGTTTTGCAGCTGTTTGAGCTAAGATTTCCAAGTTATTCACATAATGAAAACTTATACTTTGTTTCGGTCGAGTTCCCCATTCAAATGCATGTAACAGTGAGAAACGCACTGTCTTGGCGAAAGAAAGCGTTTTTGTACAACTTCATATGAATAGCTGTAACTTTTGATAGAAGACTCGGATACACATGTTTATGGCTTTATCTTATAGAACTCAAGGTTCCCGTGCTGGGCAAACAGGTTTTGCAGCTGTTTGAGCTAAGATTTCCAAGTTATTCACATAATGAAAACCTATACTTTGTTTCGGTCGACTTCCCCATTCAAATGCATGTAACAGTGAGAAACGCACTGTCTTGGCGAAAGAAAGCGTTTTTGTACAACTTCATATGAATAGCTGTAACTTTTGATAGAAGACTCGGATACACATGTTTATGGCTTTATCTTATAGAACTCAAGGTTCCCGTGCTGGGAAAAGAGGTTTTGCAGCTGTTTGAGCTAAGATTTCCAAGTTATTCACATAATGAAAACCTATACTTTGTTTCGGTCGACTTCCCCATTCAAATGCATGTAACAGTGAGAAACGCACTGTCTTGGCGAAAGAAAGCGTTTTTGTACAACTTCATATAAATAGCTGTAACTTTTGATAGAAGACTCAGACAAACATGTTTATGGCCTTATATTATAGAACTCAAGGTTCCCGTGCTGGGAAAACAGGTTCTGCAGCTGTTTGAGCTAAGATTTCCAAGTTATTCACATAATGAAAACCTATACTTTGTTTCGGTCGAGTTCCCCATTCAAATGCATGTAACAGTGAGAAACGCACTGTCTTGGCGAAAGAAAGCGTTTTTGTACAACTTCATATGAATAGCTGTAACTTTTGATAGAAGACTCGGATACACATGTTTATGGCTTTATCTTATAGAACTCAAGGTTCCCGTGCTGGGAAAACAGGTTTTGCAGCTGTTTGAGCTAAGATTTCCAAGTTATTCACATAATGAAAACCTATACTTTGTTTCGGTCGACTTCCCCATTCAAATGCATGTAACAGTGAGAAATGCACTGTCTTGGCGAAAGAAAGCGTTTTTGTACAACTTCATAGAAATAGCTGTAACTTTTGATAGAAGACTCAGATACACATGTTTATGGCCTTATATTATAGAACTCAAGGTTCCCGTGCTGGGAAAACAGGTTCTGCAGCAGTTTGAGCTAAGATTTCCAAGTTATTCACATAATGAAAACCTATACTTTGTTTCGGTCGAGTTCCCCATTCAAATGCATGTAACAGTGAGAAACGCACTGTCTTCGCGAAAGAAAGCGTTTTTGTACAACTTCATATGAATAGCTGTAACTTTTGATAGAAGACTCGGATACACATGTTTATGGCTTTATCTTATAGAACTCAAGGTTCCCGTGCTGGGAAAACAGGTTTTGCAGCTGTTTGAGCTAAGATTTCCAAGTTATTCACATAATGAAAACTTATACTTTGTTTCGGTCGAGTTCCCCATTCAAATGCATGTAACAGTGAGAAACGCACTGTCTTGGCGAAAGAAAGCTATTTTGTACAACTTCATATGAATAGCTGTAACTTTTGATAGAAGACTCGGATACACATGTTTATGGCTTTATCTTATAGAACTCAAGGTTCCCGTGCTGGGCAAACAGGTTTTGCAGCTGTTTGAGCTAAGATTTCCAAGTTATTCACATAATGAAAACCTATACTTTGTTTCGGTCGACTTCCCCATTCAAATGCATGTAACAGTGAGAAACGCACTGTCTTGGCGAAAGAAAGCGTTTTTGTACAACTTCATATGAATAGCTGTAACTTTTGATAGAAGACTCGGATACACATGTTTATGGCTTTATCTTATAGAACTCAAGGTTCCCGTGCTGGGAAAACAGGTTTTGCAGCTGTTTGAGCTAAGATTTCCAAGTTATTCACATAATGAAAACCTATACTTTGTTTCGGTCGACTTCCCCATTCAAATGCATGTAACAGTGAGAAACGCACTGTCTTCGCGAAAGAAAGCGTTTTTGTACAACTTCATATAAATAGCTGTAACTTTTGATAGAAGACTCAGACAAACATGTTTATGGCCTTATATTGTAGAACTCAAGGTTCCCGTGCTGGGAAAACAGGTTCTGCAGCTGTTTGAGCTAAGATTTCCAAGTTATTCACATAATGAAAACCTATACTTTGTTTCGGTCGAGTTCCCCATTCAAATGCATGTAACAGTGAGAAACGCACTGTCTTGGCGAAAGAAAGCGTTTTTGTACAACTTCATATAAATAGCTGTAACTTTTGATAGAAGACTCGGATAAACATGTTTATGGCCTTATATTATAGAACTCAAGGTCTCCGTGCTGGGAAAACAGGTTTTGCAGCTGTTTGAGCTAAGATTTCCAAGTTATTCACATAATGAAAACCTATACTTTGTTTCGGTCGACTTCCCCATTCAAATGCATGTAACAGTGAGAAACGCACTGTCTTGGCGAAAGAAAGCGTTTTTGTACAACTTCATATAAATAGCTGTAACTTTTGATAGAAGACTCAGACAAACATGTTTATGGCTTTATCTTATAGAACTCAAGGTTCCCGTGCTGGGAAAACAGGTTTTGCAGCTGTTTGAGCTAAGATTTCCAAGTTATTCACATAATGAAAACCTATACTTTGTTTCGGTCGAGTTCCCCATTCAAATGCATGTAACAGTGAGAAACGCACTGTTTTGGCGAAAGAAAGCGTTTTTGTACAACTTCATATAAATAGCTGTAACTTTTGATAGAAGACTCAGACAAACATGTTTATGGCTTTATCTTATAGAACTCAAGGTTCCCGTGCTGGGAAAACAGGTTTTGCAGCTGTTTGAGCTAAGATTTCCAAGTTATTCACATAATGAAAAGTTATACTTTGTTTCGGTCGAGTTCCCCATTCAAATGCATGTAACAGTGAGAAACGCACTGTCTTGGCGAAAGAAAGCGTTTTTGTACAACTTCATATAAATAGCTGTAACTTTTGATAGAAGACTCGGATACACATGTTTATGGCTTTATCTTATAGAACTCAAGGTTCCCGTGCTGGGAAAAGAGGTTTTGCAGCTGTTTGAGCTAAGATTTCCAAGTTATTCACATAATGAAAACCTATACTTTGTTTCGGTCGACTTCCCCATTCAAATGCATGTAACAGTGAGAAACGCACTGTCTTCGCGAAAGAAAGCGTTTTTGTACAACTTCATATAAATAGCTGTAACTTTTGATAGAAGACTCAGACAAACATGTTTATGGCCTTATATTATAGAACTCAAGGTTCCCGTGCTGGGAAAACAGGTTCTGCAGCTGTTTGAGCTAAGATTTCCAAGTTATTCACATAATGAAAACCTATACTTTGTTTCGGTCGAGTTCCCCATTCAAATGCATGTAACAGTGAGAAACGCACTGTCTTCGCGAAAGAAAGCGTTTTTGTACAACTTCATATGAATAGCTGTAACTTTTGATAGAAGACTCGGATACACATGTTTATGGCTTTATCTTATAGAACTCAAGGTTCCCGTGCTGGGAAAACAGGTTTTGCAGCTGTTTGAGCTAAGATTTCCAAGTTATTCACATAATGAAAACCTATACTTTGTTTCGGTCGACTTCCCCATTCAAATGCATGTAACAGTGAGAAATGCACTGTCTTGGCGAAAGAAAGCGTTTTTGTACAACTTCATATAAATAGCTGTAACTTTTGATAGAAGACTCAGATACACATGTTTATGGCCTTATATTATAGAACTCAAGGTTCCCGTGCTGGGAAAACAGGTTCTGCAGCAGTTTGAGCTAAGATTTCCAAGTTATTCACATAATGAAAACCTATACTTTGTTTCGGTCGAGTTCCCCATTCAAATGCATGTAACAGTGAGAAACGCACTGTCTTGGCGAAAGAAAGCGTTTTTGTACAACTTCATATGAATAGCTGTAACTTTTGATAGAAGACTCGGATACACATGTTTATGGCTTTATCTTATAGAACTCAAGGTTCCCGTGCTGGGAAAAGAGGTTTTGCAGCTGTTTGAGCTAAGATTTCCAAGTTATTCACATAATGAAAACTTATACTTTGTTTCGGTCGACTTCCCCATTCAAATGCATGTAACAGTGAGAAACGCACTGTCTTCGCGAAAGAAAGCGTTTTTGTACAACTTCATATGAATAGCTGTAACTTTTGATAGAAGACTCGGATACACATGTTTATGGCTTTATCTTATAGAACTCAAGGTTCCCGTGCTGGGAAAACAGGTTTTGCAGCTGTTTGAGCTAAGATTTCCAAGTTATTCACATAATGAAAACTTATACTTTGTTTCGGTCGAGTTCCCCATTCAAATGCATGTAACAGTGAGAAACGCACTGTCTTGGCGAAAGAAAGCTATTTTGTACAACTTCATATGAATAGCTGTAACTTTTGATAGAAGACTCGGATACACATGTTTATGGCTTTATCTTATAGAACTCAAGGTTCCCGTGCTGGGCAAACAGGTTTTGCAGCTGTTTGAGCTAAGATTTCCAAGTTATTCACATAATGAAAACCTATACTTTGTTTCGGTCGAGTTCCCCATTCAAATGCATGTAACAGTGAGAAACGCACTGTCTTGGCGAAAGAAAGCGTTTTTGTACAACTTCATATGAATAGCTGTAACTTTTGATAGAAGACTCGGATACACATGTTTATGGCTTTATCTTATAGAACTCAAGGTTCCCGTGCTGGGAAAACAGGTTTTGCAGCTGTTTGAGCTAAGATTTCCAAGTTATTCACATAATGAAAACCTATACTTTGTTTCGGTCGACTTCCCCATTCAAATGCATGTAACAGTGAGAAACGCACTGTCTTCGCGAAAGAAAGCGTTTTTGTACAACTTCATATAAATAGCTGTAACTTTTGATAGAAGACTCAGACAAACATGTTTATGGCCTTATATTGTAGAACTCAAGGTTCCCGTGCTGGGAAAACAGGTTCTGCAGCTGTTTGAGCTAAGATTTCCAAGTTATTCACATAATGAAAACCTATACTTTGTTTCGGTCGAGTTCCCCATTCAAATGCATGTAACAGTGAGAAACGCACTGTCTTGGCGAAAGAAAGCGTTTTTGTAAAACTTCATATAAATAGCTGTAACTTTTGATAGAAGACTCGGATACACATGTTTATGGCTTTATCTTATAGAACTCAAGGTCTCCGTGCTGGGCAAACAGGTTTTGCAGCTGTTTGAGCTAAGATTTCCAAGTTATTCACATAATGAAAACCTATACTTTGTTTCGGTCGAGTTCCCCATTCAAATGCATGTAACAGTGAGAAACGCACTGTCTTGGCGAAAGAAAGCGTTTTTGTACAACTTCATATAAATAGCTGTAACTTTTGATAGAAGACTCAGACAAACATGTTTATGGCTTTATCTTATAGAACTCAAGGTCTCCGTGCTGGGCAAACAGGTTTTGCAGCTGTTTGAGCTAAGATTTCCAAGTTATTCACATAATGAAAACCTATACTTTGTTTCGGTCGACTTCCCCATTCAAATGCATGTAACAGTGAGAAACGCACTGTCTTGGCGAAAGAAAGCGTTTTTGTACAACTTCATATAAATAGCTGTAACTTTTGATAGAAGACTCGGATACACATGTTTATGGCTTTATCTTATAGAACTCAAGGTTCCCGTGCTGGGAAAACAGGTTTTGCAGCTGTTTGAGCTAAGATTTCCAAGTTATTCACATAATGAAAACCTATACTTTGTTTCGGTCGACTTCCCCATTCAAATGCATGTAACAGTGAGAAACGCACTGTCTTCGCGAAAGAAAGCGTTTTTGTACAACTTCATATAAATAGCTGTAACTTTTGATAGAAGACTCAGACAAACATGTTTATGGCCTTATATTATAGAACTCAAGGTTCCCGTGCTGGGAAAACAGGTTCTGCAGCTGTTTGAGCTAAGATTTCCAAGTTATTCACATAATGAAAACCTATACTTTGTTTCGGTCGAGTTCCCCATTCAAATGCATGTAACAGTGAGAAACGCACTGTCTTCGCGAAAGAAAGCGTTTTTGTACAACTTCATATGAATAGCTGTAACTTTTGATAGAAGACTCGGATACACATGTTTATGGCTTTATCTTATAGAACTCAAGGTTCCCGTGCTGGGAAAACAGGTTTTGCAGCTGTTTGAGCTAAGATTTCCAAGTTATTCACATAATGAAAACCTATACTTTGTTTCGGTCGACTTCCCCATTCAAATGCATGTAACAGTGAGAAATGCACTGTCTTGGCGAAAGAAAGCGTTTTTGTACAACTTCATATAAATAGCTGTAACTTTTGATAGAAGACTCAGATACACATGTTTATGGCCTTATATTATAGAACTCAAGGTTCCCGTGCTGGGAAAACAGGTTCTGCAGCAGTTTGAGCTAAGATTTCCAAGTTATTCACATAATGAAAACCTATACTTTGTTTCGGTCGAGTTCCCCATTCAAATGCATGTAACAGTGAGAAACGCACTGTCTTGGCGAAAGAAAGCGTTTTTGTACAACTTCATATGAATAGCTGTAACTTTTGATAGAAGACTCGGATACACATGTTTATGGCTTTATCTTATAGAACTCAAGGTTCCCGTGCTGGGAAAACAGGTTTTGCAGCTGTTTGAGCTAAGATTTCCAAGTTATTCACATAATGAAAACTTATACTTTGTTTCGGTCGACTTCCCCATTCAAATGCATGTAACAGTGAGAAACGCACTGTCTTCGCGAAAGAAAGCGTTTTTGTACAACTTCATATGAATAGCTGTAACTTTTGATAGAAGACTCGGATACACATGTTTATGGCTTTATCTTATAGAACTCAAGGTTCCCGTGCTGGGAAAACAGGTTTTGCAGCTGTTTGAGCTAAGATTTCCAAGTTATTCACATAATGAAAACTTATACTTTGTTTCGGTCGACTTCCCCATTCAAATGCATGTAACAGTGAGAAACGCACTGTCTTGGCGAAAGAAAGCTATTTTGTACAACTTCATATGAATAGCTGTAACTTTTGATAGAAGACTCGGATACACATGTTTATGGCTTTATCTTATAGAACTCAAGGTTCCCGTGCTGGGCAAACAGGTTTTGCAGCTGTTTGAGCTAAGATTTCCAAGTTATTCACATAATGAAAACCTATACTTTGTTTCGGTCGACTTCCCCATTCAAATGCATGTAACAGTGAGAAACGCACTGTCTTGGCGAAAGAAAGCGTTTTTGTACAACTTCATATGAATAGCTGTAACTTTTGATAGAAGACTCGGATACACATGTTTATGGCTTTATCTTATAGAACTCAAGGTTCCCGTGCTGGGAAAACAGGTTTTGCAGCTGTTTGAGCTAAGATTTCCAAGTTATTCACATAATGAAAACCTATACTTTGTTTCGGTCGACTTCCCCATTCAAATGCATGTAACAGTGAGAAACGCACTGTCTTCGCGAAAGAAAGCGTTTTTGTACAACTTCATATAAATAGCTGTAACTTTTGATAGAAGACTCAGACAAACATGTTTATGGCCTTATATTGTAGAACTCAAGGTTCCCGTGCTGGGAAAACAGGTTCTGCAGCTGTTTGAGCTAAGATTTCCAAGTTATTCACATAATGAAAACCTATACTTTGTTTCGGTCGAGTTCCCCATTCAAATGCATGTAACAGTGAGAAACGCACTGTCTTGGCGAAAGAAAGCGTTTTTGTACAACTTCATATGAATAGCTGTAACTTTTGATAGAAGACTCGGATACACATGTTTATGGCTTTATCTTATAGAACTCAAGGTTCCCGTGCTGGGAAAACAGGTTTTGCAGCTGTTTGAGCTAAGATTTCCAAGTTATTCACATAATGAAAACCTATACTTTGTTTCGGTCGACTTCCCCATTCAAATGCATGTAACAGTGAGAAACGCACTGTCTTCGCGAAAGAAAGCGTTTTTGTACAACTTCATATGAATAGCTGTAACTTTTGATAGAAGACTCGGATACACATGTTTATGGCTTTATCTTATAGAACTCAAGGTTCCCGTGCTGGGAAAACAGGTTTTGCAGCTGTTTGAGCTAAGATTTCCAAGTTATTCACATAATGAAAACTTATACTTTGTTTCGGTCGAGTTCCCCATTCAAATGCATGTAACAGTGAGAAACGCACTGTCTTGGCGAAAGAAAGCTATTTTGTACAACTTCATATGAATAGCTGTAACTTTTGATAGAAGACTCGGATACACATGTTTATGGCTTTATCTTATAGAACTCAAGGTTCCCGTGCTGGGCAACCAGGTTTTGCAGCTGTTTGAGCTAAGATTTCCAAGTTATTCACATAATGAAAACCTATACTTTGTTTCGGTCGACTTCCCCATTCAAATGCATGTAACAGTGAGAAACGCACTGTCTTGGCGAAAGAAAGCGTTTTTGTACAACTTCATATGAATAGCTGTAACTTTTGATAGAAGACTCGGATACACATGTTTATGGCTTTATCTTATAGAACTCAAGGTTCCCGTGCTGGGCAAACAGGTTTTGCAGCTGTTTGAGCTAAGATTTCCAAGTTATTCACATAATGAAAACCTATACTTTGTTTCGGTCGACTTCCCCATTCAAATGCATGTAACAGTGAGAAACGCACTGTCTTGGCGAAAGAAAGCGTTTTTGTACAACTTCATATGAATAGCTGTAACTTTTGATAGAAGACTCGGATACACATGTTTATGGCTTTATCTTATAGAACTCAAGGTTCCCGTGCTGGGAAAACAGGTTTTGCAGCTGTTTGAGCTAAGATTTCCAAGTTATTCACATAATGAAAACTTATACTTTGTTTCGGTCGAGTTCCCCATTCAAATGCATGTAACAGTGAGAAACGCACTGTCTTGGCGAAAGAAAGCTATTTTGTACAACTTCATATGAATAGCTGTAACTTTTGATAGAAGACTCGGATACACATGTTTATGGCTTTATCTTATAGAACTCAAGGTTCCCGTGCTGGGCAAACAGGTTTTGCAGCTGTTTGAGCTAAGATTTCCAAGTTATTCACATAATGAAAACCTATACTTTGTTTCGGTCGACTTCCCCATTCAAATGCATGTAACAGTGAGAAACGCACTGTCTTGGCGAAAGAAAGCGTTTTTGTACAACTTCATATGAATAGCTGTAACTTTTGATAGAAGACTCGGATACACATGTTTATGGCTTTATCTTATAGAACTCAAGGTTCCCGTGCTGGGCAAACAGGTTTTGCAGCTGTTTGAGCTAAGATTTCCAAGTTATTCACATAATGAAAACCTATACTTTGTTTCGGTCGACTTCCCCATTCAAATGCATGTAACAGTGAGAAACGCACTGTCTTCGCGAAAGAAAGCGTTTTTGTACAACTTCATATGAATAGCTGTAACTTTTGATAGAAGACTCGGATACACATGTTTATGGCTTTATCTTATAGAACTCAAGGTTCCCGTGCTGGGAAAACAGGTTTTGCAGCTGTTTGAGCTAAGATTTCCAAGTTATTCACATAATGAAAACTTATACTTTGTTTCGGTCGAGTTCCCCATTCAAATGCATGTAACAGTGAGAAACGCACTGTCTTGGCGAAAGAAAGCTATTTTGTACAACTTCATATGAATAGCTGTAACTTTTGATAGAAGACTCGGATACACATGTTTATGGCTTTATCTTATAGAACTCAAGGTTCCCGTGCTGGGCAAACAGGTTTTGCAGCTGTTTGAGCTAAGATTTCCAAGTTATTCACATAATGAAAACCTATACTTTGTTTCGGTCGACTTCCCCATTCAAATGCATGTAACAGTGAGAAACGCACTGTCTTGGCGAAAGAAAGCGTTTTTGTACAACTTCATATGAATAGCTGTAACTTTTGATAGAAGACTCGGATACACATGTTTATGGCTTTATCTTATAGAACTCAAGGTTCCCGTGCTGGGCAAACAGGTTTTGCAGCTGTTTGAGCTAAGATTTCCAAGTTATTCACATAATGAAAACCTATACTTTGTTTCGGTCGACTTCCCCATTCAAATGCATGTAACAGTGAGAAACGCACTGTCTTCGCGAAAGAAAGCGTTTTTGTACAACTTCATATGAATAGCTGTAACTTTTGATAGAAGACTCGGATACACATGTTTATGGCTTTATCTTATAGAACTCAAGGTTCCCGTGCTGGGAAAACAGGTTTTGCAGCTGTTTGAGCTAAGATTTCCAAGTTATTCACATAATGAAAACTTATACTTTGTTTCGGTCGAGTTCCCCATTCAAATGCATGTAACAGTGAGAAACGCACTGTCTTGGCGAAAGAAAGCTATTTTGTACAACTTCATATGAATAGCTGTAACTTTTGATAGAAGACTCGGATACACATGTTTATGGCTTTATCTTATAGAACTCAAGGTTCCCGTGCTGGGAAAACAGGTTTTGCAGCTGTTTGAGCTAAGATTTCCAAGTTATTCACATAATGAAAACCTATACTTTGTTTCGGTCGAGTTCCCCATTCAAATGCATGTAACAGTGAGAAACGCACTGTCTTGGCGAAAGAAAGCGTTTTTGTACAACTTCATATAAATAGCTGTAACTTTTGATAGAAGACTCAGACAAACATGTTTATGGCTTTATCTTATAGAACTCAAGGTCTCCGTGCTGGGCAAACAGGTTTTGCAGCTGTTTGAGCTAAGATTTCCAAGTTATTCACATAATGAAAACCTATACTTTGTTTCGGTCGAGTTCCCCATTCAAATGCATGTAACAGTGAGAAACGCACTGTCTTGGCGAAAGAAAGCGTTTTTGTACAACTTCATATAAATAGCTGTAACTTTTGATAGAAGACTCGGACAAACATGTTTATGGCTTTATCTTATAGAACTCAAGGTCTCCGTGCTGGGAAAACAGGTTTTGCAGCTGTTTGAGCTAAGATTTCCAAGTTATTCACATAATGAAAACCTATACTTTGTTTCGGTCGAGTTCCCCATTCAAATGCATGTAACAGTGAGAAACGCACTGTCTTGGCGAAAGAAAGCGTTTTTGTACAACTTCATATAAATAGCTGTAACTTTTGATAGAAGACTCGGATACACATGTTTATGGCTTTATCTTATAGAACTCAAGGTCTCCGTGCTGGGCAAACAGGTTTTGCAGCTGTTTGAGCTAAGATTTCCAAGTTATTCACATAATGAAAACCTATACTTTGTTTCGGTCGAGTTCCCCATTCAAATGCATGTAACAGTGAGAAACGCACTGTCTTGGCGAAAGAAAGCGTTTTTGTAAAACTTCATATAAATAGCTGTAACTTTTGATAGAAGACTCGGATACACATGTTTATGGCTTTATCTTATAGAACTCAAGGTCTCCGTGCTGGGCAAACAGGTTTTGCAGCTGTTTGAGCTAAGATTTCCAAGTTATTCACATAATGAAAACCTATACTTTGTTTCGGTCGAGTTCCCCATTCAAATGCATGTAACAGTGAGAAACGCACTGTCTTGGCGAAAGAAAGCGTTTTTGTACAACTTCATATAAATAGCTGTAACTTTTGATAGAAGACTCAGACAAACATGTTTATGGCTTTATCTTATAGAACTCAAGGTCTCCGTGCTGGGCAAACAGGTTTTGCAGCTGTTTGAGCTAAGATTTCCAAGTTATTCACATAATGAAAACCTATACTTTGTTTCGGTCGAGTTCCCCATTCAAATGCATGTAACAGTGAGAAACGCACTGTCTTGGCGAAAGAAAGCGTTTTTGTACAACTTCATATAAATAGCTGTAACTTTTGATAGAAGACTCGGATAAACATGTTTATGGCCTTATATTATAGAACTCAAGGTCTCCGTGCTGGGAAAACAGGTTTTGCAGCTGTTTGAGCTAAGATTTCCAAGTTATTCACATAATGAAAACCTATACTTTGTTTCGGTCGAGTTCCCCATTCAAATGCATGTAACAGTGAGAAACGCACTGTCTTGGCGAAAGAAAGCGTTTTTGTACAACTTCATATAAATAGCTGTAACTTTTGATAGAAGACTCAGACAAACATGTTTATGGCTTTATCTTATAGAACTCAAGGTTCCCGTGCTGGGAAAACAGGTTTTGCAGCTGTTTGAGCTAAGATTTCCAAGTTATTCACATAATGAAAACCTATACTTTGTTTCGGTCGAGTTCCCCATTCAAATGCATGTAACAGTGAGAAACGCACTGTCTTGGCGAAAGAAAGCGTTTTTGTAAAACTTCATATAAATAGCTGTAACTTTTGATAGAAGACTCGGATACACATGTTTATGGCTTTATCTTATAGAACTCAAGGTCTCCGTGCTGGGCAAACAGGTTTTGCAGCTGTTTGAGCTAAGATTTCCAAGTTATTCACATAATGAAAACCTATACTTTGTTTCGGTCGACTTCCCCATTCAAATGCATGTAACAGTGAGAAACGCACTGTCTTGGCGAAAGAAAGCGTTTTTGTACAACTTCATATAAATAGCTGTAACTTTTGATAGAAGACTCAGACAAACATGTTTATGGCTTTATCTTATAGAACTCAAGGTCTCCGTGCTGGGAAAACAGGTTTTGCAGCTGTTTGAGCTAAGATTTCCAAGTTATTCACATAATGAAAACCTATACTTTGTTTCGGTCGAGTTCCCCATTCAAAATGCATGTAACAGTGAGAAACGCACTGTCTTGGCGAAAGAAAGCGTTTTTGTACAACTTCATATAAATAGCTGTAACTTTTGATAGAAGACTCGGATAAACATGTTTATGGCCTTATATTATAGAACTCAAGGTCTCCGTGCTGGGAAAACAGGTTTTGCAGCTGTTTGAGCTAAGATTTCCAAGTTATTCACATAATGAAAACCTATACTTTGTTTCGGTCGAGTTCCCCATTCAAATGCATGTAACAGTGAGAAACGCACTGTCTTGGCGAAAGAAAGCGTTTTTGTACAACTTCATATAAATAGCTGTAACTTTTGATAGAAGACTCAGACAAACATGTTTATGGCTTTATCTTATAGAACTCAAGGTTCCCGTGCTGGGAAAACAGGTTTTGCAGCTGTTTGAGCTAAGATTTCCAAGTTATTCACATAATGAAAACTTATACTTTGTTTCGGTCGAGTTCCCCATTCAAATGCATGTAACAGTGAGAAACGCACTGTCTTGGCGAAAGAAAGCGTTTTTGTACAACTTCATATAAATAGCTGTAACTTTTGATAGAAGACTCGGATACACATGTTTATGGCTTTATCTTATAGAACTCAAGGTCTCCGTGCTGGGAAAACAGGTTTTGCAGCTGTTTGAGCTAAGATTTCCAAGTTATTCACATAATGAAAACCTATATTTTGTTTCGGTCGAGTTCCCCATTCAAATGCATGTAACAGTGAGAAACGCACTGTCTTGGCGAAAGAAAGCGTTTTTGTACAACTTCATATAAATAGCTGTAACTTTTGATAGAAGACTCGGATACACATGTTTATGGCTTTATCTTATAGAACTCAAGGTCTCCGTGCTGGGCAAACAGGTTTTGCAGCTGTTTGAGCTAAGATTTCCAAGTTATTCACATAATGAAAACCTATACTTTGTTTCGGTCGAGTTCCCCATTCAAAATGCATGTAACAGTGAGAAACGCACTGTCTTGGCGAAAGAAAGCGTTTTTGTACAACTTCATATAAATAGCTGTAACTTTTGATAGAAGACTCGGATAAACATGTTTATGGCCTTATATTATAGAACTCAAGGTCTCCGTGCTGGGAAAACAGGTTTTGCAGCTGTTTGAGCTAAGATTTCCAAGTTATTCACATAATGAAAACCTATACTTTGTTTCGGTCGAGTTCCCCATTCAAATGCATGTAACAGTGAGAAACGCACTGTCTTGGCGAAAGAAAGCGTTTTTGTACAACTTCATATAAATAGCTGTAACTTTTGATAGAAGACTCGGATAAACATGTTTATGGCCTTATATTATAGAACTCAAGGTCTCCGTGCTGGGAAAACAGGTTTTGCAGCTGTTTGAGCTAAGATTTCCAAGTTATTCACATAATGAAAACCTATACTTTGTTTCGGTCGACTTCCCCATTCAAATGCATGTAACAGTGAGAAACGCACTGTCTTGGCGAAAGAAAGCTATTTTGTAAAACTTCATATAAATAGCTGTAACTTTTGATAGAAGACTCAGACAAACATGTTTATGGCTTTATCTTATAGAACTCAAGGTCTCCGTGCTGGGAAAACAGGTTTTGCAGCTGTTTGAGCTAAGATTTCCAAGTTATTCACATAATGAAAACCTATACTTTGTTTCGGTCGACTTCCCCATTCAAATGCATGTAACAGTGAGAAACGCACTGTCTTGGCGAAAGAAAGCGTTTTTGTACAACTTCATATAAATAGCTGTAACTTTTGATAGAAGACTCGGATAAACATGTTTATGGCCTTATATTATAGAACTCAAGGTCTCCGTGCTGGGAAAACAGGTTTTGCAGCTGTTTGAGCTAAGATTTCCAAGTTATTCACATAATGAAAACCTATACTTTGTTTCGGTCGACTTCCCCATTCAAATGCATGTAACAGTGAGAAACGCACTGTCTTGGCGAAAGAAAGCTATTTTGTACAACTTCATATGAATAGCTGTAACTTTTGATAGAAGACTCGGATACACATGTTTATGGCTTTATCTTATAGAACTCAAGGTTCCCGTGCTGGGAAAACAGGTTCTGCAGCTGTTTGAGCTAAGATTTCCAAGTTATTCACATAATGAAAACCTATACTTTGTTTCGGTCGACTTCCCCATTCAAATGCATGTAACAGTGAGAAACGCACTGTCTTGGCGAAAGAAAGCGTTTTTGTACAACTTCATATGAATAGCTGTAACTTTTGATAGAAGACTCGGATACACATGTTTATGGCTTTATCTTATAGAACTCAAGGTTCCCGTGCTGGGAAAACAGGTTTTGCAGCTGTTTGAGCTAAGATTTCCAAGTTATTCACATAATGAAAACCTATACTTTGTTTCGGTCGACTTCCCCATTCAAATGCATGTAACAGTGAGAAACGCACTGTCTTGGCGAAAGAAAGCGTTTTTGTACAACTTCATATGAATAGCTGTAACTTTTGATAGAAGACTCGGATACACATGTTTATGGCTTTATCTTATAGAACTCAAGGTTCCCGTGCTGGGCAAACAGGTTTTGCAGCTGTTTGAGCTAAGATTTCCAAGTTATTCACATAATGAAAACTTATACTTTGTTTCGGTCGAGTTCCCCATTCAAATGCATGTAACAGTGAGAAACGCACTGTCTTGGCGAAAGAAAGCTATTTTGTACAACTTCATATGAATAGCTGTAACTTTTGATAGAAGACTCGGATACACATGTTTATGGCTTTATCTTATAGAACTCAAGGTTCCCGTGCTGGGCAAACAGGTTTTGCAGCTGTTTGAGCTAAGATTTCCAAGTTATTCACATAATGAAAACCTATACTTTGTTTCGGTCGAGTTCCCCATTCAAATGCATGTAACAGTGAGAAACGCACTGTCTTGGCGAAAGAAAGCGTTTTTGTACAACTTCATATAAATAGCTGTAACTTTTGATAGAAGACTCGGATAAACATGTTTATGGCCTTATATTATAGAACTCAAGGTCTCCGTGCTGGGAAAACAGGTTTTGCAGCTGTTTGAGCTAAGATTTCCAAGTTATTCACATAATGAAAACCTATACTTTGTTTCGGTCGACTTCCCCATTCAAATGCATGTAACAGTGAGAAACGCACTGTCTTGGCGAAAGAAAGCTATTTTGTACAACTTCATATAAATAGCTGTAACTTTTGATAGAAGACTCAGACAAACATGTTTATGGCTTTATCTTATAGAACTCAAGGTCTCCGTGCTGGGAAAACAGGTTTTGCAGCTGTTTGAGCTAAGATTTCCAAGTTATTCACATAATGAAAACCTATACTTTGTTTCGGTCGACTTCCCCATTCAAATGCATGTAACAGTGAGAAACGCACTGTCTTGGCGAAAGAAAGCGTTTTTGTACAACTTCATATAAATAGCTGTAACTTTTGATAGAAGACTCGGATAAACATGTTTATGGCCTTATATTATAGAACTCAAGGTCTCCGTGCTGGGAAAACAGGTTTTGCAGCTGTTTGAGCTAAGATTTCCAAGTTATTCACATAATGAAAACCTATACTTTGTTTCGGTCGACTTCCCCATTCAAATGCATGTAACAGTGAGAAACGCACTGTCTTGGCGAAAGAAAGCGTTTTTGTACAACTTCATATAAATAGCTGTAACTTTTGATAGAAGACTCAGACAAACATGTTTATGGCTTTATCTTATAGAACTCAAGGTCTCCGTGCTGGGAAAACAGGTTTTGCAGCTGTTTGAGCTAAGATTTCCAAGTTATTCACATAATGAAAACCTATACTTTGTTTCGGTCGACTTCCCCATTCAAATGCATGTAACAGTGAGAAACGCACTGTCTTGGCGAAAGAAAGCGTTTTTGTACAACTTCATATAAATAGCTGTAACTTTTGATAGAAGACTCGGATAAACATGTTTATGGCCTTATATTATAGAACTCAAGGTCTCCGTGCTGGGAAAACAGGTTTTGCAGCTGTTTGAGCTAAGATTTCCAAGTTATTCACATAATGAAAACCTATACTTTGTTTCGGTCGACTTCCCCATTCAAATGCATGTAACAGTGAGAAACGCACTGTCTTGGCGAAAGAAAGCTATTTTGTACAACTTCATATGAATAGCTGTAACTTTTGATAGAAGACTCGGATACACATGTTTATGGCTTTATCTTATAGAACTCAAGGTTCCCGTGCTGGGAAAACAGGTTCTGCAGCTGTTTGAGCTAAGATTTCCAAGTTATTCACATAATGAAAACCTATACTTTGTTTCGGTCGACTTCCCCATTCAAATGCATGTAACAGTGAGAAACGCACTGTCTTGGCGAAAGAAAGCGTTTTTGTACAACTTCATATGAATAGCTGTAACTTTTGATAGAAGACTCGGATACACATGTTTATGGCTTTATCTTATAGAACTCAAGGTTCCCGTGCTGGGAAAACAGGTTTTGCAGCTGTTTGAGCTAAGATTTCCAAGTTATTCACATAATGAAAACTTATACTTTGTTTCGGTCGAGTTCCCCATTCAAATGCATGTAACAGTGAGAAACGCACTGTCTTGGCGAAAGAAAGCTATTTTGTACAACTTCATATGAATAGCTGTAACTTTTGATAGAAGACTCAGACAAACATGTTTATGGCCTTATATTATAGAACTCAAGGTTCCCGTGCTGGGAAAACAGGTTCTGCAGCAGTTTGAGCTAAGATTTCCAAGTTATTCACATAATGAAAACCTATACTTTGTTTCGGTCGAGTTCCCCATTCAAATGCATGTAACAGTGAGAAACGCACTGTCTTGGCGAAAGAAAGCGTTTTTGTACAACTTCATATGAATAGCTGTAACTTTTGATAGAAGACTCGGATACACATGTTTATGGCTTTATCTTATAGAACTCAAGGTTCCCGTGCTGGGAAAACAGGTTTTGCAGCTGTTTGAGCTAAGATTTCCAAGTTATTCACATAATGAAAACTTATACTTTGTTTCGGTCGAGTTCCCCATTCAAATGCATGTAACAGTGAGAAACGCACTGTCTTGGCGAAAGAAAGCTATTTTGTACAACTTCATATGAATAGCTGTAACTTTTGATAGAAGACTCGGATACACATGTTTATGGCTTTATCTTATAGAACTCAAGGTTCCCGTGCTGGGCAAACAGGTTTTGCAGCTGTTTGAGCTAAGATTTCCAAGTTATTCACATAATGAAAACCTATACTTTGTTTCGGTCGAGTTCCCCATTCAAATGCATGTAACAGTGAGAAACGCACTGTCTTGGCGAAAGAAAGCGTTTTTGTACAACTTCATATGAATAGCTGTAACTTTTGATAGAAGACTCGGATACACATGTTTATGGCTTTATCTTATAGAACTCAAGGTTCCCGTGCTGGGAAAACAGGTTTTGCAGCTGTTTGAGCTAAGATTTCCAAGTTATTCACATAATGAAAACCTATACTTTGTTTCGGTCGACTTCCCCATTCAAATGCATGTAACAGTGAGAAACGCACTGTCTTGGCGAAAGAAAGCGTTTTTGTACAACTTCATATAAATAGCTGTAACTTTTGATAGAAGACTCAGACAAACATGTTTATGGCCTTATATTATAGAACTCAAGGTTCCCGTGCTGGGAAAACAGGTTCTGCAGCTGTTTGAGCTAAGATTTCCAAGTTATTCACATAATGAAAACCTATACTTTGTTTCGGTCGAGTTCCCCATTCAAATGCATGTAACAGTGAGAAACGCACTGTCTTCGCGAAAGAAAGCGTTTTTGTACAACTTCATATGAATAGCTGTAACTTTTGATAGAAGACTCGGATACACATGTTTATGGCTTTATCTTATAGAACTCAAGGTTCCCGTGCTGGGAAAAGAGGTTTTGCAGCTGTTTGAGCTAAGATTTCCAAGTTATTCACATAATGAAAACCTATACTTTGTTTCGGTCGACTTCCCCATTCAAATGCATGTAACAGTGAGAAATGCACTGTCTTGGCGAAAGAAAGCGTTTTTGTACAACTTCATATAAATAGCTGTAACTTTTGATAGAAGACTCAGATACACATGTTTATGGCCTTATATTATAGAACTCAAGGTTCCCGTGCTGGGAAAACAGGTTCTGCAGCAGTTTGAGCTAAGATTTCCAAGTTATTCACATAATGAAAACCTATACTTTGTTTCGGTCGAGTTCCCCATTCAAATGCATGTAACAGTGAGAAATGCACTGTCTTCGCGAAAGAAAGCGTTTTTGTACAACTTCATATGAATAGCTGTAACTTTTGATAGAAGACTCGGATACACATGTTTATGGCTTTATCTTATAGAACTCAAGGTTCCCGTGCTGGGAAAACAGGTTTTGCAGCTGTTTGAGCTAAGATTTCCAAGTTATTCACATAATGAAAACGTATACTTTGTTTCGGTCGACTTCCCCATTCAAATGCATGTAACAGTGAGAAACGCACTGTCTTCGCGAAAGAAAGCGTTTTTGTACAACTTCATATGAATAGCTGTAACTTTTGATAGAAGACTCGGATACACATGTTTATGGCTTTATCTTATAGAACTCAAGGTTCCCGTGCTGGGAAAAGAGGTTTTGCAGCTGTTTGAGCTAAGATTTCCAAGTTATTCACATAATGAAAACTTATACTTTGTTTCGGTCGAGTTCCCCATTCAAATGCATGTAACAGTGAGAAACGCACTGTCTTGGCGAAAGAAAGCTATTTTGTACAACTTCATATGAATAGCTGTAACTTTTGATAGAAGACTCGGATACACATGTTTATGGCTTTATCTTATAGAACTCAAGGTTCCCGTGCTGGGCAAACAGGTTTTGCAGCTGTTTGAGCTAAGATTTCCAAGTTATTCACATAATGAAAACCTATACTTTGTTTCGGTCGAGTTCCCCATTCAAATGCATGTAACAGTGAGAAACGCACTGTCTTGGCGAAAGAAAGCTATTTTGTACAACTTCATATGAATAGCTGTAACTTTTGATAGAAGACTCGGATACACATGTTTATGGCTTTATCTTATAGAACTCAAGGTTCCCGTGCTGGGAAAACAGGTTTTGCAGCTGTTTGAGCTAAGATTTCCAAGTTATTCACATAATGAAAACCTATACTTTGTTTCGGTCGACTTCCCCATTCAAATGCATGTAAAAGTGAGAAACGCACTGTCTTCGCGAAAGAAAGCGTTTTTGTACAACTTCATATAAATAGCTGTAACTTTTGATAGAAGACTCAGACAAACATGTTTATGGCCTTATATTGTAGAACTCAAGGTTCCCGTGCTGGGAAAACAGGTTCTGCAGCTGTTTGAGCTAAGATTTCCAAGTTATTCACATAATGAAAACCTATACTTTGTTTCGGTCGACTTCCCCATTCAAATGCATGTAACAGTGAGAAACGCACTGTCTTGGCGAAAGAAAGCGTTTTTGTAAAACTTCATATAAATAGCTGTAACTTTTGATAGAAGACTCGGATACACATGTTTATGGCTTTATCTTATAGAACTCAAGGTCTCCGTGCTGGGCAAACAGGTTTTGCAGCTGTTTGAGCTAAGATTTCCAAGTTATTCACATAATGAAAACCTATACTTTGTTTCGGTCGAGTTCCCCATTCAAATGCATGTAACAGTGAGAAACGCACTGTCTTGGCGAAAGAAAGCGTTTTTGTACAACTTCATATAAATAGCTGTAACTTTTGATAGAAGACTCAGACAAACATGTTTATGGCTTTATCTTATAGAACTCAAGGTCTCCGTGCTGGGCAAACAGGTTTTGCAGCTGTTTGAGCTAAGATTTCCAAGTTATTCACATAATGAAAACCTATACTTTGTTTCGGTCGAGTTCCCCATTCAAATGCATGTAACAGTGAGAAACGCACTGTCTTGGCGAAAGAAAGCGTTTTTGTACAACTTCATATAAATAGCTGTAACTTTTGATAGAAGACTCGGATAAACATGTTTATGGCCTTATATTATAGAACTCAAGGTCTCCGTGCTGGGAAAACAGGTTTTGCAGCTGTTTGAGCTAAGATTTCCAAGTTATTCACATAATGAAAACCTATACTTTGTTTCGGTCGAGTTCCCCATTCAAATGCATGTAACAGTGAGAAACGCACTGTCTTGGCGAAAGAAAGCGTTTTTGTACAACTTCATATAAATAGCTGTAACTTTTGATAGAAGACTCAGACAAACATGTTTATGGCTTTATCTTATAGAACTCAAGGTTCCCGTGCTGGGAAAACAGGTTTTGCAGCTGTTTGAGCTAAGATTTCCAAGTTATTCACATAATGAAAACCTATACTTTGTTTCGGTCGAGTTCCCCATTCAAATGCATGTAACAGTGAGAAACGCACTGTCTTGGCGAAAGAAAGCGTTTTTGTACAACTTCATATAAATAGCTGTAACTTTTGATAGAAGACTCAGACAAACATGTTTATGGCTTTATCTTATAGAACTCAAGGTTCCCGTGCTGGGAAAACAGGTTTTGCAGCTGTTTGAGCTAAGATTTCCAAGTTATTCACATAATGAAAACTTATACTTTGTTTCGGTCGAGTTCCCCATTCAAATGCATGTAACAGTGAGAAACGCACTGTCTTGGCGAAAGAAAGCGTTTTTGTACAACTTCATATGAATAGCTGTAACTTTTGATAGAAGACTCGGATACACATGTTTATGGCTTTATCTTATAGAACTCAAGGTTCCCGTGCTGGGAAAACAGGTTTTGCAGCTGTTTGAGCTAAGATTTCCAAGTTATTCACATAATGAAAACCTATACTTTGTTTCGGTCGACTTCCCCATTCAAATGCATGTAACAGTGAGAAATGCACTGTCTTGGCGAAAGAAAGCGTTTTTGTACAACTTCATATAAATAGCTGTAACTTTTGATAGAAGACTCAGACAAACATGTTTATGGCCTTATATTATAGAACTCAAGGTTCCCGTGCTGGGAAAACAGGTTCTGCAGCAGTTTGAGCTAAGATTTCCAAGTTATTCACATAATGAAAACCTATACTTTGTTTCGGTCGAGTTCCCCATTCAAATGCATGTAACAGTGAGAAACGCACTGTCTTGGCGAAAGAAAGCGTTTTTGTACAACTTCATATGAATAGCTGTAACTTTTGATAGAAGACTCGGATACACATGTTTATGGCTTTATCTTATAGAACTCAAGGTTCCCGTGCTGGGAAAACAGGTTTTGCAGCTGTTTGAGCTAAGATTTCCAAGTTATTCACATAATGAAAACCTATACTTTGTTTCGGTCGACTTCCCCATTCAAATGCATGTAACAGTGAGAAACGCACTGTCTTGGCGAAAGAAAGCGTTTTTGTACAACTTCATATGAATAGCTGTAACTTTTGATAGAAGACTCGGATACACATGTTTATGGCTTTATCTTATAGAACTCAAGGTTCCCGTGCTGGGCAAACAGGTTTTGCAGCTGTTTGAGCTAAGATTTCCAAGTTATTCACATAATGAAAACTTATACTTTGTTTCGGTCGAGTTCCCCATTCAAATGCATGTAACAGTGAGAAACGCACTGTCTTGGCGAAAGAAAGCTATTTTGTACAACTTCATATGAATAGCTGTAACTTTTGATAGAAGACTCGGATACACATGTTTATGGCTTTATCTTATAGAACTCAAGGTTCCCGTGCTGGGAAAACAGGTTTTGCAGCTGTTTGAGCTAAGATTTCCAAGTTATTCACATAATGAAAACCTATACTTTGTTTCGGTCGACTTCCCCATTCAAATGCATGTAACAGTGAGAAATGCACTGTCTTGGCGAAAGAAAGCGTTTTTGTACAACTTCATATAAATAGCTGTAACTTTTGATAGAAGACTCAGACAAACATGTTTATGGCCTTATATTATAGAACTCAAGGTTCCCGTGCTGGGAAAACAGGTTCTGCAGCAGTTTGAGCTAAGATTTCCAAGTTATTCACATAATGAAAACCTATACTTTGTTTCGGTCGAGTTCCCCATTCAAATGCATGTAACAGTGAGAAACGCACTGTCTTGGCGAAAGAAAGCGTTTTTGTACAACTTCATATGAATAGCTGTAACTTTTGATAGAAGACTCGGATACACATGTTTATGGCTTTATCTTATAGAACTCAAGGTTCCCGTGCTGGGAAAACAGGTTTTGCAGCTGTTTGAGCTAAGATTTCCAAGTTATTCACATAATGAAAACCTATACTTTGTTTCGGTCGACTTCCCCATTCAAATGCATGTAACAGTGAGAAACGCACTGTCTTCGCGAAAGAAAGCGTTTTTGTACAACTTCATATGAATAGCTGTAACTTTTGATAGAAGACTCGGATACACATGTTTATGGCTTTATCTTATAGAACTCAAGGTTCCCGTGCTGGGCAAACAGGTTTTGCAGCTGTTTGAGCTAAGATTTCCAAGTTATTCACATAATGAAAACCTATACTTTGTTTCGGTCGACTTCCCCATTCAAATGCATGTAACAGTGAGAAACGCACTGTCTTGGCGAAAGAAAGCGTTTTTGTACAACTTCATATGAATAGCTGTAACTTTTGATAGAAGACTCGGATACACATGTTTATGGCTTTATCTTATAGAACTCAAGGTTCCCGTGCTGGGAAAACAGGTTTTGCAGCTGTTTGAGCTAAGATTTCCAAGTTATTCACATAATGAAAACCTATACTTTGTTTCGGTCGACTTCCCCATTCAAATGCATGTAACAGTGAGAAACGCACTGTCTTGGCGAAAGAAAGCGTTTTTGTACAACTTCATATGAATAGCTGTAACTTTTGATAGAAGACTCGGATACACATGTTTATGGCTTTATCTTATAGAACTCAAGGTCTCCGTGCTGGGCAAACAGGTTTTGCAGCTGTTTGAGCTAAGATTTCCAAGTTATTCACATAATGAAAACCTATACTTTGTTTCGGTCGACTTCCCCATTCAAATGCATGTAACAGTGAGAAACGCACTGTCTTGGCGAAAGAAAGCGTTTTTGTACAACTTCATATAAATAGCTGTAACTTTTGATAGAAGACTCGGATAAACATGTTTATGGCCTTATATTGTAGAACTCAAGGTTCCCGTGCTGGGAAAACAGGTTCTGCAGCTGTTTGAGCTAAGATTTCCAAGTTATTCACATAATGAAAACCTATACTTTGTTTCGGTCGAGTTCCCCATTCAAATGCATGTAACAGTGAGAAACGCACTGTCTTGGCGAAAGAAAGCGTTTTTGTAAAACTTCATATAAATAGCTGTAACTTTTGATAGAAGACTCAGACAAACATGTTTATGGCTTTATCTTATAGAACTCAAGGTTCCCGTGCTGGGAAAACAGGTTTTGCAGCTGTGTGAGCTAAGATTTCCAAGTTATTCACATAATGAAAACCTATACTTTGTTTCGGTCGAGTTCCCCATTCAAATGCATGTAACAGTGAGAAACGCACTGTCTTGGCGAAAGAAAGCGTTTTTGTACAACTTCATATAAATAGCTGTAACTTTTGATAGAAGACTCAGACAAACATGTTTATGGCTTTATCTTATAGAACTCAAGGTCTCCGTGCTGGGCAAACAGGTTTTGCAGCTGTTTGAGCTAAGATTTCCAAGTTATTCACATAATGAAAACCTATACTTTGTTTCGGTCGAGTTCCCCATTCAAATGCATGTAACAGTGAGAAACGCACTGTCTTGGCGAAAGAAAGCGTTTTTGTACAACTTCATATAAATAGCTGTAACTTTTGATAGAAGACTCGGATAAACATGTTTATGGCCTTATATTATAGAACTCAAGGTCTCCGTGCTGGGAAAACAGGTTTTGCAGCTGTTTGAGCTAAGATTTCCAAGTTATTCACATAATGAAAACCTATACTTTGTTTCGGTCGAGTTCCCCATTCAAATGCATGTAACAGTGAGAAACGCACTGTCTTGGCGAAAGAAAGCGTTTTTGTACAACTTCATATAAATAGCTGTAACTTTTGATAGAAGACTCAGACAAACATGTTTATGGCTTTATCTTATAGAACTCAAGGTTCCCGTGCTGGGAAAACAGGTTTTGCAGCTGTTTGAGCTAAGATTTCCAAGTTATTCACATAATGAAAACTTATACTTTGTTTCGGTCGAGTTCCCCATTCAAATGCATGTAACAGTGAGAAACGCACTGTCTTGGCGAAAGAAAGCGTTTTTGTACAACTTCATATAAATAGCTGTAACTTTTGATAGAAGACTCGGATACACATGTTTATGGCTTTATCTTATAGAACTCAAGGTTCCCGTGCTGGGAAAACAGGTTTTGCAGCTGTTTGAGCTAAGATTTCCAAGTTATTCACATAATGAAAACCTATACTTTGTTTCGGTCGACTTCCCCATTCAAATGCATGTAACAGTGAGAAACGCACTGTCTTCGCGAAAGAAAGCGTTTTTGTACAACTTCATATAAATAGCTGTAACTTTTGATAGAAGACTCAGACAAACATGTTTATGGCCTTATATTATAGAACTCAAGGTTCCCGTGCTGGGAAAACAGGTTCTGCAGCTGTTTGAGCTAAGATTTCCAAGTTATTCACATAATGAAAACCTATACTTTGTTTCGGTCGACTTCCCCATTCAAATGCATGTAACAGTGAGAAACGCACTGTCTTCGCGAAAGAAAGCGTTTTTGTACAACTTCATATGAATAGCTGTAACTTTTGATAGAAGACTCGGATACACATGTTTATGGCTTTATCTTATAGAACTCAAGGTTCCCGTGCTGGGCAAACAGGTTTTGCAGCTGTTTGAGCTAAGATTTCCAAGTTATTCACATAATGAAAACCTATACTTTGTTTCGGTCGACTTCCCCATTCAAATGCATGTAACAGTGAGAAACGCACTGTCTTGGCGAAAGAAAGCGTTTTTGTACAACTTCATATGAATAGCTGTAACTTTTGATAGAAGACTCGGATACACATGTTTATGGCTTTATCTTATAGAACTCAAGGTTCCCGTGCTGGGCAAACAGGTTTTGCAGCTGTTTGAGCTAAGATTTCCAAGTTATTCACATAATGAAAACCTATACTTTGTTTCGGTCGACTTCCCCATTCAAATGCATGTAACAGTGAGAAACGCACTGTCTTGGCGAAAGAAAGCGTTTTTGTACAACTTCATATGAATAGCTGTAACTTTTGATAGAAGACTCGGATACACATGTTTATGGCTTTATCTTATAGAACTCAAGGTTCCCGTGCTGGGCAAACAGGTTTTGCAGCTGTTTGAGCTAAGATTTCCAAGTTATTCACATAATGAAAACTTATACTTTGTTTCGGTCGAGTTCCCCATTCAAATGCATGTAACAGTGAGAAACGCACTGTCTTGGCGAAAGAAAGCTATTTTGTACAACTTCATATGAATAGCTGTAACTTTTGATAGAAGACTCGGATACACATGTTTATGGCTTTATCTTATAGAACTCAAGGTTCCCGTGCTGGGAAAACAGGTTTTGCAGCTGTTTGAGCTAAGATTTCCAAGTTATTCACATAATGAAAACCTATACTTTGTTTCGGTCGACTTCCCCATTCAAATGCATGTAACAGTGAGAAATGCACTGTCTTGGCGAAAGAAAGCGTTTTTGTACAACTTCATATAAATAGCTGTAACTTTTGATAGAAGACTCAGACAAACATGTTTATGGCCTTATATTATAGAACTCAAGGTTCCCGTGCTGGGAAAACAGGTTCTGCAGCAGTTTGAGCTAAGATTTCCAAGTTATTCACATAATGAAAACCTATACTTTGTTTCGGTCGAGTTCCCCATTCAAATGCATGTAACAGTGAGAAACGCACTGTCTTGGCGAAAGAAAGCGTTTTTGTACAACTTCATATGAATAGCTGTAACTTTTGATAGAAGACTCGGATACACATGTTTATGGCTTTATCTTATAGAACTCAAGGTTCCCGTGCTGGGAAAACAGGTTTTGCAGCTGTTTGAGCTAAGATTTCCAAGTTATTCACATAATGAAAACCTATACTTTGTTTCGGTCGACTTCCCCATTCAAATGCATGTAACAGTGAGAAACGCACTGTCTTCGCGAAAGAAAGCGTTTTTGTACAACTTCATATGAATAGCTGTAACTTTTGATAGAAGACTCGGATACACATGTTTATGGCTTTATCTTATAGAACTCAAGGTTCCCGTGCTGGGCAAACAGGTTTTGCAGCTGTTTGAGCTAAGATTTCCAAGTTATTCACATAATGAAAACCTATACTTTGTTTCGGTCGACTTCCCCATTCAAATGCATGTAACAGTGAGAAACGCACTGTCTTGGCGAAAGAAAGCGTTTTTGTACAACTTCATATGAATAGCTGTAACTTTTGATAGAAGACTCGGATACACATGTTTATGGCTTTATCTTATAGAACTCAAGGTTCCCGTGCTGGGAAAACAGGTTTTGCAGCTGTTTGAGCTAAGATTTCCAAGTTATTCACATAATGAAAACCTATACTTTGTTTCGGTCGACTTCCCCATTCAAATGCATGTAACAGTGAGAAACGCACTGTCTTGGCGAAAGAAAGCGTTTTTGTACAACTTCATATGAATAGCTGTAACTTTTGATAGAAGACTCGGATACACATGTTTATGGCTTTATCTTATAGAACTCAAGGTCTCCGTGCTGGGCAAACAGGTTTTGCAGCTGTTTGAGCTAAGATTTCCAAGTTATTCACATAATGAAAACCTATACTTTGTTTCGGTCGAGTTCCCCATTCAAATGCATGTAACAGTGAGAAACGCACTGTCTTGGCGAAAGAAAGCGTTTTTGTACAACTTCATATAAATAGCTGTAACTTTTGATAGAAGACTCGGATAAACATGTTTATGGCCTTATATTGTAGAACTCAAGGTTCCCGTGCTGGGAAAACAGGTTCTGCAGCTGTTTGAGCTAAGATTTCCAAGTTATTCACATAATGAAAACCTATACTTTGTTTCGGTCGAGTTCCCCATTCAAATGCATGTAACAGTGAGAAACGCACTGTCTTGGCGAAAGAAAGCGTTTTTGTAAAACTTCATATAAATAGCTGTAACTTTTGATAGAAGACTCAGACAAACATGTTTATGGCTTTATCTTATAGAACTCAAGGTTCCCGTGCTGGGAAAACAGGTTTTGCAGCTGTTTGAGCTAAGATTTCCAAGTTATTCACATAATGAAAACCTATACTTTGTTTCGGTCGAGTTCCCCATTCAAATGCATGTAACAGTGAGAAACGCACTGTCTTGGCGAAAGAAAGCGTTTTTGTACAACTTCATATAAATAGCTGTAACTTTTGATAGAAGACTCAGACAAACATGTTTATGGCTTTATCTTATAGAACTCAAGGTTCCCGTGCTGGGAAAACAGGTTTTGCAGCTGTTTGAGCTAAGATTTCCAAGTTATTCACATAATGAAAACTTATACTTTGTTTCGGTCGAGTTCCCCATTCAAATGCATGTAACAGTGAGAAACGCACTGTCTTGGCGAAAGAAAGCGTTTTTGTACAACTTCATATAAATAGCTGTAACTTTTGATAGAAGACTCGGATACACATGTTTATGGCTTTATCTTATAGAACTCAAGGTTCCCGTGCTGGGAAAACAGGTTTTGCAGCTGTTTGAGCTAAGATTTCCAAGTTATTCACATAATGAAAACCTATACTTTGTTTCGGTCGACTTCCCCATTCAAATGCATGTAACAGTGAGAAACGCACTGTCTTCGCGAAAGAAAGCGTTTTTGTACAACTTCATATAAATAGCTGTAACTTTTGATAGAAGACTCAGACAAACATGTTTATGGCCTTATATTATAGAACTCAAGGTTCCCGTGCTGGGAAAACAGGTTCTGCAGCTGTTTGAGCTAAGATTTCCAAGTTATTCACATAATGAAAACCTATACTTTGTTTCGGTCGACTTCCCCATTCAAATGCATGTAACAGTGAGAAACGCACTGTCTTCGCGAAAGAAAGCGTTTTTGTACAACTTCATATGAATAGCTGTAACTTTTGATAGAAGACTCGGATACACATGTTTATGGCTTTATCTTATAGAACTCAAGGTTCCCGTGCTGGGCAAACAGGTTTTGCAGCTGTTTGAGCTAAGATTTCCAAGTTATTCACATAATGAAAACCTATACTTTGTTTCGGTCGACTTCCCCATTCAAATGCATGTAACAGTGAGAAACGCACTGTCTTGGCGAAAGAAAGCGTTTTTGTACAACTTCATATGAATAGCTGTAACTTTTGATAGAAGACTCGGATACACATGTTTATGGCTTTATCTTATAGAACTCAAGGTTCCCGTGCTGGGCAAACAGGTTTTGCAGCTGTTTGAGCTAAGATTTCCAAGTTATTCACATAATGAAAACTTATACTTTGTTTCGGTCGAGTTCCCCATTCAAATGCATGTAACAGTGAGAAACGCACTGTCTTGGCGAAAGAAAGCTATTTTGTACAACTTCATATGAATAGCTGTAACTTTTGATAGAAGACTCGGATACACATGTTTATGGCTTTATCTTATAGAACTCAAGGTTCCCGTGCTGGGAAAACAGGTTTTGCAGCTGTTTGAGCTAAGATTTCCAAGTTATTCACATAATGAAAACCTATACTTTGTTTCGGTCGACTTCCCCATTCAAATGCATGTAACAGTGAGAAATGCACTGTCTTGGCGAAAGAAAGCGTTTTTGTACAACTTCATATAAATAGCTGTAACTTTTGATAGAAGACTCAGACAAACATGTTTATGGCCTTATATTATAGAACTCAAGGTTCCCGTGCTGGGAAAACAGGTTCTGCAGCAGTTTGAGCTAAGATTTCCAAGTTATTCACATAATGAAAACCTATACTTTGTTTCGGTCGACTTCCCCATTCAAATGCATGTAACAGTGAGAAACGCACTGTCTTGGCGAAAGAAAGCGTTTTTGTACAACTTCATATGAATAGCTGTAACTTTTGATAGAAGACTCGGATACACATGTTTATGGCTTTATCTTATAGAACTCAAGGTTCCCGTGCTGGGAAAACAGGTTTTGCAGCTGTTTGAGCTAAGATTTCCAAGTTATTCACATAATGAAAACCTATACTTTGTTTCGGTCGACTTCCCCATTCAAATGCATGTAACAGTGAGAAACGCACTGTCTTGGCGAAAGAAAGCGTTTTTGTACAACTTCATATGAATAGCTGTAACTTTTGATAGAAGACTCGGATACACATGTTTATGGCTTTATCTTATAGAACTCAAGGTTCCCGTGCTGGGCAAACAGGTTTTGCAGCTGTTTGAGCTAAGATTTCCAAGTTATTCACATAATGAAAACTTATACTTTGTTTCGGTCGAGTTCCCCATTCAAATGCATGCAACAGTGAGAAACGCACTGTCTTGGCGAAAGAAAGCTATTTTGTACAACTTCATATGAATAGCTGTAACTTTTGATAGAAGACTCGGATACACATGTTTATGGCTTTATCTTATAGAACTCAAGGTTCCCGTGCTGGGAAAACAGGTTTTGCAGCTGTTTGAGCTAAGATTTCCAAGTTATTCACATAATGAAAACCTATACTTTGTTTCGGTCGACTTCCCCATTCAAATGCATGTAACAGTGAGAAATGCACTGTCTTGGCGAAAGAAAGCGTTTTTGTACAACTTCATATAAATAGCTGTAACTTTTGATAGAAGACTCAGACAAACATGTTTATGGCCTTATATTATAGAACTCAAGGTTCCCGTGCTGGGAAAACAGGTTCTGCAGCAGTTTGAGCTAAGATTTCCAAGTTATTCACATAATGAAAACCTATACTTTGTTTCGGTCGAGTTCCCCATTCAAATGCATGTAACAGTGAGAAACGCACTGTCTTGGCGAAAGAAAGCGTTTTTGTACAACTTCATATGAATAGCTGTAACTTTTGATAGAAGACTCGGATACACATGTTTATGGCTTTATCTTATAGAACTCAAGGTTCCCGTGCTGGGAAAACAGGTTTTGCAGCTGTTTGAGCTAAGATTTCCAAGTTATTCACATAATGAAAACCTATACTTTGTTTCGGTCGACTTCCCCATTCAAATGCATGTAACAGTGAGAAACGCACTGTCTTCGCGAAAGAAAGCGTTTTTGTACAACTTCATATGAATAGCTGTAACTTTTGATAGAAGACTCGGATACACATGTTTATGGCTTTATCTTATAGAACTCAAGGTTCCCGTGCTGGGCAAACAGGTTTTGCAGCTGTTTGAGCTAAGATTTCCAAGTTATTCACATAATGAAAACCTATACTTTGTTTCGGTCGACTTCCCCATTCAAATGCATGTAACAGTGAGAAACGCACTGTCTTGGCGAAAGAAAGCGTTTTTGTACAACTTCATATGAATAGCTGTAACTTTTGATAGAAGACTCGGATACACATGTTTATGGCTTTATCTTATAGAACTCAAGGTTCCCGTGCTGGGAAAACAGGTTTTGCAGCTGTTTGAGCTAAGATTTCCAAGTTATTCACATAATGAAAACCTATACTTTGTTTCGGTCGACTTCCCCATTCAAATGCATGTAACAGTGAGAAACGCACTGTCTTGGCGAAAGAAAGCGTTTTTGTACAACTTCATATGAATAGCTGTAACTTTTGATAGAAGACTCGGATACACATGTTTATGGCTTTATCTTATAGAACTCAAGGTTCCCGTGCTGGGCAAACAGGTTTTGCAGCTGTTTGAGCTAAGATTTCCAAGTTATTCACATAATGAAAACTTATACTTTGTTTCGGTCGAGTTCCCCATTCAAATGCATGTAACAGTGAGAAACGCACTGTCTTGGCGAAAGAAAGCTATTTTGTACAACTTCATATGAATAGCTGTAACTTTTGATAGAAGACTCGGATACACATGTTTATGGCTTTATCTTATAGAACTCAAGGTTCCCGTGCTGGGAAAACAGGTTTTGCAGCTGTTTGAGCTAAGATTTCCAAGTTATTCACATAATGAAAACCTATACTTTGTTTCGGTCGACTTCCCCATTCAAATGCATGTAACAGTGAGAAATGCACTGTCTTGGCGAAAGAAAGCGTTTTTGTACAACTTCATATAAATAGCTGTAACTTTTGATAGAAGACTCAGACAAACATGTTTATGGCCTTATATTATAGAACTCAAGGTTCCCGTGCTGGGAAAACAGGTTCTGCAGCAGTTTGAGCTAAGATTTCCAAGTTATTCACATAATGAAAACCTATACTTTGTTTCGGTCGAGTTCCCCATTCAAATGCATGTAACAGTGAGAAACGCACTGTCTTGGCGAAAGAAAGCGTTTTTGTACAACTTCATATGAATAGCTGTAACTTTTGATAGAAGACTCGGATACACATGTTTATGGCTTTATCTTATAGAACTCAAGGTTCCCGTGCTGGGAAAACAGGTTTTGCAGCTGTTTGAGCTAAGATTTCCAAGTTATTCACATAATGAAAACCTATACTTTGTTTCGGTCGACTTCCCCATTCAAATGCATGTAACAGTGAGAAACGCACTGTCTTGGCGAAAGAAAGCGTTTTTGTACAACTTCATATGAATAGCTGTAACTTTTGATAGAAGACTCGGATACACATGTTTATGGCTTTATCTTATAGAACTCAAGGTTCCCGTGCTGGGCAAACAGGTTTTGCAGCTGTTTGAGCTAAGATTTCCAAGTTATTCACATAATGAAAACTTATACTTTGTTTCGGTCGAGTTCCCCATTCAAATGCATGTAACAGTGAGAAACGCACTGTCTTGGCGAAAGAAAGCTATTTTGTACAACTTCATATGAATAGCTGTAACTTTTGATAGAAGACTCGGATACACATGTTTATGGCTTTATCTTATAGAACTCAAGGTTCCCGTGCTGGGAAAACAGGTTTTGCAGCTGTTTGAGCTAAGATTTCCAAGTTATTCACATAATGAAAACCTATACTTTGTTTCGGTCGACTTCCCCATTCAAATGCATGTAACAGTGAGAAATGCACTGTCTTGGCGAAAGAAAGCGTTTTTGTACAACTTCATATAAATAGCTGTAACTTTTGATAGAAGACTCAGACAAACATGTTTATGGCCTTATATTATAGAACTCAAGGTTCCCGTGCTGGGAAAACAGGTTCTGCAGCAGTTTGAGCTAAGATTTCCAAGTTATTCACATAATGAAAACCTATACTTTGTTTCGGTCGAGTTCCCCATTCAAATGCATGTAACAGTGAGAAACGCACTGTCTTGGCGAAAGAAAGCGTTTTTGTACAACTTCATATGAATAGCTGTAACTTTTGATAGAAGACTCGGATACACATGTTTATGGCTTTATCTTATAGAACTCAAGGTTCCCGTGCTGGGAAAACAGGTTTTGCAGCTGTTTGAGCTAAGATTTCCAAGTTATTCACATAATGAAAACCTATACTTTGTTTCGGTCGACTTCCCCATTCAAATGCATGTAACAGTGAGAAACGCACTGTCTTCGCGAAAGAAAGCGTTTTTGTACAACTTCATATGAATAGCTGTAACTTTTGATAGAAGACTCGGATACACATGTTTATGGCTTTATCTTATAGAACTCAAGGTTCCCGTGCTGGGCAAACAGGTTTTGCAGCTGTTTGAGCTAAGATTTCCAAGTTATTCACATAATGAAAACCTATACTTTGTTTCGGTCGACTTCCCCATTCAAATGCATGTATCAGTGAGAAACGCACTGTCTTGGCGAAAGAAAGCGTTTTTGTACAACTTCATATGAATAGCTGTAACTTTTGATAGAAGACTCGGATACACATGTTTATGGCTTTATCTTATAGAACTCAAGGTTCCCGTGCTGGGAAAACAGGTTTTGCAGCTGTTTGAGCTAAGATTTCCAAGTTATTCACATAATGAAAACCTATACTTTGTTTCGGTCGACTTCCCCATTCAAATGCATGTAACAGTGAGAAACGCACTGTCTTGGCGAAAGAAAGCGTTTTTGTACAACTTCATATGAATAGCTGTAACTTTTGATAGAAGACTCGGATACACATGTTTATGGCTTTATCTTATAGAACTCAAGGTTCCCGTGCTGGGCAACCAGGTTTTGCAGCTGTTTGAGCTAAGATTTCCAAGTTATTCACATAATGAAAACTTATACTTTGTTTCGGTCGAGTTCCCCATTCAAATGCATGTAACAGTGAGAAACGCACTGTCTTGGCGAAAGAAAGCTATTTTGTACAACTTCATATGAATAGCTGTAACTTTTGATAGAAGACTCGGATACACATGTTTATGGCTTTATCTTATAGAACTCAAGGTTCCCGTGCTGGGAAAACAGGTTTTGCAGCTGTTTGAGCTAAGATTTCCAAGTTATTCACATAATGAAAACCTATACTTTGTTTCGGTCGACTTCCCCATTCAAATGCATGTAACAGTGAGAAATGCACTGTCTTGGCGAAAGAAAGCGTTTTTGTACAACTTCATATAAATAGCTGTAACTTTTGATAGAAGACTCAGACAAACATGTTTATGGCCTTATATTATAGAACTCAAGGTTCCCGTGCTGGGAAAACAGGTTCTGCAGCAGTTTGAGCTAAGATTTCCAAGTTATTCACATAATGAAAACCTATACTTTGTTTCGGTCGAGTTCCCCATTCAAATGCATGTAACAGTGAGAAACGCACTGTCTTGGCGAAAGAAAGCGTTTTTGTACAACTTCATATGAATAGCTGTAACTTTTGATAGAAGACTCGGATACACATGTTTATGGCTTTATCTTATAGAACTCAAGGTTCCCGTGCTGGGAAAACAGGTTTTGCAGCTGTTTGAGCTAAGATTTCCAAGTTATTCACATAATGAAAACTTATACTTTGTTTCGGTCGAGTTCCCCATTCAAATGCATGTAACAGTGAGAAACGCACTGTCTTGGCGAAAGAAAGCTATTTTGTACAACTTCATATGAATAGCTGTAACTTTTGATAGAAGACTCGGATACACATGTTTATGGCTTTATCTTATAGAACTCAAGGTTCCCGTGCTGGGAAAACAGGTTTTGCAGCTGTTTGAGCTAAGATTTCCAAGTTATTCACATAATGAAAACCTATACTTTGTTTCGGTCGACTTCCCCATTCAAATGCATGTAACAGTGAGAAATGCACTGTCTTGGCGAAAGAAAGCGTTTTTGTACAACTTCATATAAATAGCTGTAACTTTTGATAGAAGACTCAGACAAACATGTTTATGGCCTTATATTATAGAACTCAAGGTTCCCGTGCTGGGAAAACAGGTTCTGCAGCAGTTTGAGCTAAGATTTCCAAGTTATTCACATAATGAAAACCTATACTTTGTTTCGGTCGAGTTCCCCATTCAAATGCATGTAACAGTGAGAAACGCACTGTCTTGGCGAAAGAAAGCGTTTTTGTACAACTTCATATGAATAGCTGTAACTTTTGATAGAAGACTCGGATACACATGTTTATGGCTTTATCTTATAGAACTCAAGGTTCCCGTGCTGGGAAAACAGGTTTTGCAGCTGTTTGAGCTAAGATTTCCAAGTTATTCACATAATGAAAACCTATACTTTGTTTCGGTCGACTTCCCCATTCAAATGCATGTAACAGTGAGAAACGCACTGTCTTCGCGAAAGAAAGCGTTTTTGTACAACTTCATATGAATAGCTGTAACTTTTGATAGAAGACTCGGATACACATGTTTATGGCTTTATCTTATAGAACTCAAGGTTCCCGTGCTGGGCAAACAGGTTTTGCAGCTGTTTGAGCTAAGATTTCCAAGTTATTCACATAATGAAAACCTATACTTTGTTTCGGTCGACTTCCCCATTCAAATGCATGTAACAGTGAGAAACGCACTGTCTTGGCGAAAGAAAGCGTTTTTGTACAACTTCATATGAATAGCTGTAACTTTTGATAGAAGACTCGGATACACATGTTTATGGCTTTATCTTATAGAACTCAAGGTTCCCGTGCTGGGAAAACAGGTTTTGCAGCTGTTTGAGCTAAGATTTCCAAGTTATTCACATAATGAAAACCTATACTTTGTTTCGGTCGACTTCCCCATTCAAATGCATGTAACAGTGAGAAACGCACTGTCTTGGCGAAAGAAAGCGTTTTTGTACAACTTCATATGAATAGCTGTAACTTTTGATAGAAGACTCGGATACACATGTTTATGGCTTTATCTTATAGAACTCAAGGTTCCCGTGCTGGGCAACCAGGTTTTGCAGCTGTTTGAGCTAAGATTTCCAAGTTATTCACATAATGAAAACTTATACTTTGTTTCGGTCGAGTTCCCCATTCAAATGCATGTAACAGTGAGAAACGCACTGTCTTGGCGAAAGAAAGCTATTTTGTACAACTTCATATGAATAGCTGTAACTTTTGATAGAAGACTCGGATACACATGTTTATGGCTTTATCTTATAGAACTCAAGGTTCCCGTGCTGGGAAAACAGGTTTTGCAGCTGTTTGAGCTAAGATTTCCAAGTTATTCACATAATGAAAACCTATACTTTGTTTCGGTCGACTTCCCCATTCAAATGCATGTAACAGTGAGAAATGCACTGTCTTGGCGAAAGAAAGCGTTTTTGTACAACTTCATATAAATAGCTGTAACTTTTGATAGAAGACTCAGACAAACATGTTTATGGCCTTATATTATAGAACTCAAGGTTCCCGTGCTGGGAAAACAGGTTCTGCAGCAGTTTGAGCTAAGATTTCCAAGTTATTCACATAATGAAAACCTATACTTTGTTTCGGTCGAGTTCCCCATTCAAATGCATGTAACAGTGAGAAACGCACTGTCTTGGCGAAAGAAAGCGTTTTTGTACAACTTCATATGAATAGCTGTAACTTTTGATAGAAGACTCGGATACACATGTTTATGGCTTTATCTTATAGAACTCAAGGTTCCCGTGCTGGGAAAACAGGTTTTGCAGCTGTTTGAGCTAAGATTTCCAAGTTATTCACATAATGAAAACCTATACTTTGTTTCGGTCGACTTCCCCATTCAAATGCATGTAACAGTGAGAAACGCACTGTCTTGGCGAAAGAAAGCGTTTTTGTACAACTTCATATGAATAGCTGTAACTTTTGATAGAAGACTCGGATACACATGTTTATGGCTTTATCTTATAGAACTCAAGGTTCCCGTGCTGGGCAAACAGGTTTTGCAGCTGTTTGAGCTAAGATTTCCAAGTTATTCACATAATGAAAACTTATACTTTGTTTCGGTCGAGTTCCCCATTCAAATGCATGTAACAGTGAGAAACGCACTGTCTTGGCGAAAGAAAGCGTTTTTGTACAACTTCATATAAATAGCTGTAACTTTTGATAGAAGACTCGGATAAACATGTTTATGGCCTTATATTATAGAACTCAAGGTCTCCGTGCTGGGAAAACAGGTTTTGCAGCTGTTTGAGCTAAGATTTCCAAGTTATTCACATAATGAAAACCTATACTTTGTTTCGGTCGAGTTCCCCATTCAAATGCATGTAACAGTGAGAAACGCACTGTCTTGGCGAAAGAAAGCGTTTTTGTACAACTTCATATAAATAGCTGTAACTTTTGATAGAAGACTCAGACAAACATGTTTATGGCTTTATCTTATAGAACTCAAGGTTCCCGTGCTGGGAAAACAGGTTTTGCAGCTGTTTGAGCTAAGATTTCCAAGTTATTCACATAATGAAAACCTATACTTTGTTTCGGTCGAGTTCCCCATTCAAATGCATGTAACAGTGAGAAACGCACTGTCTTGGCGAAAGAAAGCGTTTTTGTACAACTTCATATAAATAGCTGTAACTTTTGATAGAAGACTCAGACAAACATGTTTATGGCTTTATCTTATAGAACTCAAGGTTCCCGTGCTGGGAAAACAGGTTTTGCAGCTGTTTGAGCTAAGATTTCCAAGTTATTCACATAATGAAAACTTATACTTTGTTTCGGTCGAGTTCCCCATTCAAATGCATGTAACAGTGAGAAACGCACTGTCTTGGCGAAAGAAAGCGTTTTTGTACAACTTCATATGAATAGCTGTAACTTTTGATAGAAGACTCGGATACACATGTTTATGGCTTTATCTTATAGAACTCAAGGTTCCCGTGCTGGGAAAACAGGTTTTGCAGCTGTTTGAGCTAAGATTTCCAAGTTATTCACATAATGAAAACCTATACTTTGTTTCGGTCGACTTCCCCATTCAAATGCATGTAACAGTGAGAAATGCACTGTCTTGGCGAAAGAAAGCGTTTTTGTACAACTTCATATAAATAGCTGTAACTTTTGATAGAAGACTCAGACAAACATGTTTATGGCCTTATATTATAGAACTCAAGGTTCCCGTGCTGGGAAAACAGGTTCTGCAGCAGTTTGAGCTAAGATTTCCAAGTTATTCACATAATGAAAACCTATACTTTGTTTCGGTCGAGTTCCCCATTCAAATGCATGTAACAGTGAGAAACGCACTGTCTTGGCGAAAGAAAGCGTTTTTGTACAACTTCATATGAATAGCTGTAACTTTTGATAGAAGACTCGGATACACATGTTTATGGCTTTATCTTATAGAACTCAAGGTTCCCGTGCTGGGAAAACAGGTTTTGCAGCTGTTTGAGCTAAGATTTCCAAGTTATTCACATAATGAAAACCTATACTTTGTTTCGGTCGACTTCCCCATTCAAATGCATGTAACAGTGAGAAACGCACTGTCTTGGCGAAAGAAAGCGTTTTTGTACAACTTCATATGAATAGCTGTAACTTTTGATAGAAGACTCGGATACACATGTTTATGGCTTTATCTTATAGAACTCAAGGTTCCCGTGCTGGGCAAACAGGTTTTGCAGCTGTTTGAGCTAAGATTTCCAAGTTATTCACATAATGAAAACTTATACTTTGTTTCGGTCGAGTTCCCCATTCAAATGCATGTAACAGTGAGAAACGCACTGTCTTGGCGAAAGAAAGCTATTTTGTACAACTTCATATGAATAGCTGTAACTTTTGATAGAAGACTCGGATACACATGTTTATGGCTTTATCTTATAGAACTCAAGGTTCCCGTGCTGGGAAAACAGGTTTTGCAGCTGTTTGAGCTAAGATTTCCAAGTTATTCACATAATGAAAACCTATACTTTGTTTCGGTCGACTTCCCCATTCAAATGCATGTAACAGTGAGAAATGCACTGTCTTGGCGAAAGAAAGCGTTTTTGTACAACTTCATATAAATAGCTGTAACTTTTGATAGAAGACTCAGACAAACATGTTTATGGCCTTATATTATAGAACTCAAGGTTCCCGTGCTGGGAAAACAGGTTCTGCAGCAGTTTGAGCTAAGATTTCCAAGTTATTCACATAATGAAAACCTATACTTTGTTTCGGTCGAGTTCCCCATTCAAATGCATGTAACAGTGAGAAACGCACTGTCTTGGCGAAAGAAAGCGTTTTTGTACAACTTCATATGAATAGCTGTAACTTTTGATAGAAGACTCGGATACACATGTTTATGGCTTTATCTTATAGAACTCAAGGTTCCCGTGCTGGGAAAACAGGTTTTGCAGCTGTTTGAGCTAAGATTTCCAAGTTATTCACATAATGAAAACTTATACTTTGTTTCGGTCGACTTCCCCATTCAAATGCATGTAACAGTGAGAAACGCACTGTCTTGGCGAAAGAAAGCGTTTTTGTACAACTTCATATGAATAGCTGTAACTTTTGATAGAAGACTCGGATACACATGTTTATGGCTTTATCTTATAGAACTCAAGGTTCCCGTGCTGGGAAAACAGGTTTTGCAGCTGTTTGAGCTAAGATTTCCAAGTTATTCACATAATGAAAACTTATACTTTGTTTCGGTCGAGTTCCCCATTCAAATGCATGTAACAGTGAGAAACGCACTGTCTTGGCGAAAGAAAGCTATTTTGTACAACTTCATATGAATAGCTGTAACTTTTGATAGAAGACTCGGATACACATGTTTATGGCTTTATCTTATAGAACTCAAGGTTCCCGTGCTGGGCAAACAGGTTTTGCAGCTGTTTGAGCTAAGATTTCCAAGTTATTCACATAATGAAAACCTATACTTTGTTTCGGTCGAGTTCCCCATTCAAATGCATGTAACAGTGAGAAACGCACTGTCTTGGCGAAAGAAAGCGTTTTTGTACAACTTCATATGAATAGCTGTAACTTTTGATAGAAGACTCGGATACACATGTTTATGGCTTTATCTTATAGAACTCAAGGTTCCCGTGCTGGGAAAACAGGTTTTGCAGCTGTTTGAGCTAAGATTTCCAAGTTATTCACATAATGAAAACCTATACTTTGTTTCGGTCGACTTCCCCATTCAAATGCATGTAACAGTGAGAAACGCACTGTCTTGGCGAAAGAAAGCGTTTTTGTACAACTTCATATAAATAGCTGTAACTTTTGATAGAAGACTCAGACAAACATGTTTATGGCCTTATATTATAGAACTCAAGGTTCCCGTGCTGGGAAAACAGGTTCTGCAGCTGTTTGAGCTAAGATTTCCAAGTTATTCACATAATGAAAACCTATACTTTGTTTCGGTCGAGTTCCCCATTCAAATGCATGTAACAGTGAGAAACGCACTGTCTTCGCGAAAGAAAGCGTTTTTGTACAACTTCATATGAATAGCTGTAACTTTTGATAGAAGACTCGGATACACATGTTTATGGCTTTATCTTATAGAACTCAAGGTTCCCGTGCTGGGAAAACAGGTTTTGCAGCTGTTTGAGCTAAGATTTCCAAGTTATTCACATAATGAAAACCTATACTTTGTTTCGGTCGACTTCCCCATTCAAATGCATGTAACAGTGAGAAATGCACTGTCTTGGCGAAAGAAAGCGTTTTTGTACAACTTCATATAAATAGCTGTAACTTTTGATAGAAGACTCAGATACACATGTTTATGGCCTTATATTATAGAACTCAAGGTTCCCGTGCTGGGAAAACAGGTTCTGCAGCAGTTTGAGCTAAGATTTCCAAGTTATTCACATAATGAAAACTTATACTTTGTTTCGGTCGACTTCCCCATTCAAATGCATGTAACAGTGAGAAACGCACTGTCTTCGCGAAAGAAAGCGTTTTTGTACAACTTCATATGAATAGCTGTAACTTTTGATAGAAGACTCGGATACACATGTTTATGGCTTTATCTTATAGAACTCAAGGTTCCCGTGCTGGGAAAACAGGTTTTGCAGCTGTTTGAGCTAAGATTTCCAAGTTATTCACATAATGAAAACTTATACTTTGTTTCGGTCGAGTTCCCCATTCAAATGCATGTAACAGTGAGAAACGCACTGTCTTGGCGAAAGAAAGCTATTTTGTACAACTTCATATGAATAGCTGTAACTTTTGATAGAAGACTCGGATACACATGTTTATGGCTTTATCTTATAGAACTCAAGGTTCCCGTGCTGGGCAAACAGGTTTTGCAGCTGTTTGAGCTAAGATTTCCAAGTTATTCACATAATGAAAACCTATACTTTGTTTCGGTCGAGTTCCCCATTCAAATGCATGTAACAGTGAGAAACGCACTGTCTTGGCGAAAGAAAGCGTTTTTGTACAACTTCATATGAATAGCTGTAACTTTTGATAGAAGACTCGGATACACATGTTTATGGCTTTATCTTATAGAACTCAAGGTTCCCGTGCTGGGAAAACAGGTTTTGCAGCTGTTTGAGCTAAGATTTCCAAGTTATTCACATAATGAAAACCTATACTTTGTTTCGGTCGACTTCCCCATTCAAATGCATGTAACAGTGAGAAACGCACTGTCTTCGCGAAAGAAAGCGTTTTTGTACAACTTCATATAAATAGCTGTAACTTTTGATAGAAGACTCAGACAAACATGTTTATGGCCTTATATTGTAGAACTCAAGGTTCCCGTGCTGGGAAAACAGGTTCTGCAGCTGTTTGAGCTAAGATTTCCAAGTTATTCACATAATGAAAACCTATACTTTGTTTCGGTCGACTTCCCCATTCAAATGCATGTAACAGTGAGAAACGCACTGTCTTGGCGAAAGAAAGCGTTTTTGTAAAACTTCATATAAATAGCTGTAACTTTTGATAGAAGACTCGGATACACATGTTTATGGCTTTATCTTATAGAACTCAAGGTCTCCGTGCTGGGCAAACAGGTTTTGCAGCTGTTTGAGCTAAGATTTCCAAGTTATTCACATAATGAAAACCTATACTTTGTTTCGGTCGAGTTCCCCATTCAAATGCATGTAACAGTGAGAAACGCACTGTCTTGGCGAAAGAAAGCGTTTTTGTACAACTTCATATAAATAGCTGTAACTTTTGAAAGAAGACTCAGACAAACATGTTTATGGCTTTATCTTATAGAACTCAAGGTCTCCGTGCTGGGCAAACAGGTTTTGCAGCTGTTTGAGCTAAGATTTCCAAGTTATTCACATAATGAAAACCTATACTTTGTTTCGGTCGAGTTCCCCATTCAAATGCATGTAACAGTGAGAAACGCACTGTCTTGGCGAAAGAAAGCGTTTTTGTACAACTTCATATAAATAGCTGTAACTTTTGATAGAAGACTCGGATAAACATGTTTATGGCCTTATATTATAGAACTCAAGGTCTCCGTGCTGGGAAAACAGGTTTTGCAGCTGTTTGAGCTAAGATTTCCAAGTTATTCACATAATGAAAACCTATACTTTGTTTCGGTCGAGTTCCCCATTCAAATGCATGTAACAGTGAGAAACGCACTGTCTTGGCGAAAGAAAGCGTTTTTGTACAACTTCATATAAATAGCTGTAACTTTTGATAGAAGACTCAGACAAACATGTTTATGGCTTTATCTTATAGAACTCAAGGTTCCCGTGCTGGGAAAACAGGTTTTGCAGCTGTTTGAGCTAAGATTTCCAAGTTATTCACATAATGAAAACTTATACTTTGTTTCGGTCGAGTTCCCCATTCAAATGCATGTAACAGTGAGAAACGCACTGTCTTGGCGAAAGAAAGCGTTTTTGTACAACTTCATATAAATAGCTGTAACTTTTGATAGAAGACTCGGATACACATGTTTATGGCTTTATCTTATAGAACTCAAGGTTCCCGTGCTGGGCAAACAGGTTTTGCAGCTGTTTGAGCTAAGATTTCCAAGTTATTCACATAATGAAAACCTATACTTTGTTTCGGTCGACTTCCCCATTCAAATGCATGTAACAGTGAGAAACGCACTGTCTTCGCGAAAGAAAGCGTTTTTGTACAACTTCATATAAATAGCTGTAACTTTTGATAGAAGACTCAGACAAACATGTTTATGGCCTTATATTATAGAACTCAAGGTTCCCGTGCTGGGAAAACAGGTTCTGCAGCTGTTTGAGCTAAGATTTCCAAGTTATTCACATAATGAAAACCTATACTTTGTTTCGGTCGACTTCCCCATTCAAATGCATGTAACAGTGAGAAACGCACTGTCTTGGCGAAAGAAAGCGTTTTTGTACAACTTCATAGAAATAGCTGTAACTTTTGATAGAAGACTCGGATACACATGTTTATGGCTTTATCTTATAGAACTCAAGGTTCCCGTGCTGGGAAAACAGGTTTTGCAGCTGTTTGAGCTAAGATTTCCAAGTTATTCACATAATGAAAACCTATACTTTGTTTCGGTCGAGTTCCCCATTCAAATGCATGTAACAGTGAGAAACGCACTGTCTTGGCGAAAGAAAGCGTTTTTGTACAACTTCATATGAATAGCTGTAACTTTTGATAGAAGACTCGGATACACATGTTTATGGCTTTATCTTATAGAACTCAAGGTTCCCGTGCTGGGAAAACAGGTTTTGCAGCTGTTTGAGCTAAGATTTCCAAGTTATTCACATAATGAAAACTTATACTTTGTTTCGGTCGAGTTCCCCATTCAAATGCATGTAACAGTGAGAAACGCACTGTCTTGGCGAAAGAAAGCTATTTTGTACAACTTCATATGAATAGCTGTAACTTTTGATAGAAGACTCGGATACACATGTTTATGGCTTTATCTTATAGAACTCAAGGTTCCCGTGCTGGGCAAACAGGTTTTGCAGCTGTTTGAGCTAAGATTTCCAAGTTATTCACATAATGAAAACCTATACTTTGTTTCGGTCGAGTTCCCCATTCAAATGCATGTAACAGTGAGAAACGCACTGTCTTGGCGAAAGAAAGCGTTTTTGTACAACTTCATATGAATAGCTGTAACTTTTGATAGAAGACTCGGATACACATGTTTATGGCTTTATCTTATAGAACTCAAGGTTCCCGTGCTGGGAAAACAGGTTTTGCAGCTGTTTGAGCTAAGATTTCCAAGTTATTCACATAATGAAAACCTATACTTTGTTTCGGTCGACTTCCCCATTCAAATGCATGTAACAGTGAGAAACGCACTGTCTTGGCGAAAGAAAGCGTTTTTGTACAACTTCATATAAATAGCTGTAACTTTTGATAGAAGACTCAGACAAACATGTTTATGGCCTTATATTATAGAACTCAAGGTTCCCGTGCTGGGAAAACAGGTTCTGCAGCTGTTTGAGCTAAGATTTCCAAGTTATTCACATAATGAAAACCTATACTTTGTTTCGGTCGAGTTCCCCATTCAAATGCATGTAACAGTGAGAAACGCACTGTCTTGGCGAAAGAAAGCGTTTTTGTACAACTTCATATAAATAGCTGTAACTTTTGATAGAAGACTCAGATACACATGTTTATGGCCTTATATTATAGAACTCAAGGTTCCCGTGCTGGGAAAACAGGTTCTGCAGCAGTTTGAGCTAAGATTTCCAAGTTATTCACATAATGAAAACCTATACTTTGTTTCGGTCGAGTTCCCCATTCAAATGCATGTAACAGTGAGAAACGCACTGTCTTGGCGAAAGAAAGCGTTTTTGTACAACTTCATATGAATAGCTGTAACTTTTGATAGAAGACTCGGATACACATGTTTATGGCTTTATCTTATAGAACTCAAGGTTCCCGTGCTGGGAAAACAGGTTTTGCAGCTGTTTGAGCTAAGATTTCCAAGTTATTCACATAATGAAAACTTATACTTTGTTTCGGTCGACTTCCCCATTCAAATGCATGTAACAGTGAGAAACGCACTGTCTTCGCGAAAGAAAGCGTTTTTGTACAACTTCATATGAATAGCTGTAACTTTTGATAGAAGACTCGGATACACATGTTTATGGCTTTATCTTATAGAACTCAAGGTTCCCGTGCTGGGAAAACAGGTTTTGCAGCTGTTTGAGCTAAGATTTCCAAGTTATTCACATAATGAAAACTTATACTTTGTTTCGGTCGACTTCCCCATTCAAATGCATGTAACAGTGAGAAACGCACTGTCTTGGCGAAAGAAAGCTATTTTGTACAACTTCATATGAATAGCTGTAACTTTTGATAGAAGACTCGGATACACATGTTTATGGCTTTATCTTATAGAACTCAAGGTTCCCGTGCTGGGCAAACAGGTTTTGCAGCTGTTTGAGCTAAGATTTCCAAGTTATTCACATAATGAAAACCTATACTTTGTTTCGGTCGAGTTCCCCATTCAAATGCATGTAACAGTGAGAAACGCACTGTCTTGGCGAAAGAAAGCGTTTTTGTACAACTTCATATGAATAGCTGTAACTTTTGATAGAAGACTCGGATACACATGTTTATGGCTTTATCTTATAGAACTCAAGGTTCCCGTGCTGGGAAAACAGGTTTTGCAGCTGTTTGAGCTAAGATTTCCAAGTTATTCACATAATGAAAACCTATACTTTGTTTCGGTCGACTTCCCCATTCAAATGCATGTAACAGTGAGAAACGCACTGTCTTCGCGAAAGAAAGCGTTTTTGTACAACTTCATATAAATAGCTGTAACTTTTGATAGAAGACTCAGACAAACATGTTTATGGCCTTATATTGTAGAACTCAAGGTTCCCGTGCTGGGAAAACAGGTTCTGCAGCTGTTTGAGCTAAGATTTCCAAGTTATTCACATAATGAAAACCTATACTTTGTTTCGGTCGACTTCCCCATTCAAATGCATGTAACAGTGAGAAACGCACTGTCTTGGCGAAAGAAAGCGTTTTTGTAAAACTTCATATAAATAGCTGTAACTTTTGATAGAAGACTCGGATACACATGTTTATGGCTTTATCTTATAGAACTCAAGGTCTCCGTGCTGGGCAAACAGGTTTTGCAGCTGTTTGAGCTAAGATTTCCAAGTTATTCACATAATGAAAACCTATACTTTGTTTCGGTCGAGTTCCCCATTCAAATGCATGTAACAGTGAGAAACGCACTGTCTTGGCGAAAGAAAGCGTTTTTGTACAACTTCATATAAATAGCTGTAACTTTTGATAGAAGACTCAGACAAACATGTTTATGGCTTTATCTTATAGAACTCAAGGTCTCCGTGCTGGGCAAACAGGTTTTGCAGCTGTTTGAGCTAAGATTTCCAAGTTATTCACATAATGAAAACCTATACTTTGTTTCGGTCGAGTTCCCCATTCAAATGCATGTAACAGTGAGAAACGCACTGTCTTGGCGAAAGAAAGCGTTTTTGTACAACTTCATATAAATAGCTGTAACTTTTGATAGAAGACTCGGATAAACATGTTTATGGCTTTATCTTATAGAACTCAAGGTTCCCGTGCTGGGAAAACAGGTTTTGCAGCTGTTTGAGCTAAGATTTCCAAGTTATTCACATAATGAAAACCTATACTTTGTTTCGGTCGAGTTCCCCATTCAAATGCATGTAACAGTGAGAAACGCACTGTCTTGGCGAAAGAAAGCGTTTTTGTAAAACTTCATATAAATAGCTGTAACTTTTGATAGAAGACTCGGATACACATGTTTATGGCTTTATCTTATAGAACTCAAGGTCTCCGTGCTGGGCAAACAGGTTTTGCAGCTGTTTGAGCTAAGATTTCCAAGTTATTCACATAATGAAAACCTATACTTTGTTTCGGTCGAGTTCCCCATTCAAAATGCATGTAACAGTGAGAAACGCACTGTCTTGGCGAAAGAAAGCGTTTTTGTACAACTTCATATAAATAGCTGTAACTTTTGATAGAAGACTCGGATAAACATGTTTATGGCCTTATATTATAGAACTCAAGGTCTCCGTGCTGGGAAAACAGGTTTTGCAGCTGTTTGAGCTAAGATTTCCAAGTTATTCACATAATGAAAACCTATACTTTGTTTCGGTCGAGTTCCCCATTCAAATGCATGTAACAGTGAGAAACGCACTGTCTTGGCGAAAGAAAGCGTTTTTGTACAACTTCATATAAATAGCTGTAACTTTTGATAGAAGACTCAGACAAACATGTTTATGGCTTTATCTTATAGAACTCAAGGTTCCCGTGCTGGGAAAACAGGTTTTGCAGCTGTTTGAGCTAAGATTTCCAAGTTATTCACATAATGAAAACTTATACTTTGTTTCGGTCGAGTTCCCCATTCAAATGCATGTAACAGTGAGAAACGCACTGTCTTGGCGAAAGAAAGCGTTTTTGTACAACTTCATATAAATAGCTGTAACTTTTGATAGAAGACTCGGATACACATGTTTATGGCTTTATCTTATAGAACTCAAGGTTCCCGTGCTGGGAAAACAGGTTTTGCAGCTGTTTGAGCTAAGATTTCCAAGTTATTCACATAATGAAAACCTATACTTTGTTTCGGTCGACTTCCCCATTCAAATGCATGTAACAGTGAGAAACGCACTGTCTTGGCGAAAGAAAGCGTTTTTGTACAACTTCATATAAATAGCTGTAACTTTTGATAGAAGACTCAGACAAACATGTTTATGGCCTTATATTATAGAACTCAAGGTTCCCGTGCTGGGAAAACAGGTTCTGCAGCTGTTTGAGCTAAGATTTCCAAGTTATTCACATAATGAAAACCTATACTTTGTTTCGGTCGACTTCCCCATTCAAATGCATGTAACAGTGAGAAACGCACTGTCTTCGCGAAAGAAAGCGTTTTTGTACAACTTCATATGAATAGCTGTAACTTTTGATAGAAGACTCGGATACACATGTTTATGGCTTTATCTTATAGAACTCAAGGTTCCCGTGCTGGGCAAACAGGTTTTGCAGCTGTTTGAGCTAAGATTTCCAAGTTATTCACATAATGAAAACTTATACTTTGTTTCGGTCGAGTTCCCCATTCAAATGCATGTAACAGTGAGAAACGCACTGTCTTGGCGAAAGAAAGCTATTTTGTACAACTTCATATGAATAGCTGTAACTTTTGATAGAAGACTCGGATACACATGTTTATGGCTTTATCTTATAGAACTCAAGGTTCCCGTGCTGGGAAAACAGGTTTTGCAGCTGTTTGAGCTAAGATTTCCAAGTTATTCACATAATGAAAACCTATACTTTGTTTCGGTCGACTTCCCCATTCAAATGCATGTAACAGTGAGAAATGCACTGTCTTGGCGAAAGAAAGCGTTTTTGTACAACTTCATATAAATAGCTGTAACTTTTGATAGAAGACTCAGACAAACATGTTTATGGCCTTATATTATAGAACTCAAGGTTCCCGTGCTGGGAAAACAGGTTCTGCAGCAGTTTGAGCTAAGATTTCCAAGTTATTCACATAATGAAAACCTATACTTTGTTTCGGTCGAGTTCCCCATTCAAATGCATGTAACAGTGAGAAACGCACTGTCTTGGCGAAAGAAAGCGTTTTTGTACAACTTCATATGAATAGCTGTAACTTTTGATAGAAGACTCGGATACACATGTTTATGGCTTTATCTTATAGAACTCAAGGTTCCCGTGCTGGGAAAACAGGTTTTGCAGCTGTTTGAGCTAAGATTTCCAAGTTATTCACATAATGAAAACTTATACTTTGTTTCGGTCGACTTCCCCATTCAAATGCATGTAACAGTGAGAAACGCACTGTCTTGGCGAAAGAAAGCGTTTTTGTACAACTTCATATGAATAGCTGTAACTTTTGATAGAAGACTCGGATACACATGTTTATGGCTTTATCTTATAGAACTCAAGGTTCCCGTGCTGGGAAAACAGGTTTTGCAGCTGTTTGAGCTAAGATTTCCAAGTTATTCACATAATGAAAACTTATACTTTGTTTCGGTCGAGTTCCCCATTCAAATGCATGTAACAGTGAGAAACGCACTGTCTTGGCGAAAGAAAGCTATTTTGTACAACTTCATATGAATAGCTGTAACTTTTGATAGAAGACTCGGATACACATGTTTATGGCTTTATCTTATAGAACTCAAGGTTCCCGTGCTGGGCAAACAGGTTTTGCAGCTGTTTGAGCTAAGATTTCCAAGTTATTCACATAATGAAAACCTATACTTTGTTTCGGTCGAGTTCCCCATTCAAATGCATGTAACAGTGAGAAACGCACTGTCTTGGCGAAAGAAAGCGTTTTTGTACAACTTCATATGAATAGCTGTAACTTTTGATAGAAGACTCGGATACACATGTTTATGGCTTTATCTTATAGAACTCAAGGTTCCCGTGCTGGGCAAACAGGTTTTGCAGCTGTTTGAGCTAAGATTTCCAAGTTATTCACATAATGAAAACCTATACTTTGTTTCGGTCGAGTTCCCCATTCAAATGCATGTAACAGTGAGAAACGCACTGTCTTGGCGAAAGAAAGCGTTTTTGTACAACTTCATATGAATAGCTGTAACTTTTGATAGAAGACTCGGATACACATGTTTATGGCTTTATCTTATAGAACTCAAGGTTCCCGTGCTGGGAAAACAGGTTTTGCAGCTGTTTGAGCTAAGATTTCCAAGTTATTCACATAATGAAAACCTATACTTTGTTTCGGTCGACTTCCCCATTCAAATGCATGTAACAGTGAGAAACGCACTGTCTTGGCGAAAGAAAGCGTTTTTGTACAACTTCATATAAATAGCTGTAACTTTTGATAGAAGACTCAGACAAACATGTTTATGGCCTTATATTATAGAACTCAAGGTTCCCGTGCTGGGAAAACAGGTTCTGCAGCTGTTTGAGCTAAGATTTCCAAGTTATTCACATAATGAAAACCTATACTTTGTTTCGGTCGAGTTCCCCATTCAAATGCATGTAACAGTGAGAAACGCACTGTCTTCGCGAAAGAAAGCGTTTTTGTACAACTTCATATGAATAGCTGTAACTTTTGATAGAAGACTCGGATACACATGTTTATGGCTTTATCTTATAGAACTCAAGGTTCCCGTGCTGGGAAAACAGGTTTTGCAGCTGTTTGAGCTAAGATTTCCAAGTTATTCACATAATGAAAACCTATACTTTGTTTCGGTCGACTTCCCCATTCAAATGCATGTAACAGTGAGAAATGCACTGTCTTGGCGAAAGAAAGCGTTTTTGTACAACTTCATATAAATAGCTGTAACTTTTGATAGAAGACTCAGATACACATGTTTATGGCCTTATATTATAGAACTCAAGGTTCCCGTGCTGGGAAAACAGGTTCTGCAGCAGTTTGAGCTAAGATTTCCAAGTTATTCACATAATGAAAACCTATACTTTGTTTCGGTCGAGTTCCCCATTCAAATGCATGTAACAGTGAGAAACGCACTGTCTTGGCGAAAGAAAGCGTTTTTGTACAACTTCATATGAATAGCTGTAACTTTTGATAGAAGACTCGGATACACATGTTTATGGCTTTATCTTATAGAACTCAAGGTTCCCGTGCTGGGAAAACAGGTTTTGCAGCTGTTTGAGCTAAGATTTCCAAGTTATTCACATAATGAAAACTTATACTTTGTTTCGGTCGACTTCCCCATTCAAATGCATGTAACAGTGAGAAACGCACTGTCTTCGCGAAAGAAAGCGTTTTTGTACAACTTCATATGAATAGCTGTAACTTTTGATAGAAGACTCGGATACACATGTTTATGGCTTTATCTTATAGAACTCAAGGTTCCCGTGCTGGGAAAACAGGTTTTGCAGCTGTTTGAGCTAAGATTTCCAAGTTATTCACATAATGAAAACTTATACTTTGTTTCGGTCGACTTCCCCATTCAAATGCATGTAACAGTGAGAAACGCACTGTCTTGGCGAAAGAAAGCTATTTTGTACAACTTCATATGAATAGCTGTAACTTTTGATAGAAGACTCGGATACACATGTTTATGGCTTTATCTTATAGAACTCAAGGTTCCCGTGCTGGGCAAACAGGTTTTGCAGCTGTTTGAGCTAAGATTTCCAAGTTATTCACATAATGAAAACCTATACTTTTTTTCGGTCGAGTTCCCCATTCAAATGCATGTAACAGTGAGAAACGCACTGTCTTGGCGAAAGAAAGCGTTTTTGTACAACTTCATATGAATAGCTGTAACTTTTGATAGAAGACTCGGATACACATGTTTATGGCTTTATCTTATAGAACTCAAGGTTCCCGTGCTGGGAAAACAGGTTTTGCAGCTGTTTGAGCTAAGATTTCCAAGTTATTCACATAATGAAAACCTATACTTTGTTTCGGTCGACTTCCCCATTCAAATGCATGTAACAGTGAGAAACGCACTGTCTTCGCGAAAGAAAGCGTTTTTGTACAACTTCATATAAATAGCTGTAACTTTTGATAGAAGACTCAGACAAACATGTTTATGGCCTTATATTGTAGAACTCAAGGTTCCCGTGCTGGGAAAACAGGTTCTGCAGCTGTTTGAGCTAAGATTTCCAAGTTATTCACATAATGAAAACCTATACTTTGTTTCGGTCGAGTTCCCCATTCAAATGCATGTAACAGTGAGAAACGCACTGTCTTGGCGAAAGAAAGCGTTTTTGTAAAACTTCATATAAATAGCTGTAACTTTTGATAGAAGACTCGGATACACATGTTTATGGCTTTATCTTATAGAACTCAAGGTCTCCGTGCTGGGCAAACAGGTTTTGCAGCTGTTTGAGCTAAGATTTCCAAGTTATTCACATAATGAAAACCTATACTTTGTTTCGGTCGAGTTCCCCATTCAAATGCATGTAACAGTGAGAAACGCACTGTCTTCGCGAAAGAAAGCGTTTTTGTACAACTTCATATAAATAGCTGTAACTTTTGATAGAAGACTCAGACAAACATGTTTATGGCTTTATCTTATAGAACTCAAGGTCTCCGTGCTGGGCAAACAGGTTTTGCAGCTGTTTGAGCTAAGATTTCCAAGTTATTCACATAATGAAAACCTATACTTTGTTTCGGTCGACTTCCCCATTCAAATGCATGTAACAGTAAGAAACGCACTGTCTTGGCGAAAGAAAGCGTTTTTGTACAACTTCATATAAATAGCTGTAACTTTTGATAGAAGACTCGGATAAACATGTTTATGGCCTTATATTATAGAACTCAAGGTCTCCGTGCTGGGAAAACAGGTTTTGCAGCTGTTTGAGCTAAGATTTCCAAGTTATTCACATAATGAAAACCTATACTTTGTTTCGGTCGAGTTCCCCATTCAAATGCATGTAACAGTGAGAAACGCACTGTCTTGGCGAAAGAAAGCGTTTTTGTACAACTTCATATAAATAGCTGTAACTTTTGATAGAAGACTCGGATACACATGTTTATGGCTTTATCTTATAGAACTCAAGGTTCCCGTGCTGGGAAAACAGGTTTTGCAGCTGTTTGAGCTAAGATTTCCAAGTTATTCACATAATGAAAACTTATACTTTGTTTCGGTCGAATTCCCCATTCAAATGCATGTAACAGTGAGAAACGCACTGTCTTGGCGAAAGAAAGCTATTTTTTACAACTTCATATGAATAGCTGTAACTTTTGATAGAAGACTCGGATACACATGTTTATGGCTTTATCTTATAGAACTCAAGGTTCCCGTGCTGGGCAAACAGGTTTTGCAGCTGTTTGAGCTAAGATTTCCAAGTTATTCACATAATGAAAACCTATACTTTGTTTCGGTCGAGTTCCCCATTCAAATGCATGTAACAGTGAGAAACGCACTGTCTTGGCGAAAGAAAGCGTTTTTGTACAACTTCATATGAATAGCTGTAACTTTTGATAGAAGACTCGGATACACATGTTTATGGCTTTATCTTATAGAACTCAAGGTTCCCGTGCTGGGAAAACAGGTTTTGCAGCTGTTTGAGCTAAGATTTCCAAGTTATTCACATAATGAAAACCTATACTTTGTTTCGGTCGACTTCCCCATTCAAATGCATGTAACAGTGAGAAACGCACTGTCTTGGCGAAAGAAAGCGTTTTTGTACAACTTCATATAAATAGCTGTAACTTTTGATAGAAGACTCAGACAAACATGTTTATGGCCTTATATTATAGAACTCAAGGTTCCCGTGCTGGGAAAACAGGTTCTGCAGCTGTTTGAGCTAAGATTTCCAAGTTATTCACATAATGAAAACCTATACTTTGTTTCGGTCGAGTTCCCCATTCAAATGCATGTAACAGTGAGAAACGCACTGTCTTCGCGAAAGAAAGCGTTTTTGTACAACTTCATATGAATAGCTGTAACTTTTGATAGAAGACTCGGATACACATGTTTATGGCTTTATCTTATAGAACTCAAGGTTCCCGTGCTGGGAAAACAGGTTTTGCAGCTGTTTGAGCTAAGATTTCCAAGTTATTCACATAATGAAAACCTATACTTTGTTTCGGTCGACTTCCCCATTCAAATGCATGTAACAGTGAGAAATGCACTGTCTTGGCGAAAGAAAGCGTTTTTGTACAACTTCATATAAATAGCTGTAACTTTTGATAGAAGACTCAGATACACATGTTTATGGCCTTATATTATAGAACTCAAGGTTCCCGTGCTGGGAAAACAGGTTCTGCAGCAGTTTGAGCTAAGATTTCCAAGTTATTCACATAATGAAAACCTATACTTTGTTTCGGTCGAGTTCCCCATTCAAATGCATGTAACAGTGAGAAACGCACTGTCTTGGCGAAAGAAAGCGTTTTTGTACAACTTCATATGAATAGCTGTAACTTTTGATAGAAGACTCGGATACACATGTTTATGGCTTTATCTTATAGAACTCAAGGTTCCCGTGCTGGGAAAACAGGTTTTGCAGCTGTTTGAGCTAAGATTTCCAAGTTATTCACATAATGAAAACTTATACTTTGTTTCGGTCGACTTCCCCATTCAAATGCATGTAACAGTGAGAAACGCACTGTCTTCGCGAAAGAAAGCGTTTTTGTACAACTTCATATGAATAGCTGTAACTTTTGATAGAAGACTCGGATACACATGTTTATGGCTTTATCTTATAGAACTCAAGGTTCCCGTGCTGGGAAAACAGGTTTTGCAGCTGTTTGAGCTAAGATTTCCAAGTTATTCACATAATGAAAACTTATACTTTGTTTCGGTCGAGTTCCCCATTCAAATGCATGTAACAGTGAGAAACGCACTGTCTTGGCGAAAGAAAGCTATTTTGTACAACTTCATATGAATAGCTGTAACTTTTGATAGAAGACTCGGATACACATGTTTATGGCTTTATCTTATAGAACTCAAGGTTCCCGTGCTGGGCAAACAGGTTTTGCAGCTGTTTGAGCTAAGATTTCCAAGTTATTCACATAATGAAAACCTATACTTTGTTTCGGTCGAGTTCCCCATTCAAATGCATGTAACAGTGAGAAACGCACTGTCTTGGCGAAAGAAAGCGTTTTTGTACAACTTCATATGAATAGCTGTAACTTTTGATAGAAGACTCGGATACACATGTTTATGGCTTTATCTTATAGAACTCAAGGTTCCCGTGCTGGGAAAACAGGTTTTGCAGCTGTTTGAGCTAAGATTTCCAAGTTATTCACATAATGAAAACCTATACTTTGTTTCGGTCGACTTCCCCATTCAAATGCATGTAACAGTGAGAAACGCACTGTCTTGGCGAAAGAAAGCGTTTTTGTACAACTTCATATAAATAGCTGTAACTTTTGATAGAAGACTCAGACAAACATGTTTATGGCCTTATATTGTAGAACTCAAGGTTCCCGTGCTGGGAAAACAGGTTCTGCAGCTGTTTGAGCTAAGATTTCCAAGTTATTCACATAATGAAAACCTATACTTTGTTTCGGTCGAGTTCCCCATTCAAATGCATGTAACAGTGAGAAACGCACTGTCTTGGCGAAAGAAAGCGTTTTTGTAAAACTTCATATAAATAGCTGTAACTTTTGATAGAAGACTCGGATACACATGTTTATGGCTTTATCTTATAGAACTCAAGGTCTCCGTGCTGGGCAAACAGGTTTTGCAGCTGTTTGAGCTAAGATTTCCAAGTTATTCACATAATGAAAACCTATACTTTGTTTCGGTCGAGTTCCCCATTCAAATGCATGTAACAGTGAGAAACGCACTGTCTTGGCGAAAGAAAGCGTTTTTGTACAACTTCATATAAATAGCTGTAACTTTTGATAGAAGACTCAGACAAACATGTTTATGGCTTTATCTTATAGAACTCAAGGTCTCCGTGCTGGGCAAACAGGTTTTGCAGCTGTTTGAGCTAAGATTTCCAAGTTATTCACATAATGAAAACCTATACTTTGTTTCGGTCGAGTTCCCCATTCAAATGCATGTAACAGTGAGAAACGCACTGTCTTGGCGAAAGAAAGCGTTTTTGTACAACTTCATATAAATAGCTGTAACTTTTGATAGAAGACTCGGATAAACATGTTTATGGCCTTATATTATAGAACTCAAGGTCTCCGTGCTGGGAAAACAGGTTTTGCAGCTGTTTGAGCTAAGATTTCCAAGTTATTCACATAATGAAAACCTATACTTTGTTTCGGTCGAGTTCCCCATTCAAATGCATGTAACAGTGAGAAACGCACTGTCTTGGCGAAAGAAAGCGTTTTTGTACAACTTCATATAAATAGCTGTAACTTTTGATAGAAGACTCAGACAAACATGTTTATGGCTTTATCTTATAGAACTCAAGGTCTCCGTGCTGGGCAAACAGGTTTTGCAGCTGTTTGAGCTAAGATTTCCAAGTTATTCACATAATGAAAACCTATACTTTGTTTCGGTCGAGTTCCCCATTCAAATGCATGTAACAGTGAGAAACGCACTGTCTTGGCGAAAGAAAGCGTTTTTGTACAACTTCATATAAATAGCTGTAACTTTTGATAGAAGACTCGGATAAACATGTTTATGGCCTTATATTATAGAACTCAAGGTCTCCGTGCTGGGAAAACAGGTTTTGCAGCTGTTTGAGCTAAGATTTCCAAGTTATTCACATAATGAAAACCTATACTTTGTTTCGGTCGAGTTCCCCATTCAAATGCATGTAACAGTGAGAAACGCACTGTCTTGGCGAAAGAAAGCGTTTTTGTACAACTTCATATGAATAGCTGTAACTTTTGATAGAAGACTCGGATACACATGTTTATGGCTTTATCTTATAGAACTCAAGGTTCCCGTGCTGGGAAAACAGGTTTTGCAGCTGTTTGAGCTAAGATTTCCAAGTTATTCACATAATGAAAACTTATACTTTGTTTCGGTCGAGTTCCCCATTCAAATGCATGTAACAGTGAGAAACGCACTGTCTTGGCGAAAGAAAGCTATTTTGTACAACTTCATATGAATAGCTGTAACTTTTGATAGAAGACTCGGATACACATGTTTATGGCTTTATCTTATAGAACTCAAGGTTCCCGTGCTGGGCAAACAGGTTTTGCAGCTGTTTGAGCTAAGATTTCCAAGTTATTCACATAATGAAAACCTATACTTTGTTTCGGTCGAGTTCCCCATTCAAATGCATGTAACAGTGAGAAACGCACTGTCTTGGCGAAAGAAAGCGTTTTTGTACAACTTCATATGAATAGCTGTAACTTTTGATAGAAGACTCGGATACACATGTTTATGGCTTTATCTTATAGAACTCAAGGTTCCCGTGCTGGGAAAACAGGTTTTGCAGCTGTTTGAGCTAAGATTTCCAAGTTATTCACATAATGAAAACCTATACTTTGTTTCGGTCGACTTCCCCATTCAAATGCATGTAACAGTGAGAAACGCACTGTCTTGGCGAAAGAAAGCGTTTTTGTACAACTTCATATAAATAGCTGTAACTTTTGATAGAAGACTCAGACAAACATGTTTATGGCCTTATATTATAGAACTCAAGGTTCCCGTGCTGGGAAAACAGGTTCTGCAGCTGTTTGAGCTAAGATTTCCAAGTTATTCACATAATGAAAACCTATACTTTGTTTCGGTCGAGTTCCCCATTCAAATGCATGTAACAGTGAGAAACGCACTGTCTTCGCGAAAGAAAGCGTTTTTGTACAACTTCATATGAATAGCTGTAACTTTTGATAGAAGACTCGGATACACATGTTTATGGCTTTATCTTATAGAACTCAAGGTTCCCGTGCTGGGAAAACAGGTTTTGCAGCTGTTTGAGCTAAGATTTCCAAGTTATTCACATAATGAAAACTTATACTTTGTTTCGGTCGACTTCCCCATTCAAATGCATGTAACAGTGAGAAATGCACTGTCTTGGCGAAAGAAAGCGTTTTTGTACAACTTCATATAAATAGCTGTAACTTTTGATAGAAGACTCAGATACACATGTTTATGGCCTTATATTATAGAACTCAAGGTTCCCGTGCTGGGAAAACAGGTTCTGCAGCAGTTTGAGCTAAGATTTCCAAGTTATTCACATAATGAAAACCTATACTTTGTTTCGGTCGAGTTCCCCATTCAAATGCATGTAACAGTGAGAAACGCACTGTCTTGGCGAAAGAAAGCGTTTTTGTACAACTTCATATGAATAGCTGTAACTTTTGATAGAAGACTCGGATACACATGTTTATGGCTTTATCTTATAGAACTCAAGGTTCCCGTGCTGGGAAAACAGGTTTTGCAGCTGTTTGAGCTAAGATTTCCAAGTTATTCACATAATGAAAACTTATACTTTGTTTCGGTCGACTTCCCCATTCAAATGCATGTAACAGTGAGAAACGCACTGTCTTCGCGAAAGAAAGCGTTTTTGTACAACTTCATATGAATAGCTGTAACTTTTGATAGAAGACTCGGATACACATGTTTATGGCTTTATCTTATAGAACTCAAGGTTCCCGTGCTGGGAAAACAGGTTTTGCAGCTGTTTGAGCTAAGATTTCCAAGTTATTCACATAATGAAAACTTATACTTTGTTTCGGTCGACTTCCCCATTCAAATGCATGTAACAGTGAGAAACGCACTGTCTTGGCGAAAGAAAGCGTTTTTGTACAACTTCATATGAATAGCTGTAACTTTTGATAGAAGACTCGGATACACATGTTTATGGCTTTATCTTATAGAACTCAAGGTTCCCGTGCTGGGAAAACAGGTTTTGCAGCTGTTTGAGCTAAGATTTCCAAGTTATTCACATAATGAAAACTTATACTTTGTTTCGGTCGACTTCCCCATTCAAATGCATGTAACAGTGAGAAACGCACTGTCTTCGCGAAAGAAAGCGTTTTTGTACAACTTCATATGAATAGCTGTAACTTTTGATAGAAGACTCGGATACACATGTTTATGGCTTTATCTTATAGAACTCAAGGTTCCCGTGCTGGGAAAACAGGTTTTGCAGCTGTTTGAGCTAAGATTTCCAAGTTATTCACATAATGAAAACTTATACTTTGTTTCGGTCGAGTTCCCCATTCAAATGCATGTAACAGTGAGAAACGCACTGTCTTGGCGAAAGAAAGCTATTTTGTACAACTTCATATGAATAGCTGTAACTTTTGATAGAAGACTCGGATACACATGTTTATGGCTTTATCTTATAGAACTCAAGGTTCCCGTGCTGGGCAAACAGGTTTTGCAGCTGTTTGAGCTAAGATTTCCAAGTTATTCACATAATGAAAACCTATACTTTGTTTCGGTCGAGTTCCCCATTCAAATGCATGTAACAGTGAGAAACGCACTGTCTTGGCGAAAGAAAGCGTTTTTGTACAACTTCATATGAATAGCTGTAACTTTTGATAGAAGACTCGGATACACATGTTTATGGCTTTATCTTATAGAACTCAAGGTTCCCGTGCTGGGAAAACAGGTTTTGCAGCTGTTTGAGCTAAGATTTCCAAGTTATTCACATAATGAAAACCTATACTTTGTTTCGGTCGACTTCCCCATTCAAATGCATGTAACAGTGAGAAACGCACTGTCTTCGCGAAAGAAAGCGTTTTTGTACAACTTCATATAAATAGATGTAACTTTTGATAGAAGACTCAGACAAACATGTTTATGGCCTTATATTGTAGAACTCAAGGTTCCCGTGCTGGGAAAACAGGTTCTGCAGCTGTTTGAGCTAAGATTTCCAAGTTATTCACATAATGAAAACCTATACTTTGTTTCGGTCGAGTTCCCCATTCAAATGCATGTAACAGTGAGAAACGCACTGTCTTGGCGAAAGAAAGCGTTTTTGTAAAACTTCATATAAATAGCTGTAACTTTTGATAGAAGACTCGGATACACATGTTTATGGCTTTATCTTATAGAACTCAAGGTCTCCGTGCTGGGCAAACAGGTTTTGCAGCTGTTTGAGCTAAGATTTCCAAGTTATTCACATAATGAAAACCTATACTTTGTTTCGGTCGAGTTCCCCATTCAAATGCATGTAACAGTGAGAAACGCACTGTCTTGGCGAAAGAAAGCGTTTTTGTACAACTTCATATAAATAGCTGTAACTTTTGATAGAAGACTCAGACAAACATGTTTATGGCTTTATCTTATAGAACTCAAGGTCTCCGTGCTGGGCAAACAGGTTTTGCAGCTGTTTGAGCTAAGATTTCCAAGTTATTCACATAATGAAAACCTATACTTTGTTTCGGTCGAGTTCCCCATTCAAATGCATGTAACAGTGAGAAACGCACTGTCTTGGCGAAAGAAAGCGTTTTTGTACAACTTCATATAAATAGCTGTAACTTTTGATAGAAGACTCGGATAAACATGTTTATGGCCTTATATTATAGAACTCAAGGTCTCCGTGCTGGGAAAACAGGTTTTGCAGCTGTTTGAGCTAAGATTTCCAAGTTATTCACATAATGAAAACCTATACTTTGTTTCGGTCGAGTTCCCCATTCAAATGCATGTAACAGTGAGAAATGCACTGTCTTGGCGAAAGAAAGCGTTTTTGTACAACTTCATATAAATAGCTGTAACTTTTGATAGAAGACTCAGACAAACATGTTTATGGCTTTATCTTATAGAACTCAAGGTTCCCGTGCTGGGAAAACAGGTTTTGCAGCTGTTTGAGCTAAGATTTCCAAGTTATTCACATAATGAAAACCTATACTTTGTTTCGGTTGACTTCCCCATTCAAATGCATGTAACAGTGAGAAACGCACTGTCTTGGCGAAAGAAAGCGTTTTTGTACAACTTCATATAAATAGCTGTAACTTTTGATAGAAGACTCAGACAAACATGTTTATGGCTTTATCTTATAGAACTCAAGGTTCCCGTGCTGGGAAAACAGGTTTTGCAGCTGTTTGAGCTAAGATTTCCAAGTTATTCACATAATGAAAACTTATACTTTGTTTCGGTCGAGTTCCCCATTCAAATGCATGTAACAGTGAGAAACGCACTGTCTTGGCGAAAGAAAGCGTTTTTGTACAACTTCATATAAATAGCTGTAACTTTTGATAGAAGACTCGGATACACATGTTTATGGCTTTATCTTATAGAACTCAAGGTTCCCGTGCTGGGAAAACAGGTTTTGCAGCTGTTTGAGCTAAGATTTCCAAGTTATTCACATAATGAAAACCTATACTTTGTTTCGGTCGACTTCCCCATTCAAATGCATGTAACAGTGAGAAACGCACTGTCTTGGCGAAAGAAAGCGTTTTTGTACAACTTCATATAAATAGCTGTAACTTTTGATAGAAGACTCAGACAAACATGTTTATGGCCTTGTATTATAGAACTCAAGGTTCCCGTGCTGGGAAAACAGGTTCTGCAGCTGTTTGAGCTAAGATTTCCAAGTTATTCACATAATGAAAACCTATACTTTGTTTCGGTCGAGTTCCCCATTCAAATGCATGTAACAGTGAGAAACGCACTGTCTTCGCGAAAGAAAGCGTTTTTGTACAACTTCATATGAATAGCTGTAACTTTTGATAGAAGACTCGGATACACATGTTTATGGCTTTATCTTATAGAACTCAAGGTTCCCGTGCTGGGAAAACAGGTTTTGCAGCTGTTTGAGCTAAGATTTCCAAGTTATTCACATAATGAAAACCTATACTTTGTTTCGGTCGACTTCCCCATTCAAATGCATGTAACAGTGAGAAATGCACTGTCTTGGCGAAAGAAAGCGTTTTTGTACAACTTCATATAAATAGCTGTAACTTTTGATAGAAGACTCAGATACACATGTTTATGGCCTTATATTATAGAACTCAAGGTTCCCGTGCTGGGAAAACAGGTTCTGCAGCAGTTTGAGCTAAGATTTCCAAGTTATTCACATAATGAAAACCTATACTTTGTTTCGGTCGAGTTCCCCATTCAAATGCATGTAACAGTGAGAAACGCACTGTCTTGGCGAAAGAAAGCGTTTTTGTACAACTTCATATGAATAGCTGTAACTTTTGATAGAAGACTCGGATACACATGTTTATGGCTTTATCTTATAGAACTCAAGGTTCCCGTGCTGGGAAAACAGGTTTTGCAGCTGTTTGAGCTAAGATTTCCAAGTTATTCACATAATGAAAACTTATACTTTGTTTCGGTCGACTTCCCCATTCAAATGCATGTAACAGTGAGAAACGCACTGTCTTGGCGAAAGAAAGCGTTTTTGTACAACTTCATATGAATAGCTGTAACTTTTGATAGAAGACTCGGATACACATGTTTATGGCTTTATCTTATAGAACTCAAGGTTCCCGTGCTGGGAAAACAGGTTTTGCAGCTGTTTGAGCTAAGATTTCCAAGTTATTCACATAATGAAAACCTATACTTTGTTTCGGTCGAGTTCCCCATTCAAATGCATGTAACAGTGAGAAACGCACTGTCTTGGCGAAAGAAAGCTATTTTGTACAACTTCATATAAATAGCTGTAACTTTTGATAGAAGACTCGGATACACATGTTTATGGCTTTATCTTATAGAACTCAAGGTTCCCGTGCTGGGCAAACAGGTTTTGCAGCTGTTTGAGCTAAGATTTCCAAGTTATTCACATAATGAAAACCTATACTTTGTTTCGGTCGAGTTCCCCATTCAAATGCATGTAACAGTGAGAAACGCACTGTCTTGGCGAAAGAAAGCGTTTTTGTACAACTTCATATGAATAGCTGTAACTTTTGATAGAAGACTCGGATACACATGTTTATGGCTTTATCTTATAGAACTCAAGGTTCCCGTGCTGGGAAAACAGGTTTTGCAGCTGTTTGAGCTAAGATTTCCAAGTTATTCACATAATGAAAACCTATACTTTGTTTCGGTCGACTTCCCCATTCAAATGCATGTAACAGTGAGAAACGCACTGTCTTCGCGAAAGAAAGCGTTTTTGTACAACTTCATATAAATAGCTGTAACTTTTGATAGAAGACTCAGACAAACATGTTTATGGCCTTATATTGTAGAACTCAAGGTTCCCATGCTGGGAAAACAGGTTCTGCAGCTGTTTGAGCTAAGATTTCCAAGTTATTCACATAATGAAAACCTATACTTTGTTTCGGTCGAGTTCCCCATTCAAATGCATGTAACAGTGAGAAACGCACTGTCTTGGCGAAAGAAAGCGTTTTTGTACAACTTCATATGAATAGCTGTAACTTTTGATAGAAGACTCGGATACACATGTTTATGGCTTTATCTTATAGAACTCAAGGTTCCCGTGCTGGGAAAACAGGTTTTGCAGCTGTTTGAGCTAAGATTTCCAAGTTATTCACATAATGAAAACCTATACTTTGTTTCGGTCGACTTCCCCATTCAAATGCATGTAACAGTGAGAAACGCACTGTCTTCGCGAAAGAAAGCGTTTTTGTACAACTTCATATGAATAGCTGTAACTTTTGATAGAAGACTCGGATACACATGTTTATGGCTTTATCTTATAGAACTCAAGGTTCCCGTGCTGGGAAAACAGGTTTTGCAGCTGTTTGAGCTAAGATTTCCAAGTTATTCACATAATGAAAACTTATACTTTGTTTCGGTCGAGTTCCCCATTCAAATGCATGTAACAGTGAGAAACGCACTGTCTTGGCGAAAGAAAGCTATTTTGTACAACTTCATATGAATAGCTGTAACTTTTGATAGAAGACTCGGATACACATGTTTATGGCTTTATCTTATAGAACTCAAGGTTCCCGTGCTGGGCAAACAGGTTTTGCAGCTGTTTGAGCTAAGATTTCCAAGTTATTCACATAATGAAAACCTATACTTTGTTTCGGTCGACTTCCCCATTCAAATGCATGTAACAGTGAGAAACGCACTGTCTTCGCGAAAGAAAACGTTTTTGTACAACTTCATATAAATAGCTGTAACTTTTGATAGAAGACTCAGACAAACATGTTTATGGCCTTATATTATAGAACTCAAGGTTCCCGTGCTGGGAAAACAGGTTCTGCAGCAGTTTGAGCTAAGATTTCCAAGTTATTCACATAATGAAAACCTATACTTTGTTTCGGTCGAGTTCCCCATTCAAATGGATGTAACAGTGAGAAACGCACTGTCTTGGCGAAAGAAAGCTATTTGGTACAACTTCATATAAATAGCTGTAACTTTTGATAGAAGACTCGGATACACATGTTTATGGCTTTATCTTATAGAACTCAAGGTTCCCGTGCTGGGAAAACAGGTTTTGCAGCTGTTTGAGCTAAGATTTCCAAGTTATTCACATAATGAAAACCTATACTTTGTTTCGGTCGACTTCCCCATTCAAATGCATGTAACAGTGAGAAACGCACTGTCTTGGCGAAAGAAAGCTATTTTGTACAACTTCATATGAATAGCTGTAACTTTTGATAGAAGACTCGGATACACATGTTTATGGCTTTATCTTATAGAACTCAAGGTTCCCGTGCTGGGCAAACAGGTTTTGCAGCTGTTTGAGCTAAGATTTCCAAGTTATTCACATAATGAAAACTTATACTTTGTTTCGGTCGAGTTCCCCATTCAAATGCATGTAACAGTGAGAAACGCACTGTCTTGGCGAAAGAAAGCTATTTTGTACAACTTCATATGAATAGCTGTAACTTTTGATAGAAGACTCGGATACACATGTTTATGGCTTTATCTTATAGAACTCAAGGTTCCCGTGCTGGGCAAACAGGTTTTGCAGCTGTTTGAGCTAAGATTTCCAAGTTATTCACATAATGAAAACCTATACTTTGTTTCGGTCGACTTCCCCATTCAAATGCATGTAACAGTGAGAAACGCACTGTCTTGGCGAAAGAAAGCGTTTTTGTACAACTTCATATGAATAGCTGTAACTTTTGATAGAAGACTCGGATACACATGTTTATGGCTTTATCTTATAGAACTCAAGGTTCCCGTGCTGGGCAAACAGGTTTTGCAGCTGTTTGAGCTAAGATTTCCAAGTTATTCACATAATGAAAACCTATACTTTGTTTCGGTCGAGTTCCCCATTCAAATGCATGTAACAGTGAGAAACGCACTGTCTTGGCGAAAGAAAGCGTTTTTGTACAACTTCATATGAATAGCTGTAACTTTTGATAGAAGACTCGGATACACATGTTTATGGCTTTATCTTATAGAACTCAAGGTTCCCGTGCTGGGAAAACAGGTTTTGCAGCTGTTTGAGCTAAGATTTCCAAGTTATTCACATAATGAAAACCTATACTTTGTTTCGGTCGACTTCCCCATTCAAATGCATGTAACAGTGAGAAACGCACTGTCTTGGCGAAAGAAAGCTATTTTGTACAACTTCATATGAATAGCTGTAACTTTTGATAGAAGACTCGGATACACATGTTTATGGCTTTATCTTATAGAACTCAAGGTTCCCGTGCTGGGCAAACAGGTTTTGCAGCTGTTTGAGCTAAGATTTCCAAGTTATTCACATAATGAAAACCTATACTTTGTTTCGGTCGACTTCCCCATTCAAATGCATGTAACAGTGAGAAACGCACTGTCTTGGCGAAAGAAAGCTATTTTGTACAACTTCATATAAATAGCTGTAACTTTTGATAGAAGACTCAGACAAACATGTTTATGGCTTTATATTATAGAACTCAAGGTCTCCGTGCTGGGAAAACAGGTTTTGCAGCTGTTTGAGCTAAGATTTCCAAGTTATTCACATAATGAAAACCTATACTTTGTTTCGGTCGAGTTCCCCATTCAAATGCATGTAACAGTGAGAAACGCACTGTCTTGGCGAAAGAAAGCGTTTTTTTACAACTTCATATAAATAGCTGTAACTTTTGATAGAAGACTCGGATACACATGTTTATGGCTTTATCTTATAGAACTCAAGGTTCCCGTGCTGGGAAAACAGGTTTTGCAGCTGTTTGAGCTAAGATTTCCAAGTTATTCACATAATGAAAACCTATACTTTGTTTCGGTCGACTTCCCCATTCAAATGCATGTAACAGTGAGAAACGCACTGTCTTGGCGAAAGAAAGCGTTTTTGTACAACTTCATATAAATAGCTGTAACTTTTGATAGAAGACTCGGATACACATGTTTATGGCTTTATCTTATAGAACTCAAGGTTCCCGTGCTGGGAAAACAGGTTTTACAGCTGTTTGAGCTAAGATTTCCAAGTTATTCACATAATGAAAACCTATACTTTGTTTCAGTCGAGTTCCCCATTCAAATGAATGTAACAGTGAGAAACGCACTGTCTTGGCGAAAGAAAGCTGTTTTGTACAACTTCATATGAATAGCTGTAACTTTTGATAGAAGACTCGGATACACATGTTTATGGCTTTATCTTATAGAACTCAAGGTTCCCGTGCTGGGCAAACAGGTTTTGCAGCTGTTTGAGCTAAGATTTCCAAGTTATTCACATTATGAAAACCTATACTTTGTTTCGGTCGAGTTCCCCATTCAAATGCATGTAACAGTGAGAAACGCACTGTCTTGGCGAAAGAAAGCGTTTTTGTACAACTTCATATAAATAGCTGTAACTTTTGATAGAAGACTCAGACAAACATGTTTATGGCTTTATATTATAGAACTCAAGGTCTCCGTGCTGGGAAAACAGGTTTTGCAGCTGTTTGAGCTAAGATTTCCAAGTTATTCACATAATGAAAACTTATACTTTGTTTCGGTCGAGTTCCCCATTCAAATGCATGTAACAGTGAGAAACGCACTGTCTTGGCGAAAGAAAGCTATTTTGTACAACTTCATATGAATAGCTGTAACTTTTGATAGAAGACTCGGATACACATGTTTATGGCTTTATCTTATAGAACTCAAGGTTCCCGTGCTGGGAAAACAGGTTTTGCAGCTGTTTGAGCTAAGATTTCCAAGTTATTCACATAATGAAAACTTATACTTTGTTTCGGTCGAGTTCCCCATTCAAATGCATGTAACAGTGAGAAACGCACTGTCTTGGCGAAAGAAAGCGTTTTTGTACAACTTCATATAAATAGCTGTAACTTTTGATAGAAGACTCGGATACACATGTTTATGGCTTTATCTTATAGAACTCAAGGTTCCCGTGCTGGGAAAACAGGTTTTGCAGCTGTTTGAGCTAAGATTTCCAAGTTATTCACATAATAAAAACCTATACTTTGTTTCGGTCAACTTCCCCATTCAAATGCATGTAACAGTGAGAAACGCACTGTCTTGGCGAAAGAAAGCGTTTTTGTACAACTTCATATAAATAGCTGTAACTTTTGATAGAAGACTCGGATACACATGTTTATGGCTTTATCTTATAGAACTCAAGGTCTCCGTGCTGGGAAAACAGGTTTTGCAGCTGTTTGAGCTAAGATTTCCAAGTTATTCACATAATGAAAACTTATACTTTGTTTCGGTCGAGTTCCCCATTCAAATGCATGTAACAGTGAGAAACGCACTGTCTTGGCGAAAGAAAGCGTTTTTGTACAACTTCATATGAATAGCTGTAACTTTTGATAGAAGACTCGGATACACATGTTTATGGCTTTATCTTATAGAACTCAAGGTTCCCGTGCTGGGAAAACAGGTTTTGCAGCTGTTTGAGCTAAGATTTCCAAGTTATTCACATAATGAAAACTTATACTTTGTTTCGGTCGAGTTCCCCATTCAAATGCATGTAACAGTGAGAAACGCACTGTCTTGGCGAAAGAAAGCTATTTTGTACAACTTCATATGAATAGCTGTAACTTTTGATAGAAGACTCGGATACACATGTTTATGGCTTTATCTTATAGAACTCAAGGTTCCCGTGCTGGGCAAACAGGTTTTGCAGCTGTTTGAGCTAAGATTTCCAAGTTATTCACATAATGAAAACTTATACTTTGTTTCGGTCGAGTTCCCCATTCAAATGCATGTAACAGTGAGAAACGCACTGTCTTGGCGAAAGAAAGCTATTTTGTACAACTTCATATGAATAGCTGTAACTTTTGATAGAAGACTCGGATACACATGTTTATGGCTTTATCTTATAGAACTCAAGGTTCCCATGCTGGGCAAACAGGTTTTGCAGCTGTTTGAGCTAAGATTTCCAAGTTATTCACATAATGAAAACCTATACTTTGTTTCGGTCGACTTCCCCATTCAAATGCATGTAACAGTGAGAAATGCACTGTCTTGGCGAAAGAAAGCGTTTTTGTACAACTTCATATAAATAGCTGTAACTTTTGATAGAAGACTCAGACAAACATGTTTATGGCCTTATATTATAGAACTCAAGGTTCCCGTGCTGGGAAAACAGGTTCTGCAGCTGTTTGAGCTAAGATTTCCAAGTTATTCACATAATGAAAACCTATACTTTGTTTCGGTCGAGTTCCCCATTCAAATGCATGTAACAGTGAGAAACGCACTGTCTTGGCGAAAGAAAGCTATTTTGTACAACTTCATATGAATAGCTGTAACTTTTGATAGAAGACTCGGATACACATGTTTATGGCTTTATCTTATAGAACTCAAGGTTCCCGTGCTGGGAAAACAGGTTTTGCAGCTGTTTGAGCTAAGATTTCCAAGTTATTCACATAATGAAAACCTATACTTTGTTTCGGTCGAGTTCCCCATTCAAATGCATGTAACAGTGAGAAACGCACTGTCTTGGCGAAAGAAAGCTATTTTGTACAACTTCATATGAATAGCTGTAACTTTTGATAGAAGACTCGGATACACATGTTTATGGCTTTATCTTATAGAACTCAAGGTTCCCGTGCTGGGAAAACAGGTTTTGCAGCTGTTTGAGCTAAGATTTCCAAGTTATTCACATAATAAAAACCTATACTTTGTTTCGGTCAACTTCCCCATTCAAATGCATGTAACAGTGAGAAACGCACTGTCTTGGCGAAAGAAAGCGTTTTTGTACAACTTCATATAAATAGCTGTAACTTTTGATAGAAGACTCGGATACACATGTTTATGGCTTTATATTATAGAACTCAAGGTCTCCGTGCTGGGAAAACAGGTTTTGCAGCTGTTTGAGCTAAGATTTCCAAGTTATTCACATAATGAAAACTTATACTTTGTTTCGGTCGAGTTCCCCATTCAAATGCATGTAACAGTGAGAAACGCACTGTCTTGGCGAAAGAAAGCGTTTTTGTACAACTTCATATGAATAGCTGTAACTTTTGATAGAAGACTCGGATACACATGTTTATGGCTTTATCTTATAGAACTCAAGGTTCCCGTGCTGGGCAAACAGGTTTTGCAGCTGTTTGAGCTAAGATTTCCAAGTTATTCACATAATGAAAACTTATACTTTGTTTCGGTCGAGTTCCCCATTCAAATGCATGTAACAGTGAGAAACGCACTGTCTTGGCGAAAGAAAGCTATTTTGTACAACTTCATATGAATAGCTGTAACTTTTGATAGAAGACTCGGATACACATGTTTATGGCTTTATCTTATAGAACTCAAGGTTCCCATGCTGGGCAAACAGGTTTTGCAGCTGTTTGAGCTAAGATTTCCAAGTTATTCACATAATGAAAACCTATACTTTGTTTCGGTCGACTTCCCCATTCAAATGCATGTAACAGTGAGAAATGCACTGTCTTGGCGAAAGAAAGCGTTTTTGTACAACTTCATATAAATAGCTGTAACTTTTGATAGAAGACTCAGACAAACATGTTTATGGCCTTATATTATAGAACTCAAGGTTCCCGTGCTGGGAAAACAGGTTCTGCAGCTGTTTGAGCTAAGATTTCCAAGTTATTCACATAATGAAAACCTATACTTTGTTTCGGTCGAGTTCCCCATTCAAATGCATGTAACAGTGAGAAACGCACTGTCTTGGCGAAAGAAAGCGTTTTTGTACAACTTCATATGAATAGCTGTAACTTTTGATAGAAGACTCGGATACACTTGTTTATGGCTTTATCTTATAGAACTCAAGGTTCCCGTGCTGGGAAAACAGGTTTTGCAGCTGTTTGAGCTAAGATTTCCAAGTTATTCACATAATGAAAACTTATACTTTGTTTCGGTCGAGTTCCCCATTCAAATGCATGTAACAGTGAGAAACGCACTGTCTTGGCGAAAGAAAGCTATTTTGTACAACTTCATATGAATAGCTGTAACTTTTGATAGAAGACTCGGATACACATGTTTATGGCTTTATCTTATAGAACTCAAGGTTCCCGTGCTGGGCAAACAGGTTTTGCAGCTGTCTGAGCTAAGATTTCCAAGTTATTCACATAATGAAAACCTATACTTTGTTTCGGTCGAGTTCCCCATTCAAATGCATGTAACAGTGAGAAACGCACTGTCTTGGCGAAAGAAAGCGTTTTTGTACAACTTCATATGAATAGCTGTAACTTTTGATAGAAGACTCGGATACACATGTTTATGGCTTTATCTTATAGAACTCAAGGTTCCCGTGCTGGGAAAACAGGTTTTGCAGCTGTTTGAGCTAAGATTTCCAAGTTATTCACATAATGAAAACCTATACTTTGTTTCGGTCGACTTCCCCATTCAAATGCATGTAACAGTGAGAAACGCACTGTCTTGGCGAAAGAAAGCTATTTTGTACAACTTCATATGAATAGCTGTAACTTTTGATAGAAGACTCGGATACACATGTTTATGGCTTTATCTTATAGAACTCAAGGTTCCCGTGCTGGGCAAACAGGTTTTGCAGCTGTTTGAGCTAAGATTTCCAAGTTATTCACATAATGAAAACTTATACTTTGTTTCGGTCGAGTTCCCCATTCAAATGCATGTAACAGTGAGAAACGCACTGTCTTGGCGAAAGAAAGCTATTTTGTACAACTTCATATGAATAGCTGTAACTTTTGATAGAAGACTCGGATACACATGTTTATGGCTTTATCTTATAGAACTCAAGGTTCCCGTGCTGGGCAAACAGGTTTTGCAGCTGTTTGAGCTAAGATTTCCAAGTTATTCACATAATGAAAACTTATACTTTGTTTCGGTCGAGTTCCCCATTCAAATGCATGTAACAGTGAGAAACGCACTGTCTTGGCGAAAGAAAGCTATTTTGTACAACTTCATATGAATAGCTGTAACTTTTGATAGAAGACTCGGATACACATGTTTATGGCTTTATCTTATAGAACTCAAGGTTCCCATGCTGGGCAAACAGGTTTTGCAGCTGTTTGAGCTAAGATTTCCAAGTTATTCACATAATGAAAACCTATACTTTGTTTCGGTCGACTTCCCCATTCAAATGCATGTAACAGTGAGAAATGCACTGTCTTGGCGAAAGAAAGCGTTTTTGTACAACTTCATATAAATAGCTGTAACTTTTGATAGAAGACTCAGACAAACATGTTTATGGCCTTATATTATAGAACTCAAGGTTCCCGTGCTGGGAAAACAGGTTCTGCAGCTGTTTGAGCTAAGATTTCCAAGTTATTCACATAATGAAAACCTATACTTTGTTTCGGTCGAGTTCCCCATTCAAATGCATGTAACAGTGAGAAACGCACTGTCTTGGCGAAAGAAAGCGTTTTTGTACAACTTCATATGAATAGCTGTAACTTTTGATAGAAGACTCGGATACACTTGTTTATGGCTTTATCTTATAGAACTCAAGGTTCCCGTGCTGGGAAAACAGGTTTTGCAGCTGTTTGAGCTAAGATTTCCAAGTTATTCACATAATGAAAACTTATACTTTGTTTCGGTCGAGTTCCCCATTCAAATGCATGTAACAGTGAGAAACGCACTGTCTTGGCGAAAGAAAGCTATTTTGTACAACTTCATATGAATAGCTGTAACTTTTGATAGAAGACTCGGATACACATGTTTATGGCTTTATCTTATAGAACTCAAGGTTCCCGTGCTGGGCAAACAGGTTTTGCAGCTGTCTGAGCTAAGATTTCCAAGTTATTCACATAATGAAAACCTATACTTTGTTTCGGTCGAGTTCCCCATTCAAATGCATGTAACAGTGAGAAACGCACTGTCTTGGCGAAAGAAAGCGTTTTTGTACAACTTCATATGAATAGCTGTAACTTTTGATAGAAGACTCGGATACACATGTTTATGGCTTTATCTTATAGAACTCAAGGTTCCCGTGCTGGGAAAACAGGTTTTGCAGCTGTTTGAGCTAAGATTTCCAAGTTATTCACATAATGAAAACCTATACTTTGTTTCGGTCGACTTCCCCATTCAAATGCATGTAACAGTGAGAAACGCACTGTCTTGGCGAAAGAAAGCTATTTTGTACAACTTCATATGAATAGCTGTAACTTTTGATAGAAGACTCGGATACACATGTTTATGGCTTTATCTTATAGAACTCAAGGTTCCCGTGCTGGGCAAACAGGTTTTGCAGCTGTTTGAGCTAAGATTTCCAAGTTATTCACATAATGAAAACTTATACTTTGTTTCGGTCGAGTTCCCCATTCAAATGCATGTAACAGTGAGAAACGCACTGTCTTGGCGAAAGAAAGCTATTTTGTACAACTTCATATGAATAGCTGTAACTTTTGATAGAAGACTCGGATACACATGTTTATGGCTTTATCTTATAGAACTCAAGGTTCCCATGCTGGGCAAACAGGTTTTGCAGCTGTTTGAGCTAAGATTTCCAAGTTATTCACATAATGAAAACCTATACTTTGTTTCGGTCGACTTCCCCATTCAAATGCATGTAACAGTGAGAAATGCACTGTCTTGGCGAAAGAAAGCGTTTTTGTACAACTTCATATAAATAGCTGTAACTTTTGATAGAAGACTCAGACAAACATGTTTATGGCCTTATATTATAGAACTCAAGGTTCCCATGCTGGGCAAACAGGTTTTGCAGCTGTTTGAGCTAAGATTTCCAAGTTATTCACATAATGAAAACCTATACTTTGTTTCGGTCGACTTCCCCATTCAAATGCATGTAACAGTGAGAAATGCACTGTCTTGGCGAAAGAAAGCGTTTTTGTACAACTTCATATAAATAGCTGTAACTTTTGATAGAAGACTCAGACAAACATGTTTATGGCCTTATATTATAGAACTCAAGGTTCCCGTGCTGGGAAAACAGGTTCTGCAGCTGTTTGAGCTAAGATTTCCAAGTTATTCACATAATGAAAACCTATACTTTGTTTCGGTCGAGTTCCCCATTCAAATGCATGTAACAGTGAGAAACGCACTGTCTTGGCGAAAGAAAGCGTTTTTGTACAACTTCATATGAATAGCTGTAACTTTTGATAGAAGACTCGGATACACATGTTTATGGCTTTATCTTATAGAACTCAAGGTTCCCGTGCTGGGAAAACAGGTTTTGCAGCTGTTTGAGCTAAGATTTCCAAGTTATTCACATAATGAAAACTTATACTTTGTTTCGGTCGAGTTCCCCATTCAAATGCATGTAACAGTGAGAAACGCACTGTCTTGGCGAAAGAAAGCTATTTTGTACAACTTCATATGAATAGCTGTAACTTTTGATAGAAGACTCGGATACACATGTTTATGGCTTTATATTATAGAACTCAAGGTCTCCGTGCTGGGAAAACAGGTTTTGCAGCTGTTTGAGCTAAGATTTCCAAGTTATTCACATAATGAAAACTTATACTTTGTTTCGGTCGAGTTCCCCATTCAAATGCATGTAACAGTGAGAAACGCACTGTCTTGGCGAAAGAAAGCGTTTTTGTACAACTTCATATGAATAGCTGTAACTTTTGATAGAAGACTCGGATACACATGTTTATGGCTTTATCTTATAGAACTCAAGGTTCCCGTGCTGGGCAAACAGGTTTTGCAGCTGTTTGAGCTAAGATTTCCAAGTTATTCACATAATGAAAACTTATACTTTGTTTCGGTCGAGTTCCCCATTCAAATGCATGTAACAGTGAGAAACGCACTGTCTTGGCGAAAGAAAGCTATTTTGTACAACTTCATATGAATAGCTGTAACTTTTGATAGAAGACTCGGATACACATGTTTATGGCTTTATCTTATAGAACTCAAGGTTCCCATGCTGGGCAAACAGGTTTTGCAGCTGTTTGAGCTAAGATTTCCAAGTTATTCACATAATGAAAACCTATACTTTGTTTCGGTCGACTTCCCCATTCAAATGCATGTAACAGTGAGAAATGCACTGTCTTGGCGAAAGAAAGCGTTTTTGTACAACTTCATATAAATAGCTGTAACTTTTGATAGAAGACTCAGACAAACATGTTTATGGCCTTATATTATAGAACTCAAGGTTCCCGTGCTGGGAAAACAGGTTCTGCAGCTGTTTGAGCTAAGATTTCCAAGTTATTCACATAATGAAAACCTATACTTTGTTTCGGTCGAGTTCCCCATTCAAATGCATGTAACAGTGAGAAACGCACTGTCTTGGCGAAAGAAAGCGTTTTTGTACAACTTCATATGAATAGCTGTAACTTTTGATAGAAGACTCGGATACACTTGTTTATGGCTTTATCTTATAGAACTCAAGGTTCCCGTGCTGGGAAAACAGGTTTTGCAGCTGTTTGAGCTAAGATTTCCAAGTTATTCACATAATGAAAACTTATACTTTGTTTCGGTCGAGTTCCCCATTCAAATGCATGTAACAGTGAGAAACGCACTGTCTTGGCGAAAGAAAGCTATTTTGTACAACTTCATATGAATAGCTGTAACTTTTGATAGAAGACTCGGATACACATGTTTATGGCTTTATCTTATAGAACTCAAGGTTCCCGTGCTGGGCAAACAGGTTTTGCAGCTGTCTGAGCTAAGATTTCCAAGTTATTCACATAATGAAAACCTATACTTTGTTTCGGTCGAGTTCCCCATTCAAATGCATGTAACAGTGAGAAACGCACTGTCTTGGCGAAAGAAAGCGTTTTTGTACAACTTCATATGAATAGCTGTAACTTTTGATAGAAGACTCGGATACACATGTTTATGGCTTTATCTTATAGAACTCAAGGTTCCCGTGCTGGGAAAACAGGTTTTGCAGCTGTTTGAGCTAAGATTTCCAAGTTATTCACATAATGAAAACCTATACTTTGTTTCGGTCGACTTCCCCATTCAAATGCATGTAACAGTGAGAAACGCACTGTCTTGGCGAAAGAAAGCTATTTTGTACAACTTCATATGAATAGCTGTAACTTTTGATAGAAGACTCGGATACACATGTTTATGGCTTTATCTTATAGAACTCAAGGTTCCCGTGCTGGGCAAACAGGTTTTGCAGCTGTTTGAGCTAAGATTTCCAAGTTATTCACATAATGAAAACTTATACTTTGTTTCGGTCGAGTTCCCCATTCAAATGCATGTAACAGTGAGAAACGCACTGTCTTGGCGAAAGAAAGCTATTTTGTACAACTTCATATGAATAGCTGTAACTTTTGATAGAAGACTCGGATACACATGTTTATGGCTTTATCTTATAGAACTCAAGGTTCCCGTGCTGGGCAAACAGGTTTTGCAGCTGTTTGAGCTAAGATTTCCAAGTTATTCACATAATGAAAACTTATACTTTGTTTCGGTCGAGTTCCCCATTCAAATGCATGTAACAGTGAGAAACGCACTGTCTTGGCGAAAGAAAGCTATTTTGTACAACTTCATATGAATAGCTGTAACTTTTGATAGAAGACTCGGATACACATGTTTATGGCTTTATCTTATAGAACTCAAGGTTCCCATGCTGGGCAAACAGGTTTTGCAGCTGTTTGAGCTAAGATTTCCAAGTTATTCACATAATGAAAACCTATACTTTGTTTCGGTCGACTTCCCCATTCAAATGCATGTAACAGTGAGAAATGCACTGTCTTGGCGAAAGAAAGCGTTTTTGTACAACTTCATATAAATAGCTGTAACTTTTGATAGAAGACTCAGACAAACATGTTTATGGCCTTATATTATAGAACTCAAGGTTCCCGTGCTGGGAAAACAGGTTCTGCAGCTGTTTGAGCTAAGATTTCCAAGTTATTCACATAATGAAAACCTATACTTTGTTTCGGTCGAGTTCCCCATTCAAATGCATGTAACAGTGAGAAACGCACTGTCTTGGCGAAAGAAAGCTATTTTGTACAACTTCATATGAATAGCTGTAACTTTTGATAGAAGACTCGGATACACATGTTTATGGCTTTATCTTATAGAACTCAAGGTTCCCGTGCTGGGAAAACAGGTTTTGCAGCTGTTTGAGCTAAGATTTCCAAGTTATTCACATAATGAAAACCTATACTTTGTTTCGGTCGAGTTCCCCATTCAAATGCATGTAACAGTGAGAAACGCACTGTCTTGGCGAAAGAAAGCTATTTTGTACAACTTCATATGAATAGCTGTAACTTTTGATAGAAGACTCGGATACACATGTTTATGGCTTTATCTTATAGAACTCAAGGTTCCCGTGCTGGGAAAACAGGTTTTGCAGCTGTTTGAGCTAAGATTTCCAAGTTATTCACATAATAAAAACCTATACTTTGTTTCGGTCAACTTCCCCATTCAAATGCATGTAACAGTGAGAAACGCACTGTCTTGGCGAAAGAAAGCGTTTTTGTACAACTTCATATAAATAGCTGTAACTTTTGATAGAAGACTCGGATACACATGTTTATGGCTTTATATTATAGAACTCAAGGTCTCCGTGCTGGGAAAACAGGTTTTGCAGCTGTTTGAGCTAAGATTTCCAAGTTATTCACATAATGAAAACTTATACTTTGTTTCGGTCGAGTTCCCCATTCAAATGCATGTAACAGTGAGAAACGCACTGTCTTGGCGAAAGAAAGCGTTTTTGTACAACTTCATATGAATAGCTGTAACTTTTGATAGAAGACTCGGATACACATGTTTATGGCTTTATCTTATAGAACTCAAGGTTCCCGTGCTGGGAAAACAGGTTTTGCAGCTGTTTGAGCTAAGATTTCCAAGTTATTCACATAATGAAAACTTATACTTTGTTTCGGTCGAGTTCCCCATTCAAATGCATGTAACAGTGAGAAACGCACTGTCTTGGCGAAAGAAAGCTATTTTGTACAACTTCATATGAATAGCTGTAACTTTTGATAGAAGACTCGGATACACATGTTTATGGCTTTATCTTATAGAACTCAAGGTTCCCGTGCTGGGCAAACAGGTTTTGCAGCTGTTTGAGCTAAGATTTCCAAGTTATTCACATAATGAAAACTTATACTTTGTTTCGGTCGAGTTCCCCATTCAAATGCATGTAACAGTGAGAAACGCACTGTCTTGGCGAAAGAAAGCTATTTTGTACAACTTCATATGAATAGCTGTAACTTTTGATAGAAGACTCGGATACACATGTTTATGGCTTTATCTTATAGAACTCAAGGTTCCCATGCTGGGCAAACAGGTTTTGCAGCTGTTTGAGCTAAGATTTCCAAGTTATTCACATAATGAAAACCTATACTTTGTTTCGGTCGACTTCCCCATTCAAATGCATGTAACAGTGAGAAATGCACTGTCTTGGCGAAAGAAAGCGTTTTTGTACAACTTCATATAAATAGCTGTAACTTTTGATAGAAGACTCAGACAAACATGTTTATGGCCTTATATTATAGAACTCAAGGTTCCCGTGCTGGGAAAACAGGTTCTGCAGCTGTTTGAGCTAAGATTTCCAAGTTATTCACATAATGAAAACCTATACTTTGTTTCGGTCGAGTTCCCCATTCAAATGCATGTAACAGTGAGAAACGCACTGTCTTGGCGAAAGAAAGCGTTTTTGTACAACTTCATATGAATAGCTGTAACTTTTGATAGAAGACTCGGATACACTTGTTTATGGCTTTATCTTATAGAACTCAAGGTTCCCGTGCTGGGAAAACAGGTTTTGCAGCTGTTTGAGCTAAGATTTCCAAGTTATTCACATAATGAAAACTTATACTTTGTTTCGGTCGAGTTCCCCATTCAAATGCATGTAACAGTGAGAAACGCACTGTCTTGGCGAAAGAAAGCTATTTTGTACAACTTCATATGAATAGCTGTAACTTTTGATAGAAGACTCGGATACACATGTTTATGGCTTTATCTTATAGAACTCAAGGTTCCCGTGCTGGGCAAACAGGTTTTGCAGCTGTCTGAGCTAAGATTTCCAAGTTATTCACATAATGAAAACCTATACTTTGTTTCGGTCGAGTTCCCCATTCAAATGCATGTAACAGTGAGAAACGCACTGTCTTGGCGAAAGAAAGCGTTTTTGTACAACTTCATATGAATAGCTGTAACTTTTGATAGAAGACTCGGATACACATGTTTATGGCTTTATCTTATAGAACTCAAGGTTCCCGTGCTGGGAAAACAGGTTTTGCAGCTGTTTGAGCTAAGATTTCCAAGTTATTCACATAATGAAAACCTATACTTTGTTTCGGTCGACTTCCCCATTCAAATGCATGTAACAGTGAGAAACGCACTGTCTTGGCGAAAGAAAGCTATTTTGTACAACTTCATATGAATAGCTGTAACTTTTGATAGAAGACTCGGATACACATGTTTATGGCTTTATCTTATAGAACTCAAGGTTCCCGTGCTGGGCAAACAGGTTTTGCAGCTGTTTGAGCTAAGATTTCCAAGTTATTCACATAATGAAAACTTATACTTTGTTTCGGTCGAGTTCCCCATTCAAATGCATGTAACAGTGAGAAACGCACTGTCTTGGCGAAAGAAAGCTATTTTGTACAACTTCATATGAATAGCTGTAACTTTTGATAGAAGACTCGGATACACATGTTTATGGCTTTATCTTATAGAACTCAAGGTTCCCATGCTGGGCAAACAGGTTTTGCAGCTGTTTGAGCTAAGATTTCCAAGTTATTCACATAATGAAAACCTATACTTTGTTTCGGTCGACTTCCCCATTCAAATGCATGTAACAGTGAGAAATGCACTGTCTTGGCGAAAGAAAGCGTTTTTGTACAACTTCATATAAATAGCTGTAACTTTTGATAGAAGACTCAGACAAACATGTTTATGGCCTTATATTATAGAACTCAAGGTTCCCATGCTGGGCAAACAGGTTTTGCAGCTGTTTGAGCTAAGATTTCCAAGTTATTCACATAATGAAAACCTATACTTTGTTTCGGTCGACTTCCCCATTCAAATGCATGTAACAGTGAGAAATGCACTGTCTTGGCGAAAGAAAGCGTTTTTGTACAACTTCATATAAATAGCTGTAACTTTTGATAGAAGACTCAGACAAACATGTTTATGGCCTTATATTATAGAACTCAAGGTTCCCGTGCTGGGAAAACAGGTTCTGCAGCTGTTTGAGCTAAGATTTCCAAGTTATTCACATAATGAAAACCTATACTTTGTTTCGGTCGAGTTCCCCATTCAAATGCATGTAACAGTGAGAAACGCACTGTCTTGGCGAAAGAAAGCGTTTTTGTACAACTTCATATGAATAGCTGTAACTTTTGATAGAAGACTCGGATACACATGTTTATGGCTTTATCTTATAGAACTCAAGGTTCCCGTGCTGGGAAAACAGGTTTTGCAGCTGTTTGAGCTAAGATTTCCAAGTTATTCACATAATGAAAACTTATACTTTGTTTCGGTCGAGTTCCCCATTCAAATGCATGTAACAGTGAGAAACGCACTGTCTTGGCGAAAGAAAGCTATTTTGTACAACTTCATGTGAATAGCTGTAACTTTTGATAGAAGACTCGGATACACATGTTTATGGCTTTATCTTATAGAACTCAAGGTTCCCGTGCTGGGCAAACAGGTTTTGCAGCTGTTTGAGCTAAGATTTCCAAGTTATTCACATAATGAAAACCTATACTTTGTTTCGGTCGAGTTCCCCATTCAAATGCATGTAACAGTGAGAAACGCACTGTCTTGGCGAAAGAAAGCGTTTTTGTACAACTTCATATGAATAGCTGTAACTTTTGATAGAAGACTCGGATACACATGTTTATGGCTTTATCTTATAGAACTCAAGGTTCCCGTGCTGGGAAAACAGGTTTTGCAGCTGTTTGAGCTAAGATTTCCAAGTTATTCACATAATGAAAACCTATACTTTGTTTCGGTCGACTTCCCCATTCAAATGCATGTAACAGTGAGAAACGCACTGTCTTGGCGAAAGAAAGCTATTTTGTACAACTTCATATGAATAGCTGTAACTTTTGATAGAAGACTCGGATACACATGTTTATGGCTTTATCTTATAGAACTCAAGGTTCCCGTGCTGGGCAAACAGGTTTTGCAGCTGTTTGAGCTAAGATTTCCAAGTTATTCACATAATGAAAACTTATACTTTGTTTCGGTCGAGTTCCCCATTCAAATGCATGTAACAGTGAGAAACGCACTGTCTTGGCGAAAGAAAGCTATTTTGTACAACTTCATATGAATAGCTGTAACTTTTGATAGAAGACTCGGATACACATGTTTATGGCTTTATCTTAGAGAACTCAAGGTTCCCATGCTGGGCAAACAGGTTTTGCAGCTGTTTGAGCTAAGATTTCCAAGTTATTCACATAATGAAAACCTATACTTTGTTTCGGTCGACTTCCCCATTCAAATGCATGTAACAGTGAGAAATGCACTGTCTTGGCGAAAGAAAGCGTTTTTGTACAACTTCATATAAATAGCTGTAACTTTTGATAGAAGACTCAGACAAACATGTTTATGGCCTTATATTATAGAACTCAAGGTTCCCGTGCTGGGAAAACAGGTTCTGCAGCTGTTTGAGCTAAGATTTCCAAGTTATTCACATAATGAAAACCTATACTTTGTTTCGGTCGAGTTCCCCATTCAAATGCATGTAACAGTGAGAAACGCACTGTCTTGGCGAAAGAAAGCTATTTTGTACAACTTCATATAAATAGCTGTAACTTTTGATAGAAGACTCAGACAAACATGTTTATGGCTTTATATTATAGAACTCAAGGTCTCCGTGCTGGGAAAACAGGTTTTGCAGCTGTTTGAGCTAAGATTTCCAAGTTATTCACATAATGAAAACCTATACTTTGTTTCGGTCGACTTCCCCATTCAAATGCATGTAACAGTGAGAAACGCACTGTCTTGGCGAAAGAAAGCGTTTTTGTACAACTTCATATAAATAGCTGTAACTTTTGATAGAAGACTCGGATACACATGTTTATGGCTTTATCTTATAGAACTCAAGGTTCCCGTGCTGGGCAAACAGGTTTTGCAGCTGTTTGAGCTAAGATTTCCAAGTTATTCACATAATGAAAACTTATACTTTGTTTCGGTCGAGTTCCCCATTCAAATGCATGTAACAGTGAGAAACGCACTGTCTTGGCGAAAGAAAGCTATTTTGTACAACTTCATATGAATAGCTGTAACTTTTGATAGAAGACTCGGATACACATGTTTATGGCTTTATCTTATAGAACTCAAGGTTCCCATGCTGGGCAAACAGGTTTTGCAGCTGTTTGAGCTAAGATTTCCAAGTTATTCACATAATGAAAACCTATACTTTGTTTCGGTCGACTTCCCCATTCAAATGCATGTAACAGTGAGAAATGCACTGTCTTGGCGAAAGAAAGCGTTTTTGTACAACTTCATATAAATAGCTGTAACTTTTGATAGAAGACTCAGACAAACATGTTTATGGCCTTATATTATAGAACTCAAGGTTCCCGTGCTGGGAAAACAGGTTCTGCAGCTGTTTGAGCTAAGATTTCCAAGTTATTCACATAATGAAAACCTATACTTTGTTTCGGTCGAGTTCCCCATTCAAATGCATGTAACAGTGAGAAACGCACTGTCTTGGCGAAAGAAAGCGTTTTTGTACAACTTCATATGAATAGCTGTAACTTTTGATAGAAGACTCGGATACACTTGTTTATGGCTTTATCTTATAGAACTCAAGGTTCCCGTGCTGGGAAAACAGGTTTTGCAGCTGTTTGAGCTAAGATTTCCAAGTTATTCACATAATGAAAACTTATACTTTGTTTCGGTCGAGTTCCCCATTCAAATGCATGTAACAGTGAGAAACGCACTGTCTTGGCGAAAGAAAGCTATTTTGTACAACTTCATATGAATAGCTGTAACTTTTGATAGAAGACTCGGATACACATGTTTATGGCTTTATCTTATAGAACTCAAGGTTCCCGTGCTGGGAAAACAGGTTTTGCAGCTGTTTGAGCTAAGATTTCCAAGTTATTCACATAATAAAAACCTATACTTTGTTTCGGTCAACTTCCCCATTCAAATGCATGTAACAGTGAGAAACGCACTGTCTTGGCGAAAGAAAGCGTTTTTGTACAACTTCATATAAATAGCTGTAACTTTTGATAGAAGACTCGGATACACATGTTTATGGCTTTATATTATAGAACTCAAGGTCTCCGTGCTGGGAAAACAGGTTTTGCAGCTGTTTGAGCTAAGATTTCCAAGTTATTCACATAATGAAAACTTATACTTTGTTTCGGTCGAGTTCCCCATTCAAATGCATGTAACAGTGAGAAACGCACTGTCTTGGCGAAAGAAAGCGTTTTTGTACAACTTCATATGAATAGCTGTAACTTTTGATAGAAGACTCGGATACACATGTTTATGGCTTTATCTTATAGAACTCAAGGTTCCCGTGCTGGGAAAACAGGTTTTGCAGCTGTTTGAGCTAAGATTTCCAAGTTATTCACATAATGAAAACTTATACTTTGTTTCGGTCGAGTTCCCCATTCAAATGCATGTAACAGTGAGAAACGCACTGTCTTGGCGAAAGAAAGCTATTTTGTACAACTTCATATGAATAGCTGTAACTTTTGATAGAAGACTCGGATACACATGTTTATGGCTTTATCTTATAGAACTCAAGGTTCCCGTGCTGGGCAAACAGGTTTTGCAGCTGTTTGAGCTAAGATTTCCAAGTTATTCACATAATGAAAACTTATACTTTGTTTCGGTCGAGTTCCCCATTCAAATGCATGTAACAGTGAGAAACGCACTGTCTTGGCGAAAGAAAGCTATTTTGTACAACTTCATATGAATAGCTGTAACTTTTGATAGAAGACTCGGATACACATGTTTATGGCTTTATCTTATAGAACTCAAGGTTCCCATGCTGGGCAAACAGGTTTTGCAGCTGTTTGAGCTAAGATTTCCAAGTTATTCACATAATGAAAACCTATACTTTGTTTCGGTCGACTTCCCCATTCAAATGCATGTAACAGTGAGAAATGCACTGTCTTGGCGAAAGAAAGCGTTTTTGTACAACTTCATATAAATAGCTGTAACTTTTGATAGAAGACTCAGACAAACATGTTTATGGCCTTATATTATAGAACTCAAGGTTCCCGTGCTGGGAAAACAGGTTCTGCAGCTGTTTGAGCTAAGATTTCCAAGTTATTCACATAATGAAAACCTATACTTTGTTTCGGTCGAGTTCCCCATTCAAATGCATGTAACAGTGAGAAACGCACTGTCTTGGCGAAAGAAAGCGTTTTTGTACAACTTCATATGAATAGCTGTAACTTTTGATAGAAGACTCGGATACACTTGTTTATGGCTTTATCTTATAGAACTCAAGGTTCCCGTGCTGGGAAAACAGGTTTTGCAGCTGTTTGAGCTAAGATTTCCAAGTTATTCACATAATGAAAACTTATACTTTGTTTCGGTCGAGTTCCCCATTCAAATGCATGTAACAGTGAGAAACGCACTGTCTTGGCGAAAGAAAGCTATTTTGTACAACTTCATATGAATAGCTGTAACTTTTGATAGAAGACTCGGATACACATGTTTATGGCTTTATCTTATAAAACTCAAGGTTCCCGTGCTGGGCAAACAGGTTTTGCAGCTGTCTGAGCTAAGATTTCCAAGTTATTCACATAATGAAAACCTATACTTTGTTTCGGTCGAGTTCCCCATTCAAATGCATGTAACAGTGAGAAACGCACTGTCTTGGCGAAAGAAAGCGTTTTTGTACAACTTCATATGAATAGCTGTAACTTTTGATAGAAGACTCGGATACACATGTTTATGGCTTTATCTTATAGAACTCAAGGTTCCCGTGCTGGGAAAACAGGTTTTGCAGCTGTTTGAGCTAAGATTTCCAAGTTATTCACATAATGAAAACCTATACTTTGTTTCGGTCGACTTCCCCATTCAAATGCATGTAACAGTGAGAAACGCACTGTCTTGGCGAAAGAAAGCTATTTTGTACAACTTCATATGAATAGCTGTAACTTTTGATAGAAGACTCGGATACACATGTTTATGGCTTTATCTTATAGAACTCAAGGTTCCCGTGCTGGGCAAACAGGTTTTGCAGCTGTTTGAGCTAAGATTTCCAAGTTATTCACATAATGAAAACTTATACTTTGTTTCGGTCGAGTTCCCCATTCAAATGCATGTAACAGTGAGAAACGCACTGTCTTGGCGAAAGAAAGCTATTTTGTACAACTTCATATGAATAGCTGTAACTTTTGATAGAAGACTCGGATACACATGTTTATGGCTTTATCTTATAGAACTCAAGGTTCCCATGCTGGGCAAACAGGTTTTGCAGCTGTTTGAGCTAAGATTTCCAAGTTATTCACATAATGAAAACCTATACTTTGTTTCGGTCGACTTCCCCATTCAAATGCATGTAACAGTGAGAAATGCACTGTCTTGGCGAAAGAAAGCGTTTTTGTACAACTTCATATAAATAGCTGTAACTTTTGATAGAAGACTCAGACAAACATGTTTATGGCCTTATATTATAGAACTCAAGGTTCCCATGCTGGGCAAACAGGTTTTGCAGCTGTTTGAGCTAAGATTTCCAAGTTATTCACATAATGAAAACCTATACTTTGTTTCGGTCGACTTCCCCATTCAAATGCATGTAACAGTGAGAAATGCACTGTCTTGGCGAAAGAAAGCGTTTTTGTACAACTTCATATAAATAGCTGTAACTTTTGATAGAAGACTCAGACAAACATGTTTATGGCCTTATATTATAGAACTCAAGGTTCCCGTGCTGGGAAAACAGGTTCTGCAGCTGTTTGAGCTAAGATTTCCAAGTTATTCACATAATGAAAACCTATACTTTGTTTCGGTCGAGTTCCCCATTCAAATGCATGTAACAGTGAGAAACGCACTGTCTTGGCGAAAGAAAGCGTTTTTGTACAACTTCATATGAATAGCTGTAACTTTTGATAGAAGACTCGGATACACATGTTTATGGCTTTATCTTATAGAACTCAAGGTTCCCGTGCTGGGAAAACAGGTTTTGCAGCTGTTTGAGCTAAGATTTCCAAGTTATTCACATAATGAAAACTTATACTTTGTTTCGGTCGAGTTCCCCATTCAAATGCATGTAACAGTGAGAAACGCACTGTCTTGGCGAAAGAAAGCTATTTTGTACAACTTCATATGAATAGCTGTAACTTTTGATAGAAGACTCGGATACACATGTTTATGGCTTTATCTTATAGAACTCAAGGTTCCCGTGCTGGGCAAACAGGTTTTGCAGCTGTTTGAGCTAAGATTTCCAAGTTATTCACATAATGAAAACCTATACTTTGTTTCGGTCGAGTTCCCCATTCAAATGCATGTAACAGTGAGAAACGCACTGTCTTGGCGAAAGAAAGCGTTTTTGTACAACTTCATATGAATAGCTGTAACTTTTGATAGAAGACTCGGATACACATGTTTATGGCTTTATCTTATAGAACTCAAGGTTCCCGTGCTGGGCAAACAGGTTTTGCAGCTGTTTGAGCTAAGATTTCCAAGTTATTCACATAATGAAAACTTATACTTTGTTTCGGTCGAGTTCCCCATTCAAATGCATGTAACAGTGAGAAACGCACTGTCTTGGCGAAAGAAAGCTATTTTGTACAACTTCATATAAATAGCTGTAACTTTTGATAGAAGACTCAGACAAACATGTTTATGGATTTATATTATAGAACTCAAGGTCTCCGTGCTGGGAAAACAGGTTTTGCAGCTGTTTGAGCTAAGATTTCCAAGTTATTCACATAATGAAAACCTATACTTTGTTTCGGTCGAGTTTCCCATTCAAATGCATGTAACAGTGAGAAACGCACTGTCTTGGCGAAAGAAAGCGTTTTTTTACAACTTCATATGAATAGCTGTAACTTTTGATAGAAGACTCGGATACACATGTTTATGGCTTTATCTTATAGAACTCAAGGTTCCCGTGCTGGGAAAACAGGTTTTGCAGCTGTTTGAGCTAAGATTTCCAAGTTATTCACATAATGAAAACCTATACTTTGTTTCGGTCGACTTCCCCATTCAAATGCATGTAACAGTGAGAAACGCACTGTCTTGGCGAAAGAAAGCGTTTTTGTACAACTTCATATAAATAGCTGTAACTTTTGATAGAAGACTCGGATACACATGTTTATGGCTTTATCTTATAGAACTCAAGGTTCCCGTGCTGGGAAAACAGGTTTTGCAGCTGTTTGAGCTAAGATTTCCAAGTTATTCACATAATGAAAACCTATACTTTGTTTCAGTCGAGTTCCCCATTCAAATGAATGTAACAGTGAGAAACGCACTGTCTTGGCGAAAGAAAGCTGTTTTGTACAACTTCATATGAATAGCTGTAACTTTTGATAGAAGACTCGGATACACATGTTTATGGCTTTATCTTATAGAACTCAAGGTTCCCGTGCTGGGCAAACAGGTTTTGCAGCTGTTTGAGCTAAGATTTCCAAGTTATTCACATTATGAAAACCTATACTTTGTTTCGGTCGAGTTCCCCATTCAAATGCATGTAACAGTGAGAAACGCACTGTCTTGGCGAAAGAAAGCGTTTTTGTACAACTTCATATAAATAGCTGTAACTTTTGATAGAAGACTCAGACAAACATGTTTATGGCTTTATATTATAGAACTCAAGGTCTCCGTGCTGGGAAAACAGGTTTTGCAGCTGTTTGAGCTAAGATTTCCAAGTTATTCACATAATGAAAACTTATACTTTGTTTCGGTCGAGTTCCCCATTCAAATGCATGTAACAGTGAGAAACGCACTGTCTTGGCGAAAGAAAGCTATTTTGTACAACTTCATATGAATAGCTGTAACTTTTGATAGAAGACTCGGATACACATGTTTATGGCTTTATCTTATAGAACTCAAGGTTCCCGTGCTGGGAAAACAGGTTTTGCAGCTGTTTGAGCTAAGATTTCCAAGTTATTCACATAATGAAAACTTATACTTTGTTTCGGTCGAGTTCCCCATTCAAATGCATGTAACAGTGAGAAACGCACTGTCTTGGCGAAAGAAAGCGTTTTTGTACAACTTCATATAAATAGCTGTAACTTTTGATAGAAGACTCAGACAAACATGTTTATGGCTTTATATTATAGAACTCAAGGTCTCCGTGCTGGGAAAACAGGTTTTGCAGCTGTTTGAGCTAAGATTTCCAAGTTATTCACATAATGAAAACTTATACTTTGTTTCGGTCGAGTTCCCCATTCAAATGCATGTAACAGTGAGAAACGCACTGTCTTCGCGAAAGAAAGCGTTTTTGTACAACTTCATATGAATAGCTGTAACTTTTGATAGAAGACTCGGATACACATGTTTATGGCTTTATCTTATAGAACTCAAGGTTCCCGTGCTGGGAAAACAGGTTTTGCAGCTGTTTGAGCTAAGATTTCCAAGTTATTCACATAATGAAAACTTATACTTTGTTTCGGTCGAGTTCCCCATTCAAATGCATGTAACAGTGAGAAACGCACTGTCTTGGCGAAAGAAAGCTATTTTGTACAACTTCATATGAATAGCTGTAACTTTTGATAGAAGACTCGGATACACATGTTTATGGCTTTATCTTATAGAACTCAAGGTTCCCGTGCTGGGCAAACAGGTTTTGCAGCTGTTTGAGCTAAGATTTCCAAGTTATTCACATAATGAAAACCTATACTTTGTTTCGGTCGAGTTCCCCATTCAAATGCATGTAACAGTGAGAAACGCACTGTCTTGGCGAAAGAAAGCGTTTTTGTACAACTTCATATGAATAGCTGTAACTTTTGATAGAAGACTCGGATACACATGTTTATGGCTTTATCTTATAGAACTCAAGGTTCCCGTGCTGGGAAAACAGGTTTTGCAGCTGTTTGAGCTAAGATTTCCAAGTTATTCACATAATGAAAACCTATACTTTGTTTCGGTCGACTTCCCCATTCAAATGCATGTAACAGTGAGAAATGCACTGTCTTGGCGAAAGAAAGCGTTTTTGTACAACTTCATATAAATAGCTGTAACTTTTGATAGAAGACTCAGACAAACATGTTTATGGCCTTATATTATAGAACTCAAGGTTCCCGTGCTGGGAAAACAGGTTCTGCAGCAGTTTGAGCTAAGATTTCCAAGTTATTCACATAATGAAAACCTATACTTTGTTTCGGTCGAGTTCCCCATTCAAATGGATGTAACAGTGAGAAACGCACTGTCTTGGCGAAAGAAAGCTATTTTGTACAACTTCATATAAATAGCTGTAACTTTTGATAGAAGACTCGGATACACATGTTTATGGCTTTATCTTATAGAACTCAAGGTTCCCGTGCTGGGCAAGCAGGTTTTGCAGCTGTTTGAGCTAAGATTTCCAAGTTATTCACATAATGAAAACCTATACTTTGTTTCGGTCGACTTCCCCATTCAAATGCATGTAACAGTGAGAAACGCACTGTCTTGGCGAAAGAAAGCTATTTTGTACAACTTCATATGAATAGCTGTAACTTTTGATAGAAGACTCGGATACACATGTTTATGGCTTTATCTTATAGAACTCAAGGTTCCCGTGCTGGGCAAACAGGTTTTGCAGCTGTTTGAGCTAAGATTTCCAAGTTATTCACATAATGAAAACCTATACTTTGTTTCAGTCGACTTCCCCATTCAAATGCATGTAACAGTGAGAAACGCACTGTCTTGGCGAAAGAAAGCTATTTTGTACAACTTCATATAAATAGCTGTAACTTTTGATAGAAGACTCGGATACACATGTTTATGGCTTTATCTTATAGAACTCAAGGTTCCCGTGCTGGGAAAACAGGTTCTGCAGCTGTTTGAGCTAAGATTTCCAAGTTATTCACATAATGAAAACCTATACTTTGTTTCGGTCGAGTTCCCCATTCAAATGCATGTAACAGTGAGAAACGCACTGTCTTGGCGAAAGAAAGCGTTTTTGTACAACTTCATATGAATAGCTGTAACTTTTGATAGAAGACTCGGATACACATGTTTATGGCTTTATCTTATAGAACTCAAGGTTCCCGTGCTGGGAAAACAGGTTTTGCAGCTGTTTGAGCTAAGATTTCCAAGTTATTCACATAATGAAAACCTATACTTTGTTTCGGTCGAGTTCCCCATTCAAATGCATGTAACAGTGAGAAACGCACTGTCTTCGCGAAAGAAAGCGTTTTTGTACAACTTCATATGAATAGCTGTAACTTTTGATAGAAGACTCGGATACACATGTTTATGGCTTTATCTTATAGAACTCAAGGTTCCCGTGCTGGGAAAACAGGTTTTGCAGCTGTTTGAGCTAAGATTTCCAAGTTATTCACATAATGAAAACTTATACTTTGTTTCGGTCGAGTTCCCCATTCAAATGCATGTAACAGTGAGAAACGCACTGTCTTGGCGAAAGAAAGCTATTTTGTACAAATTCATATGAATAGCTGTAACTTTTGATAGAAGACTCGGATACACATGTTTATGGCTTTATCTTATAGAACTCAAGGTTCCCGTGCTGGGCAAACAGGTTTTGCAGCTGTTTGAGCTAAGATTTCCAAGTTATTCACATAATGAAAACCTATACTTTGTTTCGGTCGACTTCCCCATTCAAATGCATGTAACAGTGAGAAACGCACTGTCTTCGCGAAAGAAAGCGTTTTTGTACAACTTCATATGAATAGCTGTAACTTTTGATAGAAGACTCGGATACACATGTTTATGGCTTTATCTTATAGAACTCAAGGTTCCCGTGCTGGGCAAACAGGTTTTGCAGCTGTTTGAGCTAAGATTTCCAAGTTATTCACATAATGAAAACCTATACTTTGTTTCGGTCGACTTCCCCATTCAAATGCATGTAACAGTGAGAAATGCACTGTCTTGGCGAAAGAAAGCGTTTTTGTACAACTTCATATAAATAGCTGTAACTTTTGATAGAAGACTCAGACAAACATGTTTATGGCCTTATATTATAGAACTCAAGGTTCCCGTGCTGGGAAAACAGGTTTTGCAGCAGTTTGAGCTAAGATTTCCAAGTTATTCACATAATGAAAACCTATACTTTGTTTCGGTCGAGTTCCCCATTCAAATGGATGTAACAGTGAGAAACGCACTGTCTTGGCGAAAGAAAGCTATTTTGTACAACTTCATATAAATAGCTGTAACTTTTGATAGAAGACTCGGATACACATGTTTATGGCTTTATCTTATAGAACTCAAGGTTCCCGTGCTGGGAAAACAGGTTTTGCAGCTGTTTGAGCTAAGATTTCCAAGTTATTCACATAATGAAAACCTATACTTTGTTTCGGTCGACTTCCCCATTCAAATGCATGTAACAGTGAGAAACGCACTGTCTTGGCGAAAGAAAGCTATTTTGTACAACTTCATATGAATATCTGTAACTTTTGATAGAAGACTCGGATACACATGTTTATGGCTTTATCTTATAGAACTCAAGGTTCCCGTGCTGGGAAAACAGGTTTTGCAGCTGTTTGAGCTAAGATTTCCAAGTTATTCACATAATGAAAACCTATACTTTGTTTCGGTCGACTTCCCCATTCAAATGCATGTAACAATGAGAAACGCACTGTCTTGGCGAAAGAAAGCTATTTTGTACAACTTCATATAAATAGCTGTAACTTTTGATAGAAGACTCGGATACACATGTTTATGGCTTTATCTTATAGAACTCAAGGTTCCCGTGCTGGGAAAACAGGTTCTGCAGCTGTTTGAGCTAAGATTTCCAAGTTATTCACATAATGAAAACCTATACTTTGTTTCGGTCGACTTCCCCATTCAAATGCATGTAACAGTGAGAAACGCACTGTCTTGGCGAAAGAAAGCTATTTTGTACAACTTCATATGAATAGCTGTAACTTTTGATAGAAGACTCGGATACACATGTTTATGGCTTTATCTTATAGAACTCAAGGTTCCCGTGCTGGGAAAACAGGTTCTGCAGCTGTTTGAGCTAAGATTTCCAAGTTATTCACATAATGAAAACCTATACTTTGTTTCGGTCGAGTTCCCCATTCAAATGCATGTAACAGTGAGAAACGCACTGTCTTGGCGAAAGAAAGCGTTTTTGTACAACTTCATATGAATAGCTGTAACTTTTGATAGAAGACTCGGATACACATGTTTATGGCTTTATCTTATAGAACTCAAGGTTCCCGTGCTGGGAAAACAGGTTTTGCAGCTGTTTGAGCTAAGATTTCCAAGTTATTCACATAATGAAAACTTATACTTTGTTTCGGTCGAGTTCCCCATTCAAATGCATGTAACAGTGAGAAACGCACTGTCTTGGCGAAAGAAAGCTATTTTGTACAACTTCATATGAATAGCTGTAACTTTTGATAGAAGACTCGGATACACATGTTTATGGCTTTATCTTATAGAACTCAAGGTTCCCGTGCTGGGCAAACAGGTTTTGCAGCTGTTTGAGCTAAGATTTCCAAGTTATTCACATAATGAAAACCTATACTTTGTTTCGGTCGACTTCCCCATTCAAATGCATGTAACAGTGAGAAACGCACTGTCTTGGCGAAAGAAAGCGTTTTTGTACAACTTCATATAAATAGCTGTAACTTTTGATAGAAGACTCAGACAAACATGTTTATGGCTTTATATTATAGAACTCAAGGTCTCCGTGCTGGGAAAACAGGTTTTGCAGCTGTTTGAGCTAAGATTTCCAAGTTATTCACATAATGAAAACCTATACTTTGTTTCGGTCGAGTTCCCCATTCAAATGCATGTAACAGTGAGAAACGCACTGTCTTGGCGAAAGAAAGCGTTTTTGTACAACTTCATATAAATAGCTGTAACTTTTGATAGAAGACTCGGATACACATGTTTATGGCTTTATCTTATAGAACTCAAGGTTCCCGTGCTGGGAAAACAGGTTTTGCAGCTGTTTGAGCTAAGATTTCCAAGTTATTCACATAATGAAAACCTATACTTTGTTTCGGTCGACTTCCCCATTCAAATGCATGTAACAGTGAGAAACGCACTGTCTTGGCGAAAGAAAGCTATTTTGTACAACTTCATATGAATAGCTGTAACTTTTGATAGAAGACTCGGATACACATGTTTATGGCTTTATCTTATAGAACTCAAGGTTCCCGTGCTGGGAAAACAGGTTCTGCAGCTGTTTGAGCTAAGATTTCCAAGTTATTCACATAATGAAAACCTATACTTTGTTTCGGTCGACTTCCCCATTCAAATGCATGTAACAGTGAGAAACGCACTGTCTTGGCGAAAGAAAGCGTTTTTGTACAACTTCATATGAATAGCTGTAACTTTTGATAGAAGACTCGGATACACATGTTTATGGCTTTATCTTATAGAACTCAAGGTTCCCGTGCTGGGAAAACAGGTTTTGCAGCTGTTTGAGCTAAGATTTCCAAGTTATTCACATAATGAAAACTTATACTTTGTTTCGGTCGAGTTCCCCATTCAAATGCATGTAACAGTGAGAAACGCACTGTCTTGGCGAAAGAAAGCTATTTTGTACAACTTCATATGAATAGCTGTAACTTTTGATAGAAGACTCGGATACACATGTTTATGGCTTTATCTTATAGAACTCAAGGTTCCCGTGCTGGGAAAACAGGTTTTGCAGCTGTTTGAGCTAAGATTTCCAAGTTATTCACATAATGAAAACTTATACTTTGTTTCGGTCGAGTTCCCCATTCAAATGCATGTAACAGTGAGAAACGCACTGTCTTGGCGAAAGAAAGCTATTTTGTACAACTTCATATGAATAGCTGTAACTTTTGATAGAAGACTCAGATACACATGTTTATGGCTTTATCTTATAGAACTCAAGGTTCCCGTGCTGGGCAAACAGGTTTTGCAGCTGTTTGAGCTAAGATTTCCAAGTTATTCACATAATGAAAACCTATACTTTGTTTCGGTCGACTTCCCCATTCAAATGCATGTAACAGTGAGAAATGCACTGTCTTGGCGAAAGAAAGCGTTTTTGTACAACTTCATATAAATAGCTGTAACTTTTGATAGAAGACTCAGACAAACATGTTTATGGCCTTATATTATAGAACTCAAGGTTCCCGTGCTGGGAAAACAGGTTTTGCAGCTGTTTGAGCTAAGATTTCCAAGTTATTCACATAATGAAAACCTATACTTTGTTTCGGTCGAGTTCCCCATTCAAATGGATGTAACAGTGAGAAACGCACTGTCTTGGCGAAAGAAAGCTATTTTGTACAACTTCATATAAATAGCTGTAACTTTTGATAGAAGACTCGGATACACATGTTTATGGCTTTATCTTATAGAACTCAAGGTTCCCGTGCTGGGAAAACAGGTTTTGCAGCTGTTTGAGCTAAGATTTCCAAGTTATTCACATAATGAAAACCTATACTTTGTTTCGGTCGACTTCCCCATTCAAATGCATGTAACAGTGAGAAACGCACTGTCTTGGCGAAAGAAAGCTATTTTGTACAACTTCATATGAATAGCTGTAACTTTTGATAGAAGACTCGGATACACATGTTTATGGCTTTATCTTATAGAACTCAAGGTTCCCGTGCTGGGCAAACAGGTTTTGCAGCTGTTTGAGCTAAGATTTCCAAGTTATTCACATAATGAAAACCTATACTTTGTTTCGGTCGACTTCCCCATTCAAATGCATGTAACAGTGAGAAACGCACTGTCTTGGCGAAAGAAAGCTATTTTGTACAACTTCATATAAATAGCTGTAACTTTTGATAGAAGACTCAGATACACATGTTTATGGCTTTATCTTATAGAACTCAAGGTTCCCGTGCTGGGAAAACAGGTTCTGCAGCTGTTTGAGCTAAGATTTCCAAGTTATTCACATAATGAAAACCTATACTTTGTTTCGGTCGACTTCCCCATTCAAATGCATGTAACAGTGAGAAACGCACTGTCTTGGCGAAAGAAAGCGTTTTTGTACAACTTCATATGAATAGCTGTAACTTTTGATAGAAGACTCGGATACACATGTTTATGGCTTTATCTTATAGAACTCAAGGTTCCCGTGCTGGGAAAACAGGTTCTGCAGCTGTTTGAGCTAAGATTTCCAAGTTATTCACATAATGAAAACCTATACTTTGTTTCGGTCGAGTTCCCCATTCAAATGCATGTAACAGTGAGAAACGCACTGTCTTGGCGAAAGAAAGCGTTTTTGTACAACTTCATATGAATAGCTGTAACTTTTGATAGAAGACTCGGATACACATGTTTATGGCTTTATCTTATAGAACTCAAGGTTCCCGTGCTGGGAAAACAGGTTTTGCAGCTGTTTGAGCTAAGATTTCCAAGTTATTCACATAATGAAAACTTATACTTTGTTTCGGTCGATTTCCCCATTCAAATGCATGTAACAGTGAGAAACGCACTGTCTTGGCGAAAGAAAGCTATTTTGTACAACTTCATATGAATAGCTGTAACTTTTGATAGAAGACTCGGATACACATGTTTATGGCTTTATCTTATAGAACTCAAGGTTCCCGTGCTGGGCAAACAGGTTTTGCAGCTGTTTGAGCTAAGATTTCCAAGTTATTCACATAATGAAAACTTATACTTTGTTTCGGTCGAGTTCCCCATTCAAATGCATGTAACAGTGAGAAACGCACTGTCTTGGCGAAAGAAAGCTATTTTGTACAACTTCATATGAATAGCTGTAACTTTTGATAGAAGACTCGGATACACATGTTTATGGCTTTATCTTATAGAACTCAAGGTTCCCGTGCTGGGCAAACAGGTTTTGCAGCTGTTTGAGCTAAGATTTCCAAGTTATTCACATAATGAAAACCTATACTTTGTTTCGGTCGACTTCCCCATTCAAATGCATGTAACAGTGAGAAATGCACTGTCTTGGCGAAAGAAAGCGTTTTTGTACAACTTCATATAAATAGCTGTAACTTTTGATAGAAGACTCAGACAAACATGTTTATGGCCTTATATTATAGAACTCAAGGTTCCCGTGCTGGGAAAACAGGTTCTGCAGCTGTTTGAGCTAAGATTTCCAAGTTATTCACATAATGAAAACCTATACTTTGTTTCGGTCGAGTTCCCCATTCAAATGCATGTAACAGTGAGAAACGCACTGTCTTGGCGAAAGAAAGCGTTTTTGTACAACTTCATATAAATAGCTGTAACTTTTGATAGAAGACTCAGACAAACATGTTTATGGCTTTATATTATAGAACTCAAGGTCTCCGTGCTGGGAAAACAGGTTTTGCAGCTGTTTGAGCTAAGATTTCCAAGTTATTCACATAATGAAAACCTATACTTTGTTTCGGTCGAGTTCCCCATTCAAATGCATGTAACAGTGAGAAACGCACTGTCTTGGCGAAAGAAAGCGTTTTTGTACAACTTCATATAAATAGCTGTAACTTTTGATAGAAGACTCGGATACACATGTTTATGGCTTTATCTTATAGAACTCAAGGTTCCCGTGCTGGGAAAACAGGTTCTGCAGCTGTTTGAGCTAAGATTTCCAAGTTATTCACATAATGAAAACCTATACTTTGTTTCGGTCGACTTCCCCATTCAAATGCATGTAACAGTGAGAAACGCACTGTCTTGGCGAAAGAAAGCTATTTTGTACAACTTCATATGAATAGCTGTAACTTTTGATAGAAGACTCGGATACACATGTTTATGGCTTTATCTTATAGAACTCAAGGTTCCCGTGCTGGGCAAACAGGTTCTGCAGCTGTTTGAGCTAAGATTTCCAAGTTATTCAAATAATGAAAACCTATACTTTGTTTCGGTCGAGTTCCCCATTCAAATGCATGTAACAGTGAGAAACGCACTGTCTTGGCGAAAGAAAGCGTTTTTGTACAACTTCATATGAATAGCTGTAACTTTTGATAGAAGACTCGGATACACATGTTTATGGCTTTATCTTATAGAACTCAAGGTTCCCGTGCTGGGAAAACAGGTTTTGCAGCTGTTTGAGCTAAGATTTCCAAGTTATTCACATAATGAAAACTTATACTTTGTTTCGGTCGAGTTCCCCATTCAAATGCATGTAACAGTGAGAAACGCACTGTCTTGGCGAAAGAAAGCTATTTTGTACAACTTCATATGAATAGCTGTAACTTTTGATAGAAGACTCGGATACACATGTTTATGGCTTTATCTTATAGAACTCAAGGTTCCCGTGCTGGGCAAACAGGTTTTGCAGCTGTTTGAGCTAAGATTTCCAAGTTATTCACATAATGAAAACCTATACTTTGTTTCGGTCGACTTCCCCATTCAAATGCATGTAACAGTGAGAAATGCACTGTCTTGGCGAAAGAAAGCGTTTTTGTACAACTTCATATAAATAGCTGTAACTTTTGATAGAAGACTCAGACAAACATGTTTATGGCCTTATATTATAGAACTCAAGGTTCCCGTGCTGGGAAAACAGGTTTTGCAGCTGTTTGAGCTAAGATTTCCAAGTTATTCACATAATGAAAACCTATACTTTGTTTCGGTCGAGTTCCCCATTCAAATGGATGTAACAGTGAGAAACGCACTGTCTTGGCGAAAGAAAGCTATTTTGTACAACTTCATATAAATAGCTGTAACTTTTGATAGAAGACTCGGATACACATGTTTATGGCTTTATCTTATAGAACTCAAGGTTCCCGTGCTGGGAAAACAGGTTTTGCAGCTGTTTGAGCTAAGATTTCCAAGTTATTCACATAATGAAAACCTATACTTTGTTTCGGTCGACTTCCCCATTCAAATGCATGTAACAGTGAGAAACGCACTGTCTTGGCGAAAGAAAGCTATTTTGTACAACTTCATATGAATAGCTGTAACTTTTGATAGAAGACTCGGATACACATGTTTATGGCTTTATCTTATAGAACTCAAGGTTCCCGTGCTGGGCAAACAGGTTTTGCAGCTGTTTGAGCTAAGATTTCCAAGTTATTCACATAATGAAAACCTATACTTTGTTTCGGTCGACTTCCCCATTCAAATGCATGTAACAGTGAGAAACGCACTGTCTTGGCGAAAGAAAGCTATTTTGTACAACTTCATATAAATAGCTGTAACTTTTGATAGAAGACTCGGATACACATGTTTATGGCTTTATCTTATAGAACTCAAGGTTCCCGTGCTGGGAAAACAGGTTCTGCAGCTGTTTGAGCTAAGATTTCCAAGTTATTCACATAATGAAAACCTATACTTTGTTTCGGTCGACTTCCCCATTCAAATGCATGTAACAGTGAGAAACGCACTGTCTTGGCGAAAGAAAGCGTTTTTGTACAACTTCATATGAATAGCTGTAACTTTTGATAGAAGACTCGGATACACATGTTTATGGCTTTATCTTATAGAACTCAAGGTTCCCGTGCTGGGAAAACAGGTTCTGCAGCTGTTTGAGCTAAGATTTCCAAGTTATTCACATAATGAAAACCTATACTTTGTTTCGGTCGAGTTCCCCATTCAAATGCATGTAACAGTGAGAAACGCACTGTCTTGGCGAAAGAAAGCGTTTTTGTACAACTTCATATGAATAGCTGTAACTTTTGATAGAAGACTCGGATACACATGTTTATGGCTTTATCTTATAGAACTCAAGGTTCCCGTGCTGGGAAAACAGGTTTTGCAGCTGTTTGAGCTAAGATTTCCAAGTTATTCACATAATGAAAACTTATACTTTGTTTCGGTCGATTTCCCCATTCAAATGCATGTAACAGTGAGAAACGCACTGTCTTGGCGAAAGAAAGCTATTTTGTACAACTTCATATGAATAGCTGTAACTTTTGATAGAAGACTCGGATACACATGTTTATGGCTTTATCTTATAGAACTCAAGGTTCCCGTGCTGGGCAAACAGGTTTTGCAGCTGTTTGAGCTAAGATTTCCAAGTTATTCACATAATGAAAACTTATACTTTGTTTCGGTCGAGTTCCCCATTCAAATGCATGTAACAGTGAGAAACGCACTGTCTTGGCGAAAGAAAGCTATTTTGTACAACTTCATATGAATAGCTGTAACTTTTGATAGAAGACTCGGATACACATGTTTATGGCTTTATCTTATAGAACTCAAGGTTCCCGTGCTGGGCAAACAGGTTTTGCAGCTGTTTGAGCTAAGATTTCCAAGTTATTCACATAATGAAAACCTATACTTTGTTTCGGTCGACTTCCCCATTCAAATGCATGTAACAGTGAGAAATGCACTGTCTTGGCGAAAGAAAGCGTTTTTGTACAACTTCATATAAATAGCTGTAACTTTTGATAGAAGACTCAGACAAACATGTTTATGGCCTTATATTATAGAACTCAAGGTTCCCGTGCTGGGAAAACAGGTTCTGCAGCTGTTTGAGCTAAGATTTCCAAGTTATTCACATAATGAAAACCTATACTTTGTTTCGGTCGAGTTCCCCATTCAAATGCATGTAACAGTGAGAAACGCACTGTCTTGGCGAAAGAAAGCGTTTTTGTACAACTTCATATAAATAGCTGTAACTTTTGATAGAAGACTCAGACAAACATGTTTATGGCTTTATCTTATAGAACTCAAGGTTCCCGTGCTGGGAAAACAGGTTCTGCAGCTGTTTGAGCTAAGATTTCCAAGTTATTCACATAATGAAAACCTATACTTTGTTTCGGTCGACTTCCCCATTCAAATGCATGTAACAGTGAGAAACGCACTGTCTTGGCGAAAGAAAGCTATTTTGTACAACTTCATATGAATAGCTGTAACTTTTGATAGAAGACTCGGATACACATGTTTATGGCTTTATCTTATAGAACTCAAGGTTCCCGTGCTGGGAAAACAGGTTCTGCAGCTGTTTGAGCTAAGATTTCCAAGTTATTCACATAATGAAAACCTATACTTTGTTTCGGTCGAGTTCCCCATTCAAATGCATGTAACAGTGAGAAACGCACTGTCTTGGCGAAAGAAAGCGTTTTTGTACAACTTCATATGAATAGCTGTAACTTTTGATAGAAGACTCGGATACACATGTTTATGGCTTTATCTTATAGAACTCAAGGTTCCCGTGCTGGGAAAACAGGTTTTGCAGCTGTTTGAGCTAAGATTTCCAAGTTATTCACATAATGAAAACTTATACTTTGTTTCGGTCGAGTTCCCCATTCAAATGCATGTAACAGTGAGAAACGCACTGTCTTGGCGAAAGAAAGCTATTTTGTACAACTTCATATGAATAGCTGTAACTTTTGATAGAAGACTCGGATACACATGTTTATGGCTTTATCTTATAGAACTCAAGGTTCCCGTGCTGGGCAAACAGGTTTTGCAGCTGTTTGAGCTAAGATTTCCAAGTTATTCACATAATGAAAACTTATACTTTGTTTCGGTCGAGTTCCCCATTCAAATGCATGTAACAGTGAGAAACGCACTGTCTTGGCGAAAGAAAGCTATTTTGTACAACTTCATATGAATAGCTGTAACTTTTGATAGAAGACTCGGATACACATGTTTATGGCTTTATCTTATAGAACTCAAGGTTCCCGTGCTGGGCAAACAGGTTTTGCAGCTGTTTGAGCTAAGATTTCCAAGTTATTCACATAATGAAAACCTATACTTTGTTTCGGTCGACTTCCCCATTCAAATGCATGTAACAGTGAGAAATGCACTGTCTTGGCGAAAGAAAGCGTTTTTGTACAACTTCATATAAATAGCTGTAACTTTTGATAGAAGACTCAGACAAACATGTTTATGGCCTTATATTATAGAACTCAAGGTTCCCGTGCTGGGAAAACAGGTTTTGCAGCTGTTTGAGCTAAGATTTCCAAGTTATTCACATAATGAAAACCTATACTTTGTTTCGGTCAACTTCCCCATTCAAATGCATGTAACAGTGAGAAACGCACTGTCTTGGCGAAAGAAAGCTATTTTGTACAACTTCATATGAATAGCTGTAACTTTTGATAGAAGACTCGGATACACATGTTTATGGCTTTATCTTATAGAACTCAAGGTTCCCGTGCTGGGCAAACAGGTTTTGCAGCTGTTTGAGCTAAGATTTCCAAGTTATTCACATAATGAAAACCTATACTTTGTTTCGGTCGACTTCCCCATTCAAATGCATGTAACAGTGAGAAACGCACTGTCTTGGCGAAAGAAAGCGTTTTTGTACAACTTCATATGAATAGCTGTAACTTTTGATAGAAGACTCGGATACACATGTTTATGGCTTTATCTTATAGAACTCAAGGTTCCCGTGCTGGGAAAACAGGTTTTGCAGCTGTTTGAGCTAAGATTTCCAAGTTATTCACATAATGAAAACCTATACTTTGTTTCGGTCGACTTCCCCATTCAAATGCATGTAACAGTGAGAAATGCACTGTCTTGGCGAAAGAAAGCGTTTTTGTACAACTTCATATAAATAGCTGTAACTTTTGATAGAAGACTCAGACAAACATGTTTATGGCCTTATATTATAGAACTCAAGGTTCCCGTGCTGGGAAAACAGGTTCTGCAGCAGTTTGAGCTAAGATTTCCAAGTTATTCACATAATGAAAACCTATACTTTGTTTCGGTCGAGTTCCCCATTCAAATGGATGTAACAGTGAGAAACGCACTGTCTTGGCGAAAGAAAGCTATTTTGTACAACTTCATATGAATAGCTGTAACTTTTGATAGAAGACTCGGATACACATGTTTATGGCTTTATCTTATAGAACTCAAGGTTCCCGTGCTGGGCAAGCAGGTTTTGCAGCTGTTTGAGCTAAGATTTCCAAGTTATTCACATAATGAAAACCTATACTTTGTTTCGGTCGAGTTCCCCATTCAAATGCATGTAACAGTGAGAAACGCACTGTCTTCGCGAAAGAAAGCGTTTTTGTACAACTTCATATGAATAGCTGTAACTTTTGATAGAAGACTCGGATACACATGTTTATGGCTTTATCTTATAGAACTCAAGGTTCCCGTGCTGGGAAAACAGGTTTTGCAGCTGTTTGAGCTAAGATTTCCAAGTTATTCACATAATGAAAACCTATACTTTGTTTCGGTCGAGTTCCCCATTCAAATGCATGTAACAGTGAGAAACGCACTGTCTTCGCGAAAGAAAGCGTTTTTGTACAACTTCATATGAATAGCTGTAACTTTTGATAGAAGACTCGGATACACATGTTTATGGCTTTATCTTATAGAACTCAAGGTTCCCGTGCTGGGAAAACAGGTTTTGCAGCTGTTTGAGCTAAGATTTCCAAGTTATTCACATAATGAAAACTTATACTTTGTTTCGGTCGAGTTCCCCATTCAAATGCATGTAACAGTGAGAAACGCACTGTCTTGGCGAAAGAAAGCTATTTTGTACAAATTCATATGAATAGCTGTAACTTTTGATAGAAGACTCGGATACACATGTTTATGGCTTTATCTTATAGAACTCAAGGTTCCCGTGCTGGGCAAACAGGTTTTGCAGCTGTTTGAGCTAAGATTTCCAAGTTATTCACATAATGAAAACCTATACTTTGTTTCGGTCGACTTCCCCATTCAAATGCATGTAACAGTGAGAAACGCACTGTCTTCGCGAAAGAAAGCGTTTTTGTACAACTTCATATGAATAGCTGTAACTTTTGATAGAAGACTCGGATACACATGTTTATGGCTTTATCTTATAGAACTCAAGGTTCCCGTGCTGGGCAAACAGGTTTTGCAGCTGTTTGAGCTAAGATTTCCAAGTTATTCACATAATGAAAACCTATACTTTGTTTCGGTCGAGTTCCCCATTCAAATGCATGTAACAGTGAGAAACGCACTGTCTTGGCGAAAGAAAGCGTTTTTGTACAACTTCATATGAATAGCTGTAACTTTTGATAGAAGACTCGGATACACATGTTTATGGCTTTATCTTATAGAACTCAAGGTTCCCGTGCTGGGAAAACAGGTTTTGCAGCTGTTTGAGCTAAGATTTCCAAGTTATTCACATAATGAAAACCTATACTTTGTTTCGGTCGACTTCCCCATTCAAATGCATGTAACAGTGAGAAATGCACTGTCTTGGCGAAAGAAAGCGTTTTTGTACAACTTCATATAAATAGCTGTAACTTTTGATAGAAGACTCAGACAAACATGTTTATGGCCTTATATTATAGAACTCAAGGTTCCCGTGCTGGGAAAACAGGTTTTGCAGCAGTTTGAGCTAAGATTTCCAAGTTATTCACATAATGAAAACCTATACTTTGTTTCGGTCGAGTTCCCCATTCAAATGGATGTAACAGTGAGAAACGCACTGTCTTGGCGAAAGAAAGCTATTTTGTACAACTTCATATAAATAGCTGTAACTTTTGATAGAAGACTCGGATACACATGTTTATGGCTTTATCTTATAGAACTCAAGGTTCCCGTGCTGGGAAAACAGGTTTTGCAGCTGTTTGAGCTAAGATTTCCAAGTTATTCACATAATGAAAACCTATACTTTGTTTCGGTCGACTTCCCCATTCAAATGCATGTAACAGTGAGAAACGCACTGTCTTGGCGAAAGAAAGCTATTTTGTACAACTTCATATGAATATCTGTAACTTTTGATAGAAGACTCGGATACACATGTTTATGGCTTTATCTTATAGAACTCAAGGTTCCCGTGCTGGGAAAACAGGTTTTGCAGCTGTTTGAGCTAAGATTTCCAAGTTATTCACATAATGAAAACCTATACTTTGTTTCGGTCGACTTCCCCATTCAAATGCATGTAACAATGAGAAACGCACTGTCTTGGCGAAAGAAAGCTATTTTGTACAACTTCATATAAATAGCTGTAACTTTTGATAGAAGACTCGGATACACATGTTTATGGCTTTATCTTATAGAACTCAAGGTTCCCGTGCTGGGAAAACAGGTTCTGCAGCTGTTTGAGCTAAGATTTCCAAGTTATTCACATAATGAAAACCTATACTTTGTTTCGGTCGACTTCCCCATTCAAATGCATGTAACAGTGAGAAACGCACTGTCTTGGCGAAAGAAAGCTATTTTGTACAACTTCATATGAATAGCTGTAACTTTTGATAGAAGACTCGGATACACATGTTTATGGCTTTATCTTATAGAACTCAAGGTTCCCGTGCTGGGAAAACAGGTTCTGCAGCTGTTTGAGCTAAGATTTCCAAGTTATTCACATAATGAAAACCTATACTTTGTTTCGGTCGAGTTCCCCATTCAAATGCATGTAACAGTGAGAAACGCACTGTCTTGGCGAAAGAAAGCGTTTTTGTACAACTTCATATGAATAGCTGTAACTTTTGATAGAAGACTCGGATACACATGTTTATGGCTTTATCTTATAGAACTCAAGGTTCCCGTGCTGGGAAAACAGGTTTTGCAGCTGTTTGAGCTAAGATTTCCAAGTTATTCACATAATGAAAACTTATACTTTGTTTCGGTCGAGTTCCCCATTCAAATGCATGTAACAGTGAGAAACGCACTGTCTTGGCGAAAGAAAGCTATTTTGTACAACTTCATATGAATAGCTGTAACTTTTGATAGAAGACTCGGATACACATGTTTATGGCTTTATCTTATAGAACTCAAGGTTCCCGTGCTGGGCAAACAGGTTTTGCAGCTGTTTGAGCTAAGATTTCCAAGTTATTCACATAATGAAAACTTATACTTTGTTTCGGTCGAGTTCCCCATTCAAATGCATGTAACAGTGAGAAACGCACTGTCTTGGCGAAAGAAAGCTATTTTGTACAACTTCATATGAATAGCTGTAACTTTTGATAGAAGACTCGGATACACATGTTTATGGCTTTATCTTATAGAACTCAAGGTTCCCGTGCTGGGCAAACAGGTTTTGCAGCTGTTTGAGCTAAGATTTCCAAGTTATTCACATAATGAAAACCTATACTTTGTTTCGGTCGACTTCCCCATTCAAATGCATGTAACAGTGAGAAATGCACTGTCTTGGCGAAAGAAAGCGTTTTTGTACAACTTCATATAAATAGCTGTAACTTTTGATAGAAGACTCAGACAAACATGTTTATGGCTTTATATTATAGAACTCAAGGTTCCCGTGCTGGGAAAACAGGTTTTGCAGCTGTTTGAGCTAAGATTTCCAAGTTATTCACATAATGAAAACCTATACTTTGTTTCGGTCGACTTCCCCATTCAAATGCATGTAACAGTGAGAAACGCACTGTCTTGGCGAAAGAAAGCGTTTTTGTACAACTTCATATAAATAGCTGTAACTTTTGATAGAAGACTCAGACAAACATGTTTATGGCTTTATATTATAGAACTCAAGGTCTCCGTGCTGGGAAAACAGGTTTTGCAGCTGTTTGAGCTAAGATTTCCAAGTTATTCACATAATGAAAACCTATACTTTGTTTCGGTCGAGTTCCCCATTCAAATGCATGTAACAGTGAGAAACGCACTGTCTTGGCGAAAGAAAGCGTTTTTGTACAACTTCATATAAATAGCTGTAACTTTTGATAGAAGACTCGGATACACATGTTTATGGCTTTATCTTATAGAACTCAAGGTTCCCGTGCTGGGAAAACAGGTTTTGCAGCTGTTTGAGCTAAGATTTCCAAGTTATTCACATAATGAAAACCTATACTTTGTTTCGGTCGACTTCCCCATTCAAATGCATGTAACAGTGAGAAACGCACTGTCTTGGCGAAAGAAAGCTATTTTGTACAACTTCATATGAATAGCTGTAACTTTTGATAGAAGACTCGGATACACATGTTTATGGCTTTATCTTATAGAACTCAAGGTTCCCGTGCTGGGAAAACAGGTTCTGCAGCTGTTTGAGCTAAGATTTCCAAGTTATTCACATAATGAAAACCTATACTTTGTTTCGGTCGAGTTCCCCATTCAAATGCATGTAACAGTGAGAAACGCACTGTCTTGGCGAAAGAAAGCGTTTTTGTACAACTTCATATGAATAGCTGTAACTTTTGATAGAAGACTCGGATACACATGTTTATGGCTTTATCTTATAGAACTCAAGGTTCCCGTGCTGGGAAAACAGGTTTTGCAGCTGTTTGAGCTAAGATTTCCAAGTTATTCACATAATGAAAACTTATACTTTGTTTCGGTCGAGTTCCCCATTCAAATGCATGTAACAGTGAGAAACGCACTGTCTTGGCGAAAGAAAGCTATTTTGTACAACTTCATATGAATAGCTGTAACTTTTGATAGAAGACTCGGATACACATGTTTATGGCTTTATCTTATAGAACTCAAGGTTCCCGTGCTGGGCAAACAGGTTTTGCAGCTGTTTGAGCTAAGATTTCCAAGTTATTCACATAATGAAAACTTATACTTTGTTTCGGTCGAGTTCCCCATTCAAATGCATGTAACAGTGAGAAACGCACTGTCTTGGCGAAAGAAAGCTATTTTGTACAACTTCATATGAATAGCTGTAACTTTTGATAGAAGACTCGGATACACATGTTTATGGCTTTATCTTATAGAACTCAAGGTTCCCGTGCTGGGCAAACAGGTTTTGCAGCTGTTTGAGCTAAGATTTCCAAGTTATTCACATAATGAAAACCTATACTTTGTTTCGGTCGACTTCCCCATTCAAATGCATGTAACAGTGAGAAATGCACTGTCTTGGCGAAAGAAAGCGTTTTTGTACAACTTCATATAAATAGCTGTAACTTTTGATAGAAGACTCAGACAAACATGTTTATGGCCTTATATTATAGAACTCAAGGTTCCCGTGCTGGGAAAACAGGTTCTGCAGCTGTTTGAGCTAAGATTTCCAAGTTATTCACATAATGAAAACCTATACTTTGTTTCGGTCGAGTTCCCCATTCAAATGCATGTAACAGTGAGAAACGCACTGTCTTGGCGAAAGAAAGCGTTTTTGTACAACTTCATATAAATAGCTGTAACTTTTGATAGAAGACTCAGACAAACATGTTTATGGCTTTATATTATAGAACTCAAGGTCTCCGTGCTGGGAAAACAGGTTTTGCAGCTGTTTGAGCTAAGATTTCCAAGTTATTCACATAATGAAAACCTATACTTTGTTTCGGTCGAGTTCCCCATTCAAATGCATGTAACAGTGAGAAACGCACTGTCTTGGCGAAAGAAAGCGTTTTTGTACAACTTCATATAAATAGCTGTAACTTTTGATAGAAGACTCGGATACACATGATTATGGCTTTATCTTATAGAACTCAAGGTTCCCGTGCTGGGAAAACAGGTTTTGCAGCTGTTTGAGCTAAGATTTCCAAGTTATTCACATAATGAAAACCTATACTTTGTTTCGGTCGACTTCCCCATTCAAATGCATGTAACAGTGAGAAACGCACTGTCTTGGCGAAAGAAAGCGTTTTTGTACAACTTCATATAAATAGCTGTAACTTTTGATAGAAGACTCGGATACACATGTTTATGGCTTTATCTTATAGAACTCAAGGTTCCCGTGCTGGGAAAACAGGTTCTGCAGCTGTTTGAGCTAAGATTTCCAAGTTATTCACATAATGAAAACCTATACTTTGTTTCGGTCGACTTCCCCATTCAAATGCATGTAACAGTGAGAAACGCACTGTCTTGGCGAAAGAAAGCTATTTTGTACAACTTCATATGAATAGCTGTAACTTTTGATAGAAGACTCGGATACACATGTTTATGGCTTTATCTTATAGAACTCAAGGTTCCCGTGCTGGGAAAACAGGTTCTGCAGCTGTTTGAGCTAAGATTTCCAAGTTATTCACATAATGAAAACCTATACTTTGTTTCGGTCGAGTTCCCCATTCAAATGCATGTAACAGTGAGAAACGCACTGTCTTGGCGAAAGAAAGCGTTTTTGTACAACTTCATATAAATAGCTGTAACTTTTGATAGAAGACTCAGACAAACATGTTTATGGCCTTATATTATAGAACTCAAGGTTCCCGTGCTGGGAAAACAGGTTTTGCAGCTGTTTGAGCTAAGATTTCCAAGTTATTCACATAATGAAAACCTATACTTTGTTTCGGTCGAGTTCCCCATTCAAATGGATGTAACAGTGAGAAACGCACTGTCTTGGCGAAAGAAAGCTATTTTGTACAACTTCATATAAATAGCTGTAACTTTTGATAGAAGACTCGGATACACATGTTTATGGCTTTATCTTATAGAACTCAAGGTTCCCGTGCTGGGAAAACAGGTTTTGCAGCTGTTTGAGCTAAGATTTCCAAGTTATTCACATAATGAAAACCTATACTTTGTTTCGGTCGACTTCCCCATTCAAATGCATGTAACAGTGAGAAACGCACTGTCTTGGCGAAAGAAAGCTATTTTGTACAACTTCATATGAATAGCTGTAACTTTTGATAGAAGACTCGGATACACATGTTTATGGCTTTATCTTATAGAACTCAAGGTTCCCGTGCTGGGCAAACAGGTTTTGCAGCTGTTTGAGCTAAGATTTCCAAGTTATTCACATAATGAAAACCTATACTTTGTTTCGGTCGACTTCCCCATTCAAATGCATGTAACAGTGAGAAACGCACTGTCTTGGCGAAAGAAAGCTATTTTGTACAACTTCATATAAATAGCTGTAACTTTTGATAGAAGACTCAGATACACATGTTTATGGCTTTATCTTATAGAACTCAAGGTTCCCGTGCTGGGAAAACAGGTTCTGCAGCTGTTTGAGCTAAGATTTCCAAGTTATTCACATAATGAAAACCTATACTTTGTTTCGGTCGACTTCCCCATTCAAATGCATGTAACAGTGAGAAACGCACTGTCTTGGCGAAAGAAAGCGTTTTTGTACAACTTCATATGAATAGCTGTAACTTTTGATAGAAGACTCGGATACACATGTTTATGGCTTTATCTTATAGAACTCAAGGTTCCCGTGCTGGGAAAACAGGTTCTGCAGCTGTTTGAGCTAAGATTTCCAAGTTATTCACATAATGAAAACCTATACTTTGTTTCGGTCGAGTTCCCCATTCAAATGCATGTAACAGTGAGAAACGCACTGTCTTGGCGAAAGAAAGCGTTTTTGTACAACTTCATATGAATAGCTGTAACTTTTGATAGAAGACTCGGATACACATGTTTATGGCTTTATCTTATAGAACTCAAGGTTCCCGTGCTGGGAAAACAGGTTTTGCAGCTGTTTGAGCTAAGATTTCCAAGTTATTCACATAATGAAAACTTATACTTTGTTTCGGTCGATTTCCCCATTCAAATGCATGTAACAGTGAGAAACGCACTGTCTTGGCGAAAGAAAGCTATTTTGTACAACTTCATATGAATAGCTGTAACTTTTGATAGAAGACTCGGATACACATGTTTATGGCTTTATCTTATAGAACTCAAGGTTCCCGTGCTGGGCAAACAGGTTTTGCAGCTGTTTGAGCTAAGATTTCCAAGTTATTCACATAATGAAAACTTATACTTTGTTTCGGTCGAGTTCCCCATTCAAATGCATGTAACAGTGAGAAACGCACTGTCTTGGCGAAAGAAAGCGTTTTTGTACAACTTCATATGAATAGCTGTAACTTTTGATAGAAGACTCGGATACACATGTTTATGGCTTTATCTTATAGAACTCAAGGTTCCCGTGCTGGGCAAACAGGTTTTGCAGCTGTTTGAGCTAAGATTTCCAAGTTATTCACATAATGAAAACCTATACTTTGTTTCGGTCGACTTCCCCATTCAAATGCATGTAACAATGAGAAACGCACTGTCTTGGCGAAAGAAAGCTATTTTGTACAACTTCATATAAATAGCTGTAACTTTTGATAGAAGACTCGGATACACATGTTTATGGCTTTATCTTATAGAACTCAAGGTTCCCGTGCTGGGAAAACAGGTTCTGCAGCTGTTTGAGCTAAGATTTCCAAGTTATTCACATAATGAAAACCTATACTTTGTTTCGGTCGACTTCCCCATTCAAATGCATGTAACAGTGAGAAACGCACTGTCTTGGCGAAAGAAAGCTATTTTGTACAACTTCATATGAATAGCTGTAACTTTTGATAGAAGACTCGGATACACATGTTTATGGCTTTATCTTATAGAACTCAAGGTTCCCGTGCTGGGAAAACAGGTTCTGCAGCTGTTTGAGCTAAGATTTCCAAGTTATTCACATAATGAAAACCTATACTTTGTTTCGGTCGAGTTCCCCATTCAAATGCATGTAACAGTGAGAAACGCACTGTCTTGGCGAAAGAAAGCGTTTTTGTACAACTTCATATGAATAGCTGTAACTTTTGATAGAAGACTCGGATACACATGTTTATGGCTTTATCTTATAGAACTCAAGGTTCCCGTGCTGGGAAAACAGGTTTTGCAGCTGTTTGAGCTAAGATTTCCAAGTTATTCACATAATGAAAACTTATACTTTGTTTCGGTCGAGTTCCCCATTCAAATGCATGTAACAGTGAGAAACGCACTGTCTTGGCGAAAGAAAGCTATTTTGTACAACTTCATATGAATAGCTGTAACTTTTGATAGAAGACTCGGATACACATGTTTATGGCTTTATCTTATAGAACTCAAGGTTCCCGTGCTGGGCAAACAGGTTTTGCAGCTGTTTGAGCTAAGATTTCCAAGTTATTCACATAATGAAAACTTATACTTTGTTTCGGTCGAGTTCCCCATTCAAATGCATGTAACAGTGAGAAACGCACTGTCTTGGCGAAAGAAAGCTATTTTGTACAACTTCATATGAATAGCTGTAACTTTTGATAGAAGACTCGGATACACATGTTTATGGCTTTATCTTATAGAACTCAAGGTTCCCGTGCTGGGCAAACAGGTTTTGCAGCTGTTTGAGCTAAGATTTCCAAGTTATTCACATAATGAAAACCTATACTTTGTTTCGGTCGACTTCCCCATTCAAATGCATGTAACAGTGAGAAATGCACTGTCTTGGCGAAAGAAAGCGTTTTTGTACAACTTCATATAAATAGCTGTAACTTTTGATAGAAGACTCAGACAAACATGTTTATGGCCTTATATTATAGAACTCAAGGTTCCCGTGCTGGGAAAACAGGTTTTGCAGCTGTTTGAGCTAAGATTTCCAAGTTATTCACATAATGAAAACCTATACTTTGTTTCGGTCGACTTCCCCATTCAAATGCATGTAACAGTGAGAAACGCACTGTCTTGGCGAAAGAAAGCGTTTTTGTACAACTTCATATAAATAGCTGTAACTTTTGATAGAAGACTCAGACAAACATGTTTATGGCTTTATATTATAGAACTCAAGGTCTCCGTGCTGGGAAAACAGGTTTTGCAGCTGTTTGAGCTAAGATTTCCAAGTTATTCACATAATGAAAACCTATACTTTGTTTCGGTCGAGTTCCCCATTCAAATGCATGTAACAGTGAGAAACGCACTGTCTTGGCGAAAGAAAGCGTTTTTGTACAACTTCATATAAATAGCTGTAACTTTTGATAGAAGACTCGGATACACATGTTTATGGCTTTATCTTATAGAACTCAAGGTTCCCGTGCTGGGAAAACAGGTTTTGCAGCTGTTTGAGCTAAGATTTCCAAGTTATTCACATAATGAAAACCTATACTTTGTTTCGGTCGACTTCCCCATTCAAATGCATGTAACAGTGAGAAACGCACTGTCTTGGCGAAAGAAAGCTATTTTGTACAACTTCATATGAATAGCTGTAACTTTTGATAGAAGACTCGGATACACATGTTTATGGCTTTATCTTATAGAACTCAAGGTTCCCGTGCTGGGAAAACAGGTTCTGCAGCTGTTTGAGCTAAGATTTCCAAGTTATTCACATAATGAAAACCTATACTTTGTTTCGGTCGAGTTCCCCATTCAAATGCATGTAACAGTGAGAAACGCACTGTCTTGGCGAAAGAAAGCGTTTTTGTACAACTTCATATGAATAGCTGTAACTTTTGATAGAAGACTCGGATACACATGTTTATGGCTTTATCTTATAGAACTCAAGGTTCCCGTGCTGGGAAAACAGGTTTTGCAGCTGTTTGAGCTAAGATTTCCAAGTTATTCACATAATGAAAACTTATACTTTGTTTCGGTCGAGTTCCCCATTCAAATGCATGTAACAGTGAGAAACGCACTGTCTTGGCGAAAGAAAGCTATTTTGTACAACTTCATATGAATAGCTGTAACTTTTGATAGAAGACTCGGATACACATGTTTATGGCTTTATCTTATAGAACTCAAGGTTCCCGTGCTGGGCAAACAGGTTTTGCAGCTGTTTGAGCTAAGATTTCCAAGTTATTCACATAATGAAAACTTATACTTTGTTTCGGTCGAGTTCCCCATTCAAATGCATGTAACAGTGAGAAACGCACTGTCTTGGCGAAAGAAAGCTATTTTGTACAACTTCATATGAATAGCTGTAACTTTTGATAGAAGACTCGGATACACATGTTTATGGCTTTATCTTATAGAACTCAAGGTTCCCGTGCTGGGCAAACAGGTTTTGCAGCTGTTTGAGCTAAGATTTCCAAGTTATTCACATAATGAAAACCTATACTTTGTTTCGGTCGACTTCCCCATTCAAATGCATGTAACAGTGAGAAATGCACTGTCTTGGCGAAAGAAAGCGTTTTTGTACAACTTCATATAAATAGCTGTAACTTTTGATAGAAGACTCAGACAAACATGTTTATGGCCTTATATTATAGAACTCAAGGTTCCCGTGCTGGGAAAACAGGTTCTGCAGCTGTTTGAGCTAAGATTTCCAAGTTATTCACATAATGAAAACCTATACTTTGTTTCGGTCGAGTTCCCCATTCAAATGCATGTAACAGTGAGAAACGCACTGTCTTGGCGAAAGAAAGCGTTTTTGTACAACTTCATATAAATAGCTGTAACTTTTGATAGAAGACTCAGACAAACATGTTTATGGCTTTATCTTATAGAACTCAAGGTTCCCGTGCTGGGAAAACAGGTTCTGCAGCTGTTTGAGCTAAGATTTCCAAGTTATTCACATAATGAAAACCTATACTTTGTTTCGGTCGACTTCCCCATTCAAATGCATGTAACAGTGAGAAACGCACTGTCTTGGCGAAAGAAAGCTATTTTGTACAACTTCATATGAATAGCTGTAACTTTTGATAGAAGACTCGGATACACATGTTTATGGCTTTATCTTATAGAACTCAAGGTTCCCGTGCTGGGAAAACAGGTTCTGCAGCTGTTTGAGCTAAGATTTCCAAGTTATTCACATAATGAAAACCTATACTTTGTTTCGGTCGAGTTCCCCATTCAAATGCATGTAACAGTGAGAAACGCACTGTCTTGGCGAAAGAAAGCGTTTTTGTACAACTTCATATGAATAGCTGTAACTTTTGATAGAAGACTCGGATACACATGTTTATGGCTTTATCTTATAGAACTCAAGGTTCCCGTGCTGGGAAAACAGGTTTTGCAGCTGTTTGAGCTAAGATTTCCAAGTTATTCACATAATGAAAACTTATACTTTGTTTCGGTCGAGTTCCCCATTCAAATGCATGTAACAGTGAGAAACGCACTGTCTTGGCGAAAGAAAGCTATTTTGTACAACTTCATATGAATAGCTGTAACTTTTGATAGAAGACTCGGATACACATGTTTATGGCTTTATCTTATAGAACTCAAGGTTCCCGTGCTGGGCAAACAGGTTTTGCAGCTGTTTGAGCTAAGATTTCCAAGTTATTCACATAATGAAAACTTATACTTTGTTTCGGTCGAGTTCCCCATTCAAATGCATGTAACAGTGAGAAACGCACTGTCTTGGCGAAAGAAAGCTATTTTGTACAACTTCATATGAATAGCTGTAACTTTTGATAGAAGACTCGGATACACATGTTTATGGCTTTATCTTATAGAACTCAAGGTTCCCGTGCTGGGCAAACAGGTTTTGCAGCTGTTTGAGCTAAGATTTCCAAGTTATTCACATAATGAAAACCTATACTTTGTTTCGGTCGACTTCCCCATTCAAATGCATGTAACAGTGAGAAATGCACTGTCTTGGCGAAAGAAAGCGTTTTTGTACAACTTCATATAAATAGCTGTAACTTTTGATAGAAGACTCAGACAAACATGTTTATGGCCTTATATTATAGAACTCAAGGTTCCCGTGCTGGGAAAACAGGTTCTGCAGCTGTTTGAGCTAAGATTTCCAAGTTATTCACATAATGAAAACCTATACTTTGTTTCGGTCGACTTCCCCATTCAAATGCATGTAACAGTGAGAAACGCACTGTCTTGGCGAAAGAAAGCGTTTTTGTACAACTTCATATAAATAGCTGTAACTTTTGATAGAAGACTCAGACAAACATGTTTATGGCTTTATATTATAGAACTCAAGGTCTCCGTGCTGGGAAAACAGGTTTTGCAGCTGTTTGAGCTAAGATTTCCAAGTTATTCACATAATGAAAACCTATACTTTGTTTCGGTCGAGTTCCCCATTCAAATGCATGTAACAGTGAGAAACGCACTGTCTTGGCGAAAGAAAGCGTTTTTGTACAACTTCATATAAATAGCTGTAACTTTTGATAGAAGACTCGGATACACATGATTATGGCTTTATCTTATAGAACTCAAGGTTCCCGTGCTGGGAAAACAGGTTTTGCAGCTGTTTGAGCTAAGATTTCCAAGTTATTCACATAATGAAAACCTATACTTTGTTTCGGTCGACTTCCCCATTCAAATGCATGTAACAGTGAGAAACGCACTGTCTTGGCGAAAGAAAGCTATTTTGTACAACTTCATATGAATAGCTGTAACTTTTGATAGAAGACTCGGATACACATGTTTATGGCTTTATCTTATAGAACTCAAGGTTCCCGTGCTGGGAAAACAGGTTCTGCAGCTGTTTGAGCTAAGATTTCCAAGTTATTCACATAATGAAAACCTATACTTTGTTTCGGTCGAGTTCCCCATTCAAATGCATGTAACAGTGAGAAACGCACTGTCTTGGCGAAAGAAAGCGTTTTTGTACAACTTCATATGAATAGCTGTAACTTTTGATAGAAGACTCGGATACACATGTTTATGGCTTTATCTTATAGAACTCAAGGTTCCCGTGCTGGGCAAACAGGTTTTGCAGCTGTTTGAGCTAAGATTTCCAAGTTATTCACATAATGAAAACCTATACTTTGTTTCGGTCGACTTCCCCATTCAAATGCATGTAACAGTGAGAAATGCACTGTCTTGGCGAAAGAAAGCGTTTTTGTACAACTTCATATAAATAGCTGTAACTTTTGATAGAAGACTCAGACAAACATGTTTATGGCCTTATATTATAGAACTCAAGGTTCCCGTGCTGGGAAAACAGGTTTTGCAGCTGTTTGAGCTAAGATTTCCAAGTTATTCACATAATGAAAACCTATACTTTGTTTCGGTCGAGTTCCCCATTCAAATGGATGTAACAGTGAGAAACGCACTGTCTTGGCGAAAGAAAGCTATTTTGTACAACTTCATATAAATAGCTGTAACTTTTGATAGAAGACTCGGATACACATGTTTATGGCTTTATCTTATAGAACTCAAGGTTCCCGTGCTGGGAAAACAGGTTTTGCAGCTGTTTGAGCTAAGATTTCCAAGTTATTCACATAATGAAAACCTATACTTTGTTTCGGTCGACTTCCCCATTCAAATGCATGTAACAGTGAGAAACGCACTGTCTTGGCGAAAGAAAGCTATTTTGTACAACTTCATATGAATAGCTGTAACTTTTGATAGAAGACTCGGATACACATGTTTATGGCTTTATCTTATAGAACTCAAGGTTCCCGTGCTGGGCAAACAGGTTTTGCAGCTGTTTGAGCTAAGATTTCCAAGTTATTCACATAATGAAAACCTATACTTTGTTTCGGTCGACTTCCCCATTCAAATGCATGTAACAGTGAGAAACGCACTGTCTTGGCGAAAGAAAGCTATTTTGTACAACTTCATATAAATAGCTGTAACTTTTGATAGAAGACTCAGATACACATGTTTATGGCTTTATCTTATAGAACTCAAGGTTCCCGTGCTGGGAAAACAGGTTCTGCAGCTGTTTGAGCTAAGATTTCCAAGTTATTCACATAATGAAAACCTATACTTTGTTTCGGTCGACTTCCCCATTCAAATGCATGTAACAGTGAGAAACGCACTGTCTTGGCGAAAGAAAGCGTTTTTGTACAACTTCATATGAATAGCTGTAACTTTTGATAGAAGACTCGGATACACATGTTTATGGCTTTATCTTATAGAACTCAAGGTTCCCGTGCTGGGAAAACAGGTTCTGCAGCTGTTTGAGCTAAGATTTCCAAGTTATTCACATAATGAAAACCTATACTTTGTTTCGGTCGAGTTCCCCATTCAAATGCATGTAACAGTGAGAAACGCACTGTCTTGGCGAAAGAAAGCGTTTTTGTACAACTTCATATGAATAGCTGTAACTTTTGATAGAAGACTCGGATACACATGTTTATGGCTTTATCTTATAGAACTCAAGGTTCCCGTGCTGGGAAAACAGGTTTTGCAGCTGTTTGAGCTAAGATTTCCAAGTTATTCACATAATGAAAACTTATACTTTGTTTCGGTCGATTTCCCCATTCAAATGCATGTAACAGTGAGAAACGCACTGTCTTGGCGAAAGAAAGCTATTTTGTACAACTTCATATGAATAGCTGTAACTTTTGATAGAAGACTCGGATACACATGTTTATGGCTTTATCTTATAGAACTCAAGGTTCCCGTGCTGGGCAAACAGGTTTTGCAGCTGTTTGAGCTAAGATTTCCAAGTTATTCACATAATGAAAACTTATACTTTGTTTCGGTCGAGTTCCCCATTCAAATGCATGTAACAGTGAGAAACGCACTGTCTTGGCGAAAGAAAGCGTTTTTGTACAACTTCATATGAATAGCTGTAACTTTTGATAGAAGACTCGGATACACATGTTTATGGCTTTATCTTATAGAACTCAAGGTTCCCGTGCTGGGCAAACAGGTTTTGCAGCTGTTTGAGCTAAGATTTCCAAGTTATTCACATAATGAAAACCTATACTTTGTTTCGGTCGACTTCCCCATTCAAATGCATGTAACAGTGAGAAATGCACTGTCTTGGCGAAAGAAAGCGTTTTTGTACAACTTCATATAAATAGCTGTAACTTTTGATAGAAGACTCAGACAAACATGTTTATGGCCTTATATTATAGAACTCAAGGTTCCCGTGCTGGGAAAACAGGTTCTGCAGCTGTTTGAGCTAAGATTTCCAAGTTATTCACATAATGAAAACCTATACTTTGTTTCGGTCGACTTCCCCATTCAAATGCATGTAACAGTGAGAAACGCACTGTCTTGGCGAAAGAAAGCGTTTTTGTACAACTTCATATAAATAGCTGTAACTTTTGATAGAAGACTCAGACAAACATGTTTATGGCTTTATATTATAGAACTCAAGGTCTCCGTGCTGGGAAAACAGGTTTTGCAGCTGTTTGAGCTAAGATTTCCAAGTTATTCACATAATGAAAACCTATACTTTGTTTCGGTCGAGTTCCCCATTCAAATGCATGTAACAGTGAGAAACGCACTGTCTTGGCGAAAGAAAGCGTTTTTGTACAACTTCATATAAATAGCTGTAACTTTTGATAGAAGACTCGGATACACATGTTTATGGCTTTATCTTATAGAACTCAAGGTTCCCGTGCTGGGAAAACAGGTTTTGCAGCTGTTTGAGCTAAGATTTCCAAGTTATTCACATAATGAAAACCTATACTTTGTTTCGGTCGAGTTCCCCATTCAAATGCATGTAACAGTGAGAAACGCACTGTCTTGGCGAAAGAAAGCGTTTTTGTACAACTTCATATAAATAGCTGTAACTTTTGATAGAAGACTCGGATACACATGTTTATGGCTTTATCTTATAGAACTCAAGGTTCCCGTGCTGGGAAAACAGGTTTTGCAGCTGTTTGAGCTAAGATTTCCAAGTTATTCACATAATGAAAACCTATACTTTGTTTCGGTCGACTTCCCCATTCAAATGCATGTAACAGTGAGAAACGCACTGTCTTGGCGAAAGAAAGCGTTTTTGTACAACTTCATATAAATAGCTGTAACTTTTGATAGAAGACTCGGATACACATGTTTATGGCTTTATCTTATAGAACTCAAGGTTCCCGTGCTGGGAAAACAGGTTCTGCAGCTGTTTGAGCTAAGATTTCCAAGTTATTCACATAATGAAAACCTATACTTTGTTTCGGTCGACTTCCCCATTCAAATGCATGTAACAGTGAGAAACGCACTGTCTTGGCGAAAGAAAGCTATTTTGTACAACTTCATATGAATAGCTGTAACTTTTGATAGAAGACTCGGATACACATGTTTATGGCTTTATCTTATAGAACTCAAGGTTCCCGTGCTGGGAAAACAGGTTCTGCAGCTGTTTGAGCTAAGATTTCCAAGTTATTCACATAATGAAAACCTATACTTTGTTTCGGTCGAGTTCCCCATTCAAATGCATGTAACAGTGAGAAACGCACTGTCTTGGCGAAAGAAAGCGTTTTTGTACAACTTCATATGAATAGCTGTAACTTTTGATAGAAGACTCGGATACACATGTTTATGGCTTTATCTTATAGAACTCAAGGTTCCCGTGCTGGGAAAACAGGTTTTGCAGCTGTTTGAGCTAAGATTTCCAAGTTATTCACATAATGAAAACTTATACTTTGTTTCGGTCGAGTTCCCCATTCAAATGCATGTAACAGTGAGAAACGCACTGTCTTGGCGAAAGAAAGCGTTTTTGTACAACTTCATATGAATAGCTGTAACTTTTGATAGAAGACTCGGATACACATGTTTATGTCTTTATCTTATAGAACTCAAGGTTCCCGTGCTGGGCAAACAGGTTTTGCAGCTGTTTGAGCTAAGATTTCCAAGTTATTCACATAATGAAAACTTATACTTTGTTTCGGTCGAGTTCCCCATTCAAATGCATGTAACAGTGAGAAACGCACTGTCTTGGCGAAAGAAAGCTATTTTGTACAACTTCATATGAATAGCTGTAACTTTTGATAGAAGACTCGGATACACATGTTTATGGCTTTATCTTATAGAACTCAAGGTTCCCGTGCTGGGCAAACAGGTTTTGCAGCTGTTTGAGCTAAGATTTCCAAGTTATTCACATAATGAAAACCTATACTTTGTTTCGGTCGACTTCCCCATTCAAATGCATGTAACAGTGAGAAATGCACTGTCTTGGCGAAAGAAAGCGTTTTTGTACAACTTCATATAAATAGCTGTAACTTTTGATAGAAGACTCAGACAAACATGTTTATGGCCTTATATTATAGAACTCAAGGTTCCCGTGCTGGGAAAACAGGTTTTGCAGCTGTTTGAGCTAAGATTTCCAAGTTATTCACATAATGAAAACCTATACTTTGTTTCGGTCGACTTCCCCATTCAAATGCATGTAACAGTGAGAAACGCACTGTCTTGGCGAAAGAAAGCGTTTTTGTACAACTTCATATAAATAGCTGTAACTTTTGATAGAAGACTCAGACAAACATGTTTATGGCTTTATATTATAGAACTCAAGGTCTCCGTGCTGGGAAAACAGGTTTTGCAGCTGTTTGAGCTAAGATTTCCAAGTTATTCACATAATGAAAACCTATACTTTGTTTCGGTCGAGTTCCCCATTCAAATGCATGTAACAGTGAGAAACGCACTGTCTTGGCGAAAGAAAGCGTTTTTGTACAACTTCATATAAATAGCTGTAACTTTTGATAGAAGACTCGGATACACATGATTATGGCTTTATCTTATAGAACTCAAGGTTCCCGTGCTGGGAAAACAGGTTTTGCAGCTGTTTGAGCTAAGATTTCCAAGTTATTCACATAATGAAAACCTATACTTTGTTTCGGTCGACTTCCCCATTCAAATGCATGTAACAGTGAGAAACGCACTGTCTTGGCGAAAGAAAGCGTTTTTGTACAACTTCATATAAATAGCTGTAACTTTTGATAGAAGACTCGGATACACATGTTTATGGCTTTATCTTATAGAACTCAAGGTTCCCGTGCTGGGAAAACAGGTTCTGCAGCTGTTTGAGCTAAGATTTCCAAGTTATTCACATAATGAAAACCTATACTTTGTTTCGGTCGAGTTCCCCATTCAAATGCATGTAACAGTGAGAAACGCACTGTCTTGGCGAAAGAAAGCGTTTTTGTACAACTTCATATGAATAGCTGTAACTTTTGATAGAAGACTCGGATACACATGTTTATGGCTTTATCTTATAGAACTCAAGGTTCCCGTGCTGGGCAAACAGGTTTTGCAGCTGTTTGAGCTAAGATTTCCAAGTTATTCACATAATGAAAACCTATACTTTGTTTCGGTCGACTTCCCCATTCAAATGCATGTAACAGTGAGAAATGCACTGTCTTGGCGAAAGAAAGCGTTTTTGTACAACTTCATATAAATAGCTGTAACTTTTGATAGAAGACTCAGACAAACATGTTTATGGCCTTATATTATAGAACTCAAGGTTCCCGTGCTGGGAAAACAGGTTTTGCAGCTGTTTGAGCTAAGATTTCCAAGTTATTCACATAATGAAAACCTATACTTTGTTTCGGTCGAGTTCCCCATTCAAATGGATGTAACAGTGAGAAACGCACTGTCTTGGCGAAAGAAAGCTATTTTGTACAACTTCATATGAATAGCTGTAACTTTTGATAGAAGACTCGGATACACATGTTTATGGCTTTATCTTATAGAACTCAAGGTTCCCGTGCTGGGAAAACAGGTTTTGCAGCTGTTTGAGCTAAGATTTCCAAGTTATTCACATAATGAAAACCTATACTTTGTTTCGGTCGACTTCCCCATTCAAATGCATGTAACAGTGAGAAACGCACTGTCTTGGCGAAAGAAAGCTATTTTGTACAACTTCATATAAATAGCTGTAACTTTTGATAGAAGACTCAGATACACATGTTTATGGCTTTATCTTATAGAACTCAAGGTTCCCGTGCTGGGAAAACAGGTTCTGCAGCTGTTTGAGCTAAGATTTCCAAGTTATTCACATAATGAAAACCTATACTTTGTTTCGGTCGACTTCCCCATTCAAATGCATGTAACAGTGAGAAACGCACTGTCTTGGCGAAAGAAAGCGTTTTTGTACAACTTCATATGAATAGCTGTAACTTTTGATAGAAGACTCGGATACACATGTTTATGGCTTTATCTTATAGAACTCAAGGTTCCCGTGCTGGGAAAACAGGTTCTGCAGCTGTTTGAGCTAAGATTTCCAAGTTATTCACATAATGAAAACCTATACTTTGTTTCGGTCGAGTTCCCCATTCAAATGCATGTAACAGTGAGAAACGCACTGTCTTGGCGAAAGAAAGCGTTTTTGTACAACTTCATATGAATAGCTGTAACTTTTGATAGAAGACTCGGATACACATGTTTATGGCTTTATCTTATAGAACTCAAGGTTCCCGTGCTGGGAAAACAGGTTTTGCAGCTGTTTGAGCTAAGATTTCCAAGTTATTCACATAATGAAAACTTATACTTTGTTTCGGTCGATTTCCCCATTCAAATGCATGTAACAGTGAGAAACGCACTGTCTTGGCGAAAGAAAGCTATTTTGTACAACTTCATATGAATAGCTGTAACTTTTGATAGAAGACTCGGATACACATGTTTATGGCTTTATCTTATAGAACTCAAGGTTCCCGTGCTGGGCAAACAGGTTTTGCAGCTGTTTGAGCTAAGATTTCCAAGTTATTCACATAATGAAAACTTATACTTTGTTTCGGTCGAGTTCCCCATTCAAATGCATGTAACAGTGAGAAACGCACTGTCTTGGCGAAAGAAAGCGTTTTTGTACAACTTCATATGAATAGCTGTAACTTTTGATAGAAGACTCGGATACACATGTTTATGGCTTTATCTTATAGAACTCAAGGTTCCCGTGCTGGGCAAACAGGTTTTGCAGCTGTTTGAGCTAAGATTTCCAAGTTATTCACATAATGAAAACCTATACTTTGTTTCGGTCGACTTCCCCATTCAAATGCATGTAACAGTGAGAAATGCACTGTCTTGGCGAAAGAAAGCGTTTTTGTACAACTTCATATAAATAGCTGTAACTTTTGATAGAAGACTCAGACAAACATGTTTATGGCCTTATATTATAGAACTCAAGGTTCCCGTGCTGGGAAAACAGGTTCTGCAGCTGTTTGAGCTAAGATTTCCAAGTTATTCACATAATGAAAACCTATACTTTGTTTCGGTCGAGTTCCCCATTCAAATGCATGTAACAGTGAGAAACGCACTGTCTTGGCGAAAGAAAGCGTTTTTGTACAACTTCATATAAATAGCTGTAACTTTTGATAGAAGACTCAGACAAACATGTTTATGGCTTTATATTATAGAACTCAAGGTCTCCGTGCTGGGAAAACAGGTTTTGCAGCTGTTTGAGCTAAGATTTCCAAGTTATTCACATAATGAAAACCTATACTTTGTTTCGGTCGAGTTCCCCATTCAAATGCATGTAACAGTGAGAAACGCACTGTCTTGGCGAAAGAAAGCGTTTTTGTACAACTTCATATAAATAGCTGTAACTTTTGATAGAAGACTCGGATACACATGTTTATGGCTTTATCTTATAGAACTCAAGGTTCCCGTGCTGGGAAAACAGGTTCTGCAGCTGTTTGAGCTAAGATTTCCAAGTTATTCACATAATGAAAACCTATACTTTGTTTCGGTCGACTTCCCCATTCAAATGCATGTAACAGTGAGAAACGCACTGTCTTGGCGAAAGAAAGCTATTTTGTACAACTTCATATGAATAGCTGTAACTTTTGATAGAAGACTCGGATACACATGTTTATGGCTTTATCTTATAGAACTCAAGGTTCCCGTGCTGGGAAAACAGGTTCTGCAGCTGTTTGAGCTAAGATTTCCAAGTTATTCACATAATGAAAACCTATACTTTGTTTCGGTCGAGTTCCCCATTCAAATGCATGTAACAGTGAGAAACGCACTGTCTTGGCGAAAGAAAGCGTTTTTGTACAACTTCATATGAATAGCTGTAACTTTTGATAGAAGACTCGGATACACATGTTTATGGCTTTATCTTATAGAACTCAAGGTTCCCGTGCTGGGAAAACAGGTTTTGCAGCTGTTTGAGCTAAGATTTCCAAGTTATTCACATAATGAAAACTTATACTTTGTTTCGGTCGAGTTCCCCATTCAAATGCATGTAACAGTGAGAAACGCACTGTCTTGGCGAAAGAAAGCGTTTTTGTACAACTTCATATGAATAGCTGTAACTTTTGATAGAAGACTCGGATACACATGTTTATGGCTTTATCTTATAGAACTCAAGGTTCCCGTGCTGGGCAAACAGGTTTTGCAGCTGTTTGAGCTAAGATTTCCAAGTTATTCACATAATGAAAACTTATACTTTGTTTCGGTCGAGTTCCCCATTCAAATGCATGTAACAGTGAGAAACGCACTGTCTTGGCGAAAGAAAGCTATTTTGTACAACTTCATATGAATAGCTGTAACTTTTGATAGAAGACTCGGATACACATGTTTATGGCTTTATCTTATAGAACTCAAGGTTCCCGTGCTGGGCAAACAGGTTTTGCAGCTGTTTGAGCTAAGATTTCCAAGTTATTCACATAATGAAAACCTATACTTTGTTTCGGTCGACTTCCCCATTCAAATGCATGTAACAGTGAGAAATGCACTGTCTTGGCGAAAGAAAGCGTTTTTGTACAACTTCATATAAATAGCTGTAACTTTTGATAGAAGACTCAGACAAACATGTTTATGGCCTTATATTATAGAACTCAAGGTTCCCGTGCTGGGAAAACAGGTTTTGCAGCTGTTTGAGCTAAGATTTCCAAGTTATTCACATAATGAAAACCTATACTTTGTTTCGGTCGACTTCCCCATTCAAATGCATGTAACAGTGAGAAACGCACTGTCTTGGCGAAAGAAAGCGTTTTTGTACAACTTCATATAAATAGCTGTAACTTTTGATAGAAGACTCAGACAAACATGTTTATGGCTTTATATTATAGAACTCAAGGTCTCCGTGCTGGGAAAACAGGTTTTGCAGCTGTTTGAGCTAAGATTTCCAAGTTATTCACATAATGAAAACCTATACTTTGTTTCGGTCGAGTTCCCCATTCAAATGCATGTAACAGTGAGAAACGCACTGTCTTGGCGAAAGAAAGCGTTTTTGTACAACTTCATATAAATAGCTGTAACTTTTGATAGAAGACTCGGATACACATGTTTATGGCTTTATCTTATAGAACTCAAGGTTCCCGTGCTGGGAAAACAGGTTTTGCAGCTGTTTGAGCTAAGATTTCCAAGTTATTCACATAATGAAAACCTATACTTTGTTTCGGTCGACTTCCCCATTCAAATGCATGTAACAGTGAGAAATGCACTGTCTTGGCGAAAGAAAGCGTTTTTGTACAACTTCATATAAATAGCTGTAACTTTTGATAGAAGACTCAGACAAACATGTTTATGGCCTTATATTATAGAACTCAAGGTTCCCGTGCTGGGAAAACAGGTTCTGCAGCAGTTTGAGCTAAGATTTCCAAGTTATTCACATAATGAAAACCTATACTTTGTTTCGGTCGAGTTCCCCATTCAAATGGATGTAACAGTGAGAAACGCACTGTCTTGGCGAAAGAAAGCTATTTTGTACAACTTCATATAAATAGCTGTAACTTTTGATAGAAGACTCGGATACACATGTTTATGGCTTTATCTTATAGAACTCAAGGTTCCCGTGCTGGGCAAACAGGTTTTGCAGCTGTTTGAGCTAAGATTTCCAAGTTATTCACATAATGAAAACCTATACTTTGTTTCGGTCGAGTTCCCCATTCAAATGCATGTAACAGTGAGAAACGCACTGTCTTGGCGAAAGAAAGCGTTTTTGTACAACTTCATATGAATAGCTGTAACTTTTGATAGAAGACTCGGATACACATGTTTATGGCTTTATCTTATAGAACTCAAGGTTCCCGTGCTGGGAAAACAGGTTTTGCAGCTGTTTGAGCTAAGATTTCCAAGTTATTCACATAATGAAAACCTATACTTTGTTTCGGTCGACTTCCCCATTCAAATGCATGTAACAGTGAGAAATGCACTGTCTTGGCGAAAGAAAGCGTTTTTGTACAACTTCATATAAATAGCTGTAACTTTTGATAGAAGACTCAGACAAACATGTTTATGGCCTTATATTATAGAACTCAAGGTTCCCGTGCTGGGAAAACAGGTTTTGCAGCAGTTTGAGCTAAGATTTCCAAGTTATTCACATAATGAAAACCTATACTTTGTTTCGGTCGAGTTCCCCATTCAAATGGATGTAACAGTGAGAAACGCACTGTCTTGGCGAAAGAAAGCTATTTTGTACAACTTCATATAAATAGCTGTAACTTTTGATAGAAGACTCGGATACACATGTTTATGGCTTTATCTTATAGAACTCAAGGTTCCCGTGCTGGGAAAACAGGTTCTGCAGCTGTTTGAGCTAAGATTTCCAAGTTATTCACATAATGAAAACCTATACTTTGTTTCGGTCGACTTCCCCATTCAAATGCATGTAACAGTGAGAAACGCACTGTCTTGGCGAAAGAAAGCTATTTTGTACAACTTCATATGAATAGCTGTAACTTTTGATAGAAGACTCGGATACACATGTTTATGGCTTTATCTTATAGAACTCAAGGTTCCCGTGCTGGGAAAACAGGTTCTGCAGCTGTTTGAGCTAAGATTTCCAAGTTATTCACATAATGAAAACCTATACTTTGTTTCGGTCGAGTTCCCCATTCAAATGCATGTAACAGTGAGAAACGCACTGTCTTGGCGAAAGAAAGCGTTTTTGTACAACTTCATATGAATAGCTGTAACTTTTGATAGAAGACTCGGATACACATGTTTATGGCTTTATCTTATAGAACTCAAGGTTCCCGTGCTGGGAAAACAGGTTTTGCAGCTGTTTGAGCTAAGATTTCCAAGTTATTCACATAATGAAAACTTATACTTTGTTTCGGTCGAGTTCCCCATTCAAATGCATGTAACAGTGAGAAACGCACTGTCTTGGCGAAAGAAAGCTATTTTGTACAACTTCATATGAATAGCTGTAACTTTTGATAGAAGACTCGGATACACATGTTTATGGCTTTATCTTATAGAACTCAAGGTTCCCGTGCTGGGCAAACAGGTTTTGCAGCTGTTTGAGCTAAGATTTCCAAGTTATTCACATAATGAAAACTTATACTTTGTTTCGGTCGAGTTCCCCATTCAAATGCATGTAACAGTGAGAAACGCACTGTCTTGGCGAAAGAAAGCTATTTTGTACAACTTCATATGAATAGCTGTAACTTTTGATAGAAGACTCGGATACACATGTTTATGGCTTTATCTTATAGAACTCAAGGTTCCCGTGCTGGGCAAACAGGTTTTGCAGCTGTTTGAGCTAAGATTTCCAAGTTATTCACATAATGAAAACCTATACTTTGTTTCGGTCGACTTCCCCATTCAAATGCATGTAACAGTGAGAAATGCACTGTCTTGGCGAAAGAAAGCGTTTTTGTACAACTTCATATAAATAGCTGTAACTTTTGATAGAAGACTCAGACAAACATGTTTATGGCCTTATATTATAGAACTCAAGGTTCCCGTGCTGGGAAAACAGGTTTTGCAGCTGTTTGAGCTAAGATTTCCAAGTTATTCACATAATGAAAACCTATACTTTGTTTCGGTCGAGTTCCCCATTCAAATGGATGTAACAGTGAGAAACGCACTGTCTTGGCGAAAGAAAGCTATTTTGTACAACTTCATATAAATAGCTGTAACTTTTGATAGAAGACTCGGATACACATGTTTATGGCTTTATCTTATAGAACTCAAGGTTCCCGTGCTGGGAAAACAGGTTTTGCAGCTGTTTGAGCTAAGATTTCCAAGTTATTCACATAATGAAAACCTATACTTTGTTTCGGTCGACTTCCCCATTCAAATGCATGTAACAGTGAGAAACGCACTGTCTTGGCGAAAGAAAGCTATTTTGTACAACTTCATATGAATAGCTGTAACTTTTGATAGAAGACTCGGATACACATGTTTATGGCTTTATCTTATAGAACTCAAGGTTCCCGTGCTGGGCAAACAGGTTTTGCAGCTGTTTGAGCTAAGATTTCCAAGTTATTCACATAATGAAAACCTATACTTTGTTTCGGTCGACTTCCCCATTCAAATGCATGTAACAGTGAGAAACGCACTGTCTTGGCGAAAGAAAGCTATTTTGTACAACTTCATATAAATAGCTGTAACTTTTGATAGAAGACTCAGATACACATGTTTATGGCTTTATCTTATAGAACTCAAGGTTCCCGTGCTGGGAAAACAGGTTCTGCAGCTGTTTGAGCTAAGATTTCCAAGTTATTCACATAATGAAAACCTATACTTTGTTTCGGTCGACTTCCCCATTCAAATGCATGTAACAGTGAGAAACGCACTGTCTTGGCGAAAGAAAGCGTTTTTGTACAACTTCATATGAATAGCTGTAACTTTTGATAGAAGACTCGGATACACATGTTTATGGCTTTATCTTATAGAACTCAAGGTTCCCGTGCTGGGAAAACAGGTTCTGCAGCTGTTTGAGCTAAGATTTCCAAGTTATTCACATAATGAAAACCTATACTTTGTTTCGGTCGAGTTCCCCATTCAAATGCATGTAACAGTGAGAAACGCACTGTCTTGGCGAAAGAAAGCGTTTTTGTACAACTTCATATGAATAGCTGTAACTTTTGATAGAAGACTCGGATACACATGTTTATGGCTTTATCTTATAGAACTCAAGGTTCCCGTGCTGGGAAAACAGGTTTTGCAGCTGTTTGAGCTAAGATTTCCAAGTTATTCACATAATGAAAACTTATACTTTGTTTCGGTCGAGTTCCCCATTCAAATGCATGTAACAGTGAGAAACGCACTGTCTTGGCGAAAGAAAGCTATTTTGTACAACTTCATATGAATAGCTGTAACTTTTGATAGAAGACTCGGATACACATGTTTATGGCTTTATCTTATAGAACTCAAGGTTCCCGTGCTGGGCAAACAGGTTTTGCAGCTGTTTGAGCTAAGATTTCCAAGTTATTCACATAATGAAAACTTATACTTTGTTTCGGTCGAGTTCCCCATTCAAATGCATGTAACAGTGAGAAACGCACTGTCTTGGCGAAAGAAAGCTATTTTGTACAACTTCATATGAATAGCTGTAACTTTTGATAGAAGACTCGGATACACATGTTTATGGCTTTATCTTATAGAACTCAAGGTTCCCGTGCTGGGCAAACAGGTTTTGCAGCTGTTTGAGCTAAGATTTCCAAGTTATTCACATAATGAAAACCTATACTTTGTTTCGGTCGACTTCCCCATTCAAATGCATGTAACAGTGAGAAATGCACTGTCTTGGCGAAAGAAAGCGTTTTTGTACAACTTCATATAAATAGCTGTAACTTTTGATAGAAGACTCGGATACACATGTTTATGGCTTTATCTTATAGAACTCAAGGTTCCCGTGCTGGGAAAACAGGTTCTGCAGCTGTTTGAGCTAAGATTTCCAAGTTATTCACATAATGAAAACCTATACTTTGTTTCGGTCGAGTTCCCCATTCAAATGCATGTAACAGTGAGAAACGCACTGTCTTGGCGAAAGAAAGCGTTTTTGTACAACTTCATATGAATAGCTGTAACTTTTGATAGAAGACTCGGATACACATGTTTATGGCTTTATCTTATAGAACTCAAGGTTCCCGTGCTGGGAAAACAGGTTTTGCAGCTGTTTGAGCTAAGATTTCCAAGTTATTCACATAATGAAAACTTATACTTTGTTTCGGTCGAGTTCCCCATTCAAATGCATGTAACAGTGAGAAACGCACTGTCTTGGCGAAAGAAAGCTATTTTGTACAACTTCATATGAATAGCTGTAACTTTTGATAGAAGACTCGGATACACATGTTTATGGCTTTATCTTATAGAACTCAAGGTTCCCGTGCTGGGCAAACAGGTTTTGCAGCTGTTTGAGCTAAGATTTCCAAGTTATTCACATAATGAAAACTTATACTTTGTTTCGGTCGAGTTCCCCATTCAAATGCATGTAACAGTGAGAAACGCACTGTCTTGGCGAAAGAAAGCTATTTTGTACAACTTCATATGAATAGCTGTAACTTTTGATAGAAGACTCGGATACACATGTTTATGGCTTTATCTTATAGAACTCAAGGTTCCCGTGCTGGGCAAACAGGTTTTGCAGCTGTTTGAGCTAAGATTTCCAAGTTATTCACATAATGAAAACCTATACTTTGTTTCGGTCGACTTCCCCATTCAAATGCATGTAACAGTGAGAAATGCACTGTCTTGGCGAAAGAAAGCGTTTTTGTACAACTTCATATAAATAGCTGTAACTTTTGATAGAAGACTCAGACAAACATGTTTATGGCCTTATATTATAGAACTCAAGGTTCCCGTGCTGGGAAAACAGGTTTTGCAGCTGTTTGAGCTAAGATTTCCAAGTTATTCACATAATGAAAACCTATACTTTGTTTCGGTCGAGTTCCCCATTCAAATGGATGTAACAGTGAGAAACGCACTGTCTTGGCGAAAGAAAGCTATTTTGTACAACTTCATATAAATAGCTGTAACTTTTGATAGAAGACTCGGATACACATGTTTATGGCTTTATCTTATAGAACTCAAGGTTCCCGTGCTGGGAAAACAGGTTTTGCAGCTGTTTGAGCTAAGATTTCCAAGTTATTCACATAATGAAAACCTATACTTTGTTTCGGTCGACTTCCCCATTCAAATGCATGTAACAGTGAGAAACGCACTGTCTTGGCGAAAGAAAGCTATTTTGTACAACTTCATATGAATAGCTGTAACTTTTGATAGAAGACTCGGATACACATGTTTATGGCTTTATCTTATAGAACTCAAGGTTCCCGTGCTGGGCAAACAGGTTTTGCAGCTGTTTGAGCTAAGATTTCCAAGTTATTCACATAATGAAAACCTATACTTTGTTTCGGTCGACTTCCCCATTCAAATGCATGTAACAGTGAGAAACGCACTGTCTTGGCGAAAGAAAGCGTTTTTGTACAACTTCATATGAATAGCTGTAACTTTTGATAGAAGACTCGGATACACATGTTTATGGCTTTATCTTATAGAACTCAAGGTTCCCGTGCTGGGAAAACAGGTTCTGCAGCTGTTTGAGCTAAGATTTCCAAGTTATTCACATAATGAAAACCTATACTTTGTTTCGGTCGAGTTCCCCATTCAAATGCATGTAACAGTGAGAAACGCACTGTCTTGGCGAAAGAAAGCGTTTTTGTACAACTTCATATGAATAGCTGTAACTTTTGATAGAAGACTCGGATACACATGTTTATGGCTTTATCTTATAGAACTCAAGGTTCCCGTGCTGGGAAAACAGGTTTTGCAGCTGTTTGAGCTAAGATTTCCAAGTTATTCACATAATGAAAACTTATACTTTGTTTCGGTCGATTTCCCCATTCAAATGCATGTAACAGTGAGAAACGCACTGTCTTGGCGAAAGAAAGCTATTTTGTACAACTTCATATGAATAGCTGTAACTTTTGATAGAAGACTCGGATACACATGTTTATGGCTTTATCTTATAGAACTCAAGGTTCCCATGCTGGGCAAACAGGTTTTGCAGCTGTTTGAGCTAAGATTTCCAAGTTATTCACATAATGAAAACTTATACTTTGTTTCGGTCGAGTTCCCCATTCAAATGCATGTAACAGTGAGAAACGCACTGTCTTGGCGAAAGAAAGCTATTTTGTACAACTTCATATGAATAGCTGTAACTTTTGATAGAAGACTCGGATACACATGTTTATGGCTTTATCTTATAGAACTCAAGGTTCCCGTGCTGGGCAAACAGGTTTTGCAGCTGTTTGAGCTAAGATTTCCAAGTTATTCACATAATGAAAACCTATACTTTGTTTCGGTCGACTTCCCCATTCAAATGCATGTAACAGTGAGAAATGCACTGTCTTGGCGAAAGAAAGCGTTTTTGTACAACTTCATATAAATAGCTGTAACTTTTGATAGAAGACTCAGACAAACATGTTTATGGCCTTATATTATAGAACTCAAGGTTCCCGTGCTGGGAAAACAGGTTCTGCAGCTGTTTGAGCTAAGATTTCCAAGTTATTCACATAATGAAAACCTATACTTTGTTTCGGTCGAGTTCCCCATTCAAATGGATGTAACAGTGAGAAACGCACTGTCTTGGCGAAAGAAAGCTATTTTGTACAACTTCATATAAATAGCTGTAACTTTTGATAGAAGACTCAGACAAACATGTTTATGGCTTTATATTATAGAACTCAAGGTCTCCGTGCTGGGAAAACAGGTTTTGCAGCTGTTTGAGCTAAGATTTCCAAGTTATTCACATAATGAAAACCTATACTTTGTTTCGGTCGAGTTCCCCATTCAAATGCATGTAACAGTGAGAAACGCACTGTCTTGGCGAAAGAAAGCGTTTTTGTACAACTTCATATAAATAGCTGTAACTTTTGATAGAAGACTCGGATACACATGTTTATGGCTTTATCTTATAGAACTCAAGGTTCCCGTGCTGGGAAAACAGGTTTTGCAGCTGTTTGAGCTAAGATTTCCAAGTTATTCACATAATGAAAACCTATACTTTGTTTCGGTCGACTTCCCCATTCAAATGCATGTAACAGTGAGAAACGCACTGTCTTGGCGAAAGAAAGCGTTTTTGTACAACTTCATATAAATAGCTGTAACTTTTGATAGAAGACTCGGATACACATGTTTATGGCTTTATCTTATAGAACTCAAGGTTCCCGTGCTGGGAAAACAGGTTTTGCAGCTGTTTGAGCTAAGATTTCCAAGTTATTCACATAATGAAAACCTATACTTTGTTTCAGTCGAGTTCCCCATTCAAATGAATGTAACAGTGAGAAACGCACTGTCTTGGCGAAAGAAAGCTATTTTGTACAACTTCATATGAATAGCTGTAACTTTTGATAGAAGACTCGGATACACATGTTTATGGCTTTATCTTATAGAACTCAAGGTTCCCGTGCTGGGAAAACAGGTTTTGCAGCTGTTTGAGCTAAGATTTCCAAGTTATTCACATAATGAAAACCTATACTTTGTTTCGGTCGAGTTCCCCATTCAAATGCATGTAACAGTGAGAAACGCACTGTCTTGGCGAAAGAAAGCGTTTTTGTACAACTTCATATAAATAGCTGTAACTTTTGATAGAAGAGTCAGACAAACATGTTTATGGCTTTATATTATAGAACTCAAGGTCTCCGTGCTGGGAAAACAGGTTTTGCAGCTGTTTGAGCTAAGATTTCCAAGTTATTCACATAATGAAAACTTATACTTTGTTTCGGTCGAGTTCCCCATTCAAATGCATGTAACAGTGAGAAACGCACTGTCTTGGCGAAAGAAAGCTATTTTGTACAACTTCATATGAATAGCTGTAACTTTTGATAGAAGACTCGGATACACATGTTTATGGCTTTATCTTATAGAACTCAAGGTTCCCGTGCTGGGAAAACAGGTTTTGCAGCTGTTTGAGCTAAGATTTCCAAGTTATTCAGATAATAAAAACCTATACTTTGTTTCGGTCAACTTCCCCATTCAAATGCATGTAACAGTGAGAAACGCACTGTCTTGGCGAAAGAAAGCGTTTTTGTACAACTTCATATGAATAGCTGTAACTTTTGATAGAAGACTCGGATACACATGTTTATGGCTTTATCTTATAGAACTCAAGGTTCCCGTGCTGGGAAAACAGGTTTTGCAGCTGTTTGAGCTAAGATTTCCAAGTTATTCACATAATGAAAACCTATACTTTGTTTCGGTCGACTTCCCCATTCAAATGCATGTAACAGTGAGAAACGCACTGTCTTGGCGAAAGAAAGCGTTTTTGTACAACTTCATATAAATAGCTGTAACTTTTGATAGAAGACTCGGATACACATGTTTATGGCTTTATCTTATAGAACTCAAGGTTCCCGTGCTGGGAAAACAGGTTTTGCAGCTGTTTGAGCTAAGATTTCCAAGTTATTCACATAATGAAAACCTATAGTTTGTTTCGGTCGAGTTCCCCATTCAAATCCATGTAACAGTGAGAAACGCACTGTCTTGGCGAAAGAAAGCGTTTTTGTACAACTTCATATAAATAGCTGTAACTTTTGATAGAAGACTCGGATACACATGTTTATGGCTTTATCTTATAGAACTCAAGGTTCCCGTGCTGGGAAAACAGGTTTTGCAGCTGTTTGAGCTAAGATTTCCAAGTTATTCACATAATGAAAACTTATACTTTGTTTTGGTCGAGTTCCCCATTCAAATGCATGTAACAGTGAGAAACGCACTGTCTTGGCGAAAGAAAGCGTTTTTGTACAACTTCATATAAATAGCTGTAACTTTTGAAAGAAGACTCAGACAAACATGTTTATGGCTTTATCTTATAGAACTCAAGGTTCCCGTGCTGGGAAAACAGGTTTTGCAGCTGTTTGAGCTAAGATTTCCAAGTTATTCACATAATGAAAACCTATACTTTGTTTCGGTCGAGTTCCCCATTCAAATGCATGTAACAGTGAGAAACGCACTGTCTTGGCGAAAGAAAGCTATTTTGTACAACTTCATATGAATAGCTGTAACTTTTGATAGAAGACTCAGACAAACATGTTTATGGCTTTATATTATAGAACTCAAGGTCTCCGTGCTGGGAAAACAGGTTTTGCAGCTGTTTGAGCTAAGATTTCCAAGTTATTCACATAATGAAAACTTATACTTTGTTTCGGTCGAGTTCCCCATTCAAATGCATGTAACAGTGAGAAACGCACTGTCTTGGCGAAAGAAAGCTATTTTGTACAACTTCATATGAATAGCTGTAACTTTTGATAGAAGACTCGGATACACATGTTTATGGCTTTATCTTATAGAACTCAAGGTTCCCGTGCTGGGAAAACAGGTTTTGCAGCTGTTTGAGCTAAGATTTCCAAGTTATTCACATAATGAAAACCTATACTTTGTTTCGGTCGACTTCCCCATTCAAATGCATGTAACAGTGAGAAACGCACTGTCTTGGCGAAAGAAAGCGTTTTTGTACAACTTCATATAAATAGCTGTAACTTTTGATAGAAGAGTCAGACAAACATGTTTATGGCTTTATATTATAGAACTCAAGGTCTCCGTGCTGGGAAAACAGGTTTTGCAGCTGTTTGAGCTAAGATTTCCAAGTTATTCACATAATGAAAACCTATACTTTGTTTCGGTCGAGTTCCCCATTCAAATGCATGTAACAGTGAGAAACGCACTGTCTTGGCGAAAGAAAGCGTTTTTGTACAACTTCATATAAATAGCTGTAACTTTTGATAGAAGACTCGGATACACATGTTTATGGCTTTATCTTATAGAACTCAAGGTTCCCGTGCTGGGAAAACAGGTTCTGCAGCTGTTTGAGCTAAGATTTCCAAGTTATTCACATAATGAAAACCTATACTTTGTTTCGGTCGACTTCCCCATTCAAATGCATGTAACAGTGAGAAACGCACTGTCTTGGCGAAAGAAAGCGTTTTTGTACAACTTCATATGAATAGCTGTAACTTTTGATAGAAGACTTGGATACACATGTTTATGGCTTTATCTTATAGAACTCAAGGTTCCCGTGCTGGGAAAACAGGTTTTGCAGCTGTTTGAGCTAAGATTTCCAAGTTATTCACATAATGAAAACTTATACTTTGTTTCGGTCGAGTTCCCCATTCAAATGCATGTAACAGTGAGAAACGCACTGTCTTGGCGAAAGAAAGCTATTTTGTACAACTTCATATGAATAGCTGTAACTTTTGATAGAAGACTCGGATACACATGTTTATGGCTTTATCTTATAGAACTCAAGGTTCCCGTGCTGGGCAAACAGGTTTTGCAGCTGTTTGAGCTAAGATTTCCAAGTTATTCACATAATGAAAACTTATACTTTGTTTCGGTCGAGTTCCCCATTCAAATGCATGTAACAGTGAGAAACGCACTGTCTTGGCGAAAGAAAGCTATTTTGTACAACTTCATATGAATAGCTGTAACTTTTGATAGAAGACTCGGATACACATGTTTATGGCTTTATCTTATAGAACTCAAGGTTCCCGTGCTGGGCAAACAGGTTTTGCAGCTGTTTGAGCTAAGATTTCCAAGTTATTCACATAATGAAAACCTATACTTTGTTTCGGTCGACTTCCCCATTCAAATGCATGTAACAGTGAGAAATGCACTGTCTTGGCGAAAGAAAGCGTTTTTGTACAACTTCATATAAATAGCTGTAACTTTTGATAGAAGACTCAGACAAACATGTTTATGGCCTTATATTATAGAACTCAAGGTTCCCGTGCTGGGAAAACAGGTTCTGCAGCTGTTTGAGCTAAGATTTCCAAGTTATTCACATAATGAAAACCTATACTTTGTTTCGGTCGAGTTCCCCATTCAAATGCATGTAACAGTGAGAAACGCACTGTCTTGGCGAAAGAAAGCGTTTTTGTACAACTTCATATAAATAGCTGTAACTTTTGATAGAAGACTCAGACAAACATGTTTATGGCTTTATATTATAGAACTCAAGGTCTCCGTGCTGGGAAAACAGGTTTTGCAGCTGTTTGAGCTAAGATTTCCAAGTTATTCACATAATGAAAACCTATACTTTGTTTCGGTCGAGTTCCCCATTCAAATGCATGTAACAGTGAGAAATGCACTGTCTTGGCGAAAGAAAGCGTTTTTGTACAACTTCATATAAATAGCTGTAACTTTTGATAGAAGACTCAGACAAACATGTTTATGGCCTTATATTATAGAACTCAAGGTTCCCGTGCTGGGAAAACAGGTTCTGCAGCAGTTTGAGCTAAGATTTCCAAGTTATTCACATAATGAAAACCTATACTTTGTTTCGGTCGAGTTCCCCATTCAAATGGATGTAACAGTGAGAAACGCACTGTCTTGGCGAAAGAAAGCTATTTTGTACAACTTCATATAAATAGCTGTAACTTTTGATAGAAGACTCGGATACACATGTTTATGGCTTTATCTTATAGAACTCAAGGTTCCCGTGCTGGGAAAACAGGTTTTGCAGCTGTTTGAGCTAAGATTTCCAAGTTATTCACATAATGAAAACCTATACTTTGTTTTGGTCGAGTTCCCCATTCAAATGCATGTAACAGTGAGAAACGCACTGTCTTGGCGAAAGAAAGCGTTTTTGTACAACTTCATATAAATAGCTGTAACTTTTGAAAGAAGACTCAGACAAACATGTTTATGGCTTTATCTTATAGAACTCAAGGTTCCCGTGCTGGGAAAACAGGTTTTGCAGCTGTTTGAGCTAAGATTTCCAAGTTATTCACATAATGAAAACCTATACTTTGTTTCGGTCGAGTTCCCCATTCAAATGCATGTAACAGTGAGAAACGCACTGTCTTGGCGAAAGAAAGCTATTTTGTACAACTTCATATAAATAGCTGTAACTTTTGATAGAAGACTCGGATACACATGTTTATGGCTTTATCTTATAGAACTCAAGGTTCCCGTGCTGGGAAAACAGGTTCTGCAGCTGTTTGAGCTAAGATTTCCAAGTTATTCACATAATGAAAACCTATACTTTGTTTCGGTCGACTTCCCCTTTCAAATGCATGTAACAGTGAGAAACGCACTGTCTTGGCGAAAGAAAGCGTTTTTGTACAACTTCATATGAATAGCTGTAACTTTTGATAGAAGACTCGGATACACATGTTTATGGCTTTATCTTATAGAACTCAAGGTTCCCGTGCTGGGAAAACAGGTTCTGCAGCTGTTTGAGCTAAGATTTCCAAGTTATTCACATAATGAAAACCTATACTTTGTTTCGGTCGAGTTCCCCATTCAAATGCATGTAACAGTGAGAAACGCACTGTCTTGGCGAAAGAAAGCTATTTTGTACAACTTCATATGAATAGCTGTAACTTTTGATAGAAGACTCGGATACACATGTTTATGGCTTTATCTTATAGAACTCAAGGTTCCCGTGCTGGGAAAACAGGTTTTGCAGCTGTTTGAGCTAAGATTTCCAAGTTATTCACATAATGAAAACTTATACTTTGTTTCGGTCGAGTTCCCCATTCAAATGCATGTAACAGTGAGAAACACACTGTCTTGGCGAAAGAAAGCTATTTTGTACAACTTCATATAAATAGCTGTAACTTTTGATAGAAGACTCAGACAAACATGTTTATGGCTTTATATTATAGAACTCAAGGTCTCCGTGCTGGGAAAACAGGTTTTGCAGCTGTTTGAGCTAAGATTTCCAAGTTATTCACATAATGAAAACTTATACTTTGTTTCGGTCGAGTTCCCCATTCAAATGCATGTAACAGTGAGAAACGCACTGTCTTGGCGAAAGAAAGCTATTTTGTACAACTTCATATGAATAGCTGTAACTTTTGATAGAAGACTCGGATACACATGTTTATGGCTTTATCTTATAGAACTCAAGGTTCCCGTGCTGGGCAAACAGGTTTTGCAGCTGTTTGAGCTAAGATTTCCAAGTTATTCACATTATGAAAACCTATACTTTGTTTCGGTCGAGTTCCCCATTCAAATGCATGTAACAGTGAGAAACGCACTGTCTTGGCGAAAGAAAGCGTTTTTGTACAACTTCATATGAATAGCTGTAACTTTTGATAGAAGACTCGGATACACATGTTTATGGCTTTATCTTATAGAACTCAAGGTTCCCGTGCTGGGAAAACAGGTTTTGCAGCTGTTTGAGCTAAGATTTCCAAGTTATTCACATAATGAAAACCTATACTTTGTTTCGGTCGAGTTCCCCATTCAAATGCATGTAACAGTGAGAAACGCACTGTCTTGGCGAAAGAAAGCGTTTTTGTACAACTTCATATGAATAGCTGTAACTTTTGATAGAAGACTCGGATACACATGTTTATGGCTTTATCTTATAGAACTCAAGGTTCCCGTGCTGGGAAAACAGGTTTTGCAGCTGTTTGAGCTAAGATTTCCAAGTTATTCACATAATGAAAACCTATACTTTGTTTCGGTCGAGTTCCCCATTCAAATGCATGTAACAGTGAGAAACGCACTGTCTTGGCGAAAGAAAGCGTTTTTGTACAACTTCATATGAATAGCTGTAACTTTTGATAGAAGACTCGGATACACATGTTTATGGCTTTATCTTATAGAACTCAAGGTTCCCGTGCTGGGAAAACAGGTTTTGCAGCTGTTTGAGCTAAGATTTCCAAGTTATTCACATAATGAAAACCTATACTTTGTTTCGGTCGAGTTCCCCATTCAAATGCATGTAACAGTGAGAAACGCACTGTCTTGGCGAAAGAAAGCGTTTTTGTACAACTTCATATAAATAGCTGTAACTTTTGAAAGAAGACTCAGACAAACATGTTTATGGCTTTATCTTATAGAACTCAAGGTTCCCGTGCTGGGAAAACAGGTTTTGCAGCTGTTTGAGCTAAGATTTCCAAGTTATTCACATAATGAAAACCTATACTTTGTTTCGGTCGAGTTCCCCATTCAAATGCATGTAACAGTGAGAAACGCACTGTCTTGGCGAAAGAAAGCGTTTTTGTACAACTTCATATAAATAGCTGTAACTTTTGATAGAAGACTCAGACAAACATGTTTATGGCTTTATATTATAGAACTCAAGGTCTCCGTGCTGGGAAAACAGGTTTTGCAGCTGTTTGAGCTAAGATTTCCAAGTTATTCACATAATGAAAACCTATACTTTGTTTCGGTCGACTTCCCCATTCAAATGCATGTAACAGTGAGAAACGCACTGTCTTGGCGAAAGAAAGCGTTTTTGTACAACTTCATATAAATAGCTGTAACTTTTGAAAGAAGACTCAGACAAACATGTTTATGGCTTTATCTTATAGAACTCAAGGTTCCCGTGCTGGGAAAACAGGTTTTGCAGCTGTTTGAGCTAAGATTTCCAAGTTATTCACATAATGAAAACCTATACTTTGTTTCGGTCGAGTTCCCCATTCAAATGCATGTAACAGTGAGAAACGCACTGTCTTGGCGAAAGAAAGCTATTTTGTACAACTTCATATGAATAGCTGTAACTTTTGATAGAAGACTCAGACAAACATGTTTATGGCTTTATCTTATAGAACTCAAGGTTCCCGTGCTGGGAAAACAGGTTTTGCAGCTGTTTGAGCTAAGATTTCCAAGTTATTCACATAATGAAAACCTATACTTTGTTTCGGTCGAGTTCCCCATTCAAATGCATGTAACAGTGAGAAACGCACTGTCTTGGCGAAAGAAAGCGTTTTTGTACAACTTCATATGAATAGCTGTAACTTTTGATAGAAGACTCGGCTACACATGTTTATGGCTTTATCTTATAGAACTCAAGGTTCCCGTGCTGGGAAAACAGGTTTTGCAGCTGTTTGAGCTAAGATTTCCAAGTTATTCACATAATGAAAACCTATACTTTGTTTCGGTCGAGTTCCCCATTCAAATGCATGTAACAGTGAGAAACGCACTGTCTTGGCGAAAGAAAGCGTTTTTGTACAACTTCATATAAATAGCTGTAACTTTTGAAAGAAGACTCAGACAAACATGTTTATGGCTTTATCTTATAGAACTCAAGGTTCCCGTGCTGGGAAAACAGGTTTTGCAGCTGTTTGAGCTAAGATTTCCAAGTTATTCACATAATGAAAACCTATACTTTGTTTCGGTCGACTTCCCCATTCAAATGCATGTAACAGTGAGAAACGCACTGTCTTGGCGAAAGAAAGCGTTTTTGTACAACTTCATATGAATAGCTGTAACTTTTGATAGAAGACTCAGACAAACATGTTTATGGCTTTATCTTATAGAACTCAAGGTTCCCGTGCTGGGAAAACAGGTTTTGCAGCTGTTTGAGCTAAGATTTCCAAGTTATTCACATAATGAAAACCTATACTTTGTTTCGGTCGAGTTCCCCATTCAAATGCATGTAACAGTGAGAAACGCACTGTCTTGGCGAAAGAAAGCGTTTTTGTACAACTTCATATAAATAGCTGTAACTTTTGATAGAAGACTCAGACAAACATGTTTATGGCTTTATATTATAGAACTCAAGGTCTCCGTGCTGGGAAAACAGGTTTTGCAGCTGTTTGAGCTAAGATTTCCAAGTTATTCACATAATGAAAACCTATACTTTGTTTCGGTCGACTTCCCCATTCAAATGCATGTAACAGTGAGAAACGCACTGTCTTGGCGAAAGAAAGCGTTTTTGTACAACTTCATATAAATAGCTGTAACTTTTGATAGAAGACTCGGATACACATGTTTATGGCTTTATCTTATAGAACTCAAGGTTCCCGTGCTGGGCAAACAGGTTTTGCAGCTGTTTGAGCTAAGATTTCCAAGTTATTCACATAATGAAAACCTATACTTTGTTTCGTTCGAGTTCCCCATTCAAATGCATGTAACAGTGAGAAACGCACTGTCTTGGCGAAAGAAAGCTATTTTGTACAACTTCATATGAATAGCTGTAGCTTTTGATAGAAGACTCGGATACACATGTTTATGGCTTTATCTTATAGAACTCAAGGTTCCCGTGCTGGGAAAACAGGTTTTGCAGCTGTTTGAGCTAAGATTTCCAAGTTATTCACATAATGAAAACCTATACTTTGTTTCGGTCGAGTTCCCCATTCAAATGCATGTAATCGTCAGAAACGCAGTCTTGTCGAAATAAAGCTTTTTTGTACAACTTCATATAAATTGGTGTAACTTTTGATAGACGACTCAGACACACATGTTTATGGCTTCATCTTATAGAATTCAATATCCCCGTGCTGGGCAAACAGGTTTTGCAGCTGTTTGAGCTAAGATTTTCAAGTTATTCACATAATGAAAACCTATACTTTGTTTCGTGCGAGAACTCCATTCAAATGCATGTAATAGCGAGAAACGCACTAACTGGTGAAATAAAGCGTTTTTAATGGTCTTCATAAAGACAGCTGTAACTTTTGATAGAAGACGCAGGCTCACATATTTATTGCTTTATCTTATAGAATTCAATATCCCCGCGCTGGGCAAACAGGTTTTGCAGCTGTTTGAGCTAAGATTTTTAAGTTATTCACATAATGAAAACCTATACTTTGTTTCGGGCGAGTTCCCAATTCAAATGCATGTAATAGCGAGAAACGCACTGTCTTGGCGACATAAGGCGTTTTTAATGGTCTTCATAAAGACAGCTGTAACTTTTGATAGAAGACTCAGAAATACATATTTATGGCTTTATCTTGTAGAATTCAATATCCCCATGTTGAGCAAACAGGTTTTGCAGCTGTTTGAGCTAAGATTTTCAAGTTATTCACAAAACTAAAACTACTTTGTTTCGTGCGAGAACTCCATTCAAATGCATGTAATAGCGAGAAACGCACTAACTGGTGAAATAAAGCGTTTTTGTACAACTTCATATGAATAGCTGTAACTTTTGATAGACGACGCAGGCTCACATATTTATTGCTTTATCTTATAGGATTCAATATCCCCGCGCTGGGCAAACAGGTTTTGCAGCTGTTTGAGCTAAGATTTTCAAGTTATTCACATAATGAAAACCTATACTTTGTTTCGTGCGAGAACTCCATTCAAATGCATGTAATAGCGAGAAACGCACTAACTGGTGAAATAAAGCATTTTTAATGGTCTTCATAAAGACAGCTGTAACTTTTGATAGAAGACTCAGAAATACATATTTATAGCTTTATCTTATAGAATTCAATATCCCCGTGCTGGGCAAACAGGTTTTGCAGCTGTTTGAGCTGAGATTTTCAAGTTATTCACATAATGAAAACCTATACTTTGTTTCGTGCGAGAACTCCATTCAAATGCATCTAATAGCGAGAAACGCACTAACTGGTGAAATAAAGCGATTTTAATGGTCTTCATAAAGACAGCTGTAACTTTTGATAGAAGACTCAGAAATACATCTTTATGGCTTTATCTTAGAGAATTCAATATCCCCGTGCTGGGCAAACAGGTTTTGCAGCTGTTTGAGCTAAGATTTTCAAGTTATTCACATAATGAAAACCTATACTTTGTTTTGTGCGAGAACTCCATTCAAATGCATGTAATCGTCAGAAACGCACTGTGTTGTCGAAATAAAGCGTTTTTGTACAACTTCATATATATAGCTGTAACTTTTGATAGAAGATTCAGACTCACATATTTATGGCTTTATCTTGCAGACTTCAATATCCCCGTGCTGGGCAAACAGGTTTTGCAGCTGTTTGAGCTAAGATTTCCAAGTTATTCACATAATGAAAACCTATACTTTGTTTCGGGCGAGTTCGCCATTCAAATGCATGTAATTGTCAGAAACGCACTGTCTTGACAAAATAAAGCGTTTTTGTACAACTTCATATAAATAGCTGTAACTTTTAATAGAAATGTGAAATGTGGATGGCATTGGTCAGCACCACACACCCTGGTGTAATGTGAATGGCCTTAGCCAACACCACTGGCCCAGGTGAAATGTGGATGATATCTTTCAGCACCGCAGTCCCAGGTGTAATGTGGATGGCATCAACGAGCAGCAGAGGACCTGGTGGGGTGAAGATAGCCTTACAGGAAGCACTGTCCCTGGTGTAATGTGGATGGCCTCAGCCAAAATCACAGGCCCTTGTGTATTGTGGATCGCATCAGCCAGCAACACAAGCCCTGGTGAAATGTGGATGGTATCAACGAGTGATAGGTCTGTAGCTTGAACCTATCCGCTGGAACGTTGAAGACAATATAATTACACAGCAAAGCAAGACACGAGTAGGCAAAGTTCTTCATGTTACTCATGCATGAGGGAGTCCTGCCTGGAGCCAAGTGTCGTTCCACCACTTGACCTCCGTCAGACTGTCAGCCAGGTTCCCCATAGCACTCCTTTTATTGTGGTTACATGAATATGCATAGGGTCATTAACATATGACGTCTACATAGTTGTGTAGACATGTTCACATACATGTGAACAAAGAATACTGTGTATGTGTGTGTGTGTGTGTGTGTGTGTATGTGTGTGTATGTGTGTGTATGTGTGTGTATGTGTGTGTATGTGTGTGTATGTGTGTGTGTATGTGTGAGGTCAAGATGTGACCCTGTGAAGAGTCTAGCGGGTCCATCTGAACAAAAGGCTCTTATACTTAAACAGATATACGTGTGTTTGCTAAACCATATATCAGCAAGAGAAGATACGGCCTCTCCTAGGAGGTGTGTGATCTATGCCAGAACACTCTAGAGAGGAGTGAACACACTCCCCTCTTTATGCTACACAGAGTTGTTACAGACCTCCTAGGATGAGACATTCTTTCAATCTACAAATGATTATACACCTCTAAGCATATATGGTTAAATATTTCTAAGCATAAATGACAATCAGCAATACAAAACCTAACATTCCCCCCTTTTTGACCTTTATGCTTGAAAAGTTCCCAGTTATGAATACCTCATGTCTGACAGTTTCAATGCAAACATTTTCATACTCAGCATATGTCAAATCACCCATTAACAAATGTATTAGCAGTTATCCCATTCCTCATTGATCTCATCCAATGGCAAACTGCATCCTACGAGCAAACAAAGAAATTGTTAATGTAATAGTTGAAATAAGAAAGTAACATTTTCAAAAACATCTCAGCTTGGTGGTGCTTCCTCCGGGTGTGCAAATCACATGTCTCTCTGCAGAGTGGTTTGAGTTCTGCAGGGCGTCACAAATGTCTCTTCCAGTTGTTTCCATCATTGTCCCAGATAAGTGGCTTTCTCCAGAGCCCATTCTAAATGTGGAGAAACTCACTTGTAACAATTCCCTCAACGACGTGTCGTACAGCGCTTTCTGTTCTAATCGTGCAGATCCGCTCAAACGACAGAGATTATCGAACAAAACTTTCAGTGCACTGTGAAAGTATCAAAATAAAAAGGCCTTGTTAAGTCATGACACAAAATCATACCAGTAGCATGGTTCATCATACTATCATACTAATTGGCAGGCTCAACTTCACAACAAAAGAAGAATCTTCAGCTAGATTCACTCCAAACCAACCATCAGCTGCACAACACACAACATAACCATAATGTCATATTAGCTATGAGTTTAATCCCCAGGTCTGTGCTCTTCACTCATTTAGGCCACAGATCTATTTTATTCAATTTTCCTTTTTCCCTTCATCATAAAACATGTGACATGTTGTCATGCACTTCACAAAAGAAGTTTGTTCTGACGTATTCAGAGTTGTGTATCTAAATACAGGATTCACTCGCACATCAAAACAGGAAACTCAGTGTTTTAGAGTCTCCACTCAACACACAACAACTCCAACACATCTCATTCACTCGTGCTAGAATTCAATCACCTTTCATTAATCTAAGAATGATCAACTAATTTGAATCAGCTATTAACCCACTAGGATGACAGGATAACAGAAATGCATGTTCAAAATGTTATCACAAAAATAGAATTTCCCTCATACAGTAAATTACTTGTGCTGCATCAATCAAGCAGGAAGCATCTCCCAATTTACTATATCAACAACTAAATTTATTGTCTGATCACTGGTTGGTCAAACCAGAATCTTTTTTCCCACAAAAGTTAAATTGTTGTCCTGCAACCTAGAGAGTCTTTTTTTTTTTTTTGGATAAATTCAGTATTTGATAACAAGTGTCTGCTAAATTGACACTATTTTAACACTGATGAAAGATAACAAGCTAATTTTCATTGCATGTGTGTTTGTATTATTAGGCAGGTTTAATGCATGTCTGTGGAGCTGCATCTCCAGCAGAGCATGTTCTTAAAGCTGCCTTTTCTACACACTTCTCTACTATTGTTTGATCATTTCTTAACTAATGTGCTATGAGTTCCACTGGTCTTTGCATCACACTAAGTGACTTGGACAAGATGATAAACAGACTCACATGCTGAAGATGTTGTCTAATCTTCATAAGCTCTCTTGTGTTTGTATTAGTAGGGTTAATGCATGTTCTGCTTGTGTGTGTGATTTTGTATATGTTTCTATTTTTGCAGTGTTTCAGACTCCTTCTCAATTTTCCAACTTAAGCAGTCAGTTTTCTTTTTCCCAGGTTTGCTAACCCAAACTTTGATTTCCCACATTTAACCCTAGAACACTATCGCTAAAAATAGTACCACCATCACTAACGCCGGGTGATTTTTACCCAATATAATATACCCAACAAAAAGTACTTGTCATCAAAATATATAAAATATATGACAACACATGACAAATTAGAGGGGTTTTCTTTTATTTTCAGCTGTGCCATATCTAACAAAATGGAAAAAAAGTTTCATGGGGGGACCCTAAAAAATGCTCCAAAATTTCTGGAAAATTAGCAGTTGGAGAACAAAACAAATCCTAAACAAAAATATAATGATGCTGGAAACTTGGTCTTTGGTCCACCCATTCCTGGGATATTTGAGTCTTCCCTGGTGAAGGCACAGTCTCCTTGACACGCGAACAGCTGCAGGAGAGAGAAACAAAAAATGGCATTTTTTGAGTGGGTAAAAATGACCAGTTGACTAAAATATTTCTTTTTACCATATGAATTCCCTTGGAAATCACCACTTGTTGATATTTATTCATAACCACTGCACTAAATAAGGATAACATGCAAATTCCAGGACCACTTTTACTTACCTATTCCTTACATGCAGTCAGTACACACAGGGTAGTAATGGCGTGGACACACCGGTCGACGGCAGACATGGCACCTGTATCGCGTCTTCCTGTCCAAGCCTGTGGGGCACACCTCACTAAGGGACCACTGCTTTCTGCTGCCACTGGTCGTGCCTCACCTTCAAGAGTGCCAGGGGTAGGGATGTCGAGCACGCTACAGATCAGGACTCTGAGTTGATGTGACAGATTTGAAGAGGGGAGCCTCTGCTCTGCCCATGGTTTGCTGAGTGCCAATGCCAAAGCCTGCATATAAGGCCTCCTCTGCATTTGGTTTTCACCTCTCTTCATTGCATTCTCATTGTGAATGATCCATGAGTTTATCACATCAGCATTGATCATGCCATAGAACACGCAAAGGGGCCATCTCTTGGTTTTTCTTCCACAACCATAGTGAGCGCACATCTGGTCAAAAGTATCGACACCTCCCTTTGTTTTGTTGTAAAATTCAATCACTTCGGCCCTACGAGTGGGTCCTATGCTTGGTTGTGTATGCATGGATGACAGGAGCAGTACAACCTTCTTTTTTGAAGCTTTGTCAGGGAGGAAGGACACCAAGGTTAGTTCTTTGGTAAAAAGAAATGCACTGGAGCCTGGCGCGTGATTTTCTTTAACTTTCATCACTTGTGGGATCTCCCTTTTGTTTGCTTTTATTGTTCCCACTAAGGTCATGCCACAGCTAGCTACATAACATAGCTTTTAGATTAAAAAAAAGAAAAGAAAAAGAAATCTAATCAGCTAACAATTGCCAAGTTAAACAAACCTTACCTCTGTGTTACTCACTAGCTGAGATGCCAAAGACACTAAACCTGCAACAGGGTGACAGCTGTAGTTGAAGAGGGACAGTAAATATGGTGAGCCTGAATGTTGTCACCCTTGAAATGCGGCAAGATCACCTGATTTTATACACTAACACTATCACCGGGTGAAATCCACCCAAAACCTACTTTACCCTCTATCACTATTGCTGGGTGAAATTCACCCGAACACATGCCTGTAGGAAAAAGCGGGATTTGGGGTAGGGAAACACCCACGCCTTCAAAGACAATGCTGAAGCTACCCAGAGACCCACCACACTCAGACAAACGCAACATATTGAAAATTATGTAAATACATTTGCTCGGGTGAAAATCACCCGGCGATAGTGTTCTAGGGTTAAATAACAGCATTCCTCTGTGTTCTCACCACTCCTCTCTGTTGTCCTCTCCCACTTCAACAGTCCAATAGCCGGCAGTTCTCCTTCAGCTTTGTCCTGTGTCTCTCTTTGTCCCACTGTCTCTTTTATTGCCATCTCACTCCAAACATGGCAAATGTCAAACTCAGACAGTCTTCTCAAAAGTCCTTCACACACAGTGAGGTTGCAGCTGGCTGGAAACGCATCTCCATCCATCCAATCTAGATGGTGGTTCTTCTCTTTCTGATGCCGTTTGCCCACAGCGCTGCTGGACCTCTCTGCTCAGAACTCTGGTATTGTCTCTTGGACTCCTGTCCACTGTTGATGTTCATGCTCGGGCTTCTGAAACTGCACTCGGTGTCTTCAGGGAGAGATTAGTTTCCTTGGAGCTTGCTTGTTCAGGATGAGGACGGGAAGCTGCAAAACAATTCAGCCAAAAAAATTCTGGCTGGGTGTTTCTAATTTTTTCTAATGATTTCAACCTATAATTTTCTTCCAACTGCTGCCCGTGGAGAATTGATTCAGGTCTGCTTTTCACCTGAAAGTGACAAACTAAGACATTTTCATTATTATTATCACTGCTTAATCAACACACATCTCTCTCTCTCTGTGTGTTTTTGTGAACAATCCTTTCTTAAAAGCAGAAAATAAGATTGTAGTTGTTCTTGGTTGATCAACACAAAACCTTTTTCCTATAATTATTTTTCATCTACAATGTAAATTTAGTCTCTTTTTCACTCTTTTTTTCTTTTCTTTACAATAGCTGGTGACCTGCAGAATTACCGCTCTCACAATCAGAGGCAATTACTTTTACACAGCGCACAAAAACACTGTGATGTCAGACACATTCACACTCACTTTTTCATCAGCATAAATAAATCATATGGCTGATGATATGTGCCATGGTGAGCCATAGGCATGATCACAAGTTTATTTAATTATTTTTGACCCAACAAAACAAATAACAAAAACATGATGCTGATGTTATGAACACTCTACACACATGAGTCAAGATGTGCTGTGGAGCCGCCGCTCTCTCTCATCTTTATTTAAATACTTTGTGCTGCCAGGAGCAAAGTCCAGCACAAACGTCTGTCTCCCTCCGACTCACTCTTGGTTGCTTAGAAACCCATGATAACAACAACAGTCGGTGTCACAGACCACGTGTTCTGCTCCGCACACACTCACACAACAACAACAACAACGACGACAACAACAACACAAAATAGGCCTATCGTCCAGCACACTCTGGACCCCGCGGAACTTCTCAACGCCTCACAAAGTGGCGGAGAACTCACCTCTCGCTCCACAAAGCAGCGAGGAACCTCTCGCTCCACAAAGCAGCGAGGAACTCACGAATTTAAGCCCCACTAAGTGGCCACGGACAACGCCCCACTGAGCGGCGAAGACGTACAAACAACGAATTTTATCCCCACTAAGCGGCCACAGACAACGCCCCACTGAGCGGCGAAGACGTACAGTTATAGAGTTGGACTCTAAACTTACTCGGTGTTGCTTAGCGTGTAATATCAGCCTCGAATCCCGCCGATCGTCATTCATCGAGGAGAAAAGATAGACAGCGAATCCACAGGAACTTCCTGGCTGACGTCAGTCTTTCAGCGTGCCTCTTCTCCCCTTGGTGAATGTCGACTCCAGGGCTCCGGCTCTCGAAGGACCAACTAATGATAGGTCTGTAGCTTGAACCTATCCGCTGGAACGTTGAATACAATATAATTACACAGCAAAGCAAGACACGAGTAGGCAAAGTTCTTCATGTTACTCGTGCATGAGGGAGTCCTGCCTGGAGCCAAGTGTCGTTCCACCACTTGACCTCCGTCAGACTCTCAGCCAGGTTCCCCATAGCACTCCTTTTATTGTGGCTACATGAATATGCATAGGGTCATTAACATATATCGTCTACATAGGTATACATGTGAACAAAGAATACTGTGTATGTCTGTGTGTGTGTGTGTGTGTGTGTGTATGTGTGTGTGTGTGTGTGTGTGTATGTGTGTGTATGTGTGTGTGTGTGTGTATGTGTGAGGTCAAGATGTGACCCTGTGAAGAGTCTAGCGGGTCCATCTGAACAAAAGGCTCTTATACTTAAACAGATATACGTGTGTTTGCTAAACCATATATCAGCAAGAGAAGATACGGCCTCTCCTAGGAGGTGTGTGATCTATGCCAGAACACTCTAGAGAGGAGTGAACACACTCCCCTCTTTATGCTACACAGAGTTGTTACAGACCTCCTAGGATGAGACATTCTTTCAATCTACAAATGATTATACACCTCTAAGCATATATGGTTAAATATTTCTAAGCATAAATGACAATCAACAATACAAAACCTAAAAACGAGTAGCAAGGGCCCTGCTGTAATGTGGATGGCCTCATCCAGCACCACAGGCCCTGGTGAGTTGAGGATGGCCTCACAGGAAGCACTGTCCCTGGTGTAATGTGGTTGGCCTCAGCCAACAACATTGGACATGGTGAAATGTGGATGGTATTGGCCAGCACCACAGGCCCTGGTGTAATGCGGATGGCATCAGCCATGACCATAGGCCCTGGTGAAATGTGCATGATATCGGTCAGCACCACAGGCCCAGGTGAAATGTGGATGGCATCAACGAGTTGCAGAGGCCCTTGTGGGATGAATATGGCATCACAGGAAGCACTGTCCCTGGTGTAATGTGGATGGTAGAAGCCTGCATCACAGGCCGTGATGTAATGTGGATGACCTCAGCCAAAAGCACAGGCCCTGGTGTGGTGCAGATGGCTTCACAGGAAGCACTGTCCGTGGAGTAATGTGTATGGCCTCAGTGAACAACAGTGGCCCTAGTAAAATGTGGATAGTATTGGTCAGCACCACGCACCCTGGTGTAATGTGAAGGGCCTTAGCCAGTAGCAAAGGATCTTGTGTCTTGTGGATCGCATCAGCCAGCAACACAACCCTGGTGAAATTTGCATGGTGCATCGAGTAGCACAGGCCCTGGTGTAATGTGGATGGCCATAGCAGGCACCACAGGACTTGGTGTGGTGATGATGGCCACACAGGAAACACTGGCAGTGGTGTAATGTGGATGGCCTCAGCCAACAACACTGGCCCGGGTGAAATGTGAATGTCCTCGGCCAACACCACTGGCCCTGGTGTAATGTGAATGTCCTCAGCCAGTATCACAGGCCCTTGTGTATTGTGGATGGTTTCGGAAAGCACCACATGCCCTGATGTAATGTGGATGGCATGAGCCAGCAACGCAGGCCCTGGTGAAATTAGGATGGCCTCAGCCAGCAACGCAGGCCCTGGTGTGGAGAAGATGGCCTAACAGGAAGCACTGTCCCTGGTGAAATGTGGATATCATCAGCCAACAGTACAGGCCCTGGTGTGGTGAAGATGGCCTCACAGGAAGCACTGTCCCTGGTGAAATGTGGATGGCCTCAGCCAGTAGCACAGGCCCTGTTGTAATGTGGATGGCCTCATCTAACAACACTGTCCCTGGTGAAATATGGATGGTATTGGTCAGCACCACACACCCTGGTGTAATGTGAATGGCCTTAGCCAACAACACTTGCCCTGGTTAAATGTGGATGGTATCGGCCAGCAGCACAGGCCCTGGTGTAATGTGAATGTCCTCAGCCAACACCACTGGCCCTGGTGAAATGAGGATGTATCACCCAGCAGCACAGGCCCTGGTGTGGTCAATATGGCCTCACAGGGAGCATTGTCCCTGGTGTAATGTGGATGGCCTCAGCCAACAACACTTTTTCTGGTGAAATGTGGATGGTATTGGCCAGCACCAAAGGCCCTGATGAAATGTGAATGTCCTCAGCCAACACCACTGAAACTTGTGTAATGTGAATGGCATCAGCCATGACCACAGGCCCTGGTGAAATGTAGTTGGCCTCAGCCATGACCACAGGCCCTGGCGAAATGTAAATGTCCTCAGCCAGTAGCACAGGCCCTGTTGTAATGTGGATGGCCTCATCTAACAACACTGTCCCTGGTGAAATGTGGATTATATTGGCCAGCACCACAGGCCCTGGTGCCCTGAATATCCTCAGCCAGTAGTAAAGGCCCTTGTGTTTTGTGGAACGCATCAGCCAGCAACACAATCGCTGGTGAAATGTGGATGGCCTCATCCAGCACCACAGGCCCTGGTTTGGTGATGATTGCCACACAGGAAGAACTGTACCTGGTGTAATGTGGATGGCCTCATCCAACAGTACAGGCCCTGGTGTGGTGAAGATGGCCTCACAGGAAGCACAGGCCATGGTGTAATGTGGATGGCCTCAGGCAGCAACATGCGCTCTGGTGAAATGTAGTGTTCCTCAGCCAGTAGCACAGGCCCTGTTGTGGTGAAGATGGCCTCACAGGAAGCACTGTCCCTGATGTAAAGTGTATGGCCTCAGCCAACAACAGTGGCCCTGGTGAAATGTGAATGGTATTGGCAAGCACAACAGGCCATGTTGTAATGTGAATGTCCTCAGCCAGTAGCACTGTCCCTTGTGTACTGTGGATCGCATCAGCCAGCAACACAAGCCCTGGAGAAATGTGGATGGTATCAACGAGTAGCACAGGCCCTGGTGTAATGTGGATGGCCTCATCGAACAGTACGGGCCTTGGTGTGGTGATGATGGCCTCTTAGGAAGAACATTCCCTGGTGTAATTTGGATTGCCTCATCCAACAGTACGGGCATTGGTGTGGTGAAGATGTACTCATCCATCACCACTGGCCCTGGTGTGGTGATGATGGCCTCAGGAAGCACTGTCCCCGGTGTAATGTGAATGTCCTCAGCCAACACCACTGGCCCTGGTGTAATGTGGATGGCATCAGCCAGTATCACAGGCCCTGGTGAAATGTGGATGTTTTCGGACAGCACCACCGGCCCTGGTGAAATGTGAATGTCCTCAGCCAACACCACTGGCCCTGGTGTAATGTGGATGGCATCAAAGAGCAGCAGAGGCCCTGGTGGGGTGAAGATGGCCTCACAGGAAGCACTGTCCCTGGTGTAATGTGGATGGCCTTATCCAGCACCACTGGCCCTGGTGTAATGTGGATGGCATCAGCCAGTATCAAAGGCCCTGGTGAAATATGGATGTTTTCGGACAGCACCACCGGCCCTGGTGAAATGTAGATGGTAGTGGCCAGCACCACAGGCCCTGGTGAAATGTGAATGTCATCAACCAACACCACTGGCCCTGGTGTAATGTGGATGGCATCAGCCATGACCACAGGCCCTGGTGAAATGTAGTTGGCCTCAGCCATGACCACAGGCCCAGGTGAAATGTAAATGTCCTCAGCCAGTAGCACAGCCCCTGTTGTAATGTGGATGGCCTCATCTAACAACACTGTCCCTGGTGAAATATGGATGGTATTGGTCAGCAACACACACCCTGGTGTAATGTGAATGGCCTTAGCCAACAACACTTGCCCTGGTGAAATGTGGATGGTATTGGCCAGCAGCACAGGCCCTGGTGTAATGTGAATGTCCTCAGCCAACACCACTGGCCCTGGTGTAATGTGAATGGCATCAGCCAGTATCACATGCCCTGGTGTGGTCAATATGGCCTCACAGGGAGCACTGGCCCTGGTGTAATGTGGATGGCCTCAGCCAACAACACTTTTCCTGGTGAAATGTGAATGGCCTCAGCCAACAACACTTTTCCTGGTGAAATGTGGATGGCATCGGCCAGCACCACAGGCCCTGGCGTAATGTGCATGTCCCAAGCCAACACCACTGGCCCTGGTGTAATGTGGATGGCATCAGCCAGTATCGCAGGCCCTGGAGAAATGTGGATGTTTTCAGACAGCACCACAGGCCTTGGTGAAATGTGGATGGCACTGGCCAGCACCACAGGCCCTGGTGAAATGTGAATGTCCTCAGCCAACACCACAGGCCCTGTTGTAATGTGGATGGCCTCATCTAACAACACTGTCCCTGGTGAAATATGGATGGTATTGGTCAGCACCACACACCCTGGTGTACTGTGAATGGCCTTAGCCAACAACACTGGCCCTGGTGTAATGTGGATGGCATCAGCCAGTATCACAGGCCCTGGTGAAATGAGGATGTATCACCCAGCAGCACAGGCCCTGGTGTGGTCAATATGGCCTCACAGTGAGCATTGTCCCTGGTGTAATGTGGATGGCCTCAGCCATGACCACAGGCCCTGTTGAAATGTAGTTGGCCTCAGCCATGACCACAGGCCCTTGGTGAAATGTAAATGTCCTCAGCCAGTAGCACAGGCCCTGTTGTAATGTGGATGGCCTCATCTAACAACACTGTCCCTGGTGAAACATGGATGGTATTGGTCAGCACCACACACCCTGGTGTAATGTGAAAGGCCTTAGCCAACAACACTTGCCCTGTTGAAATGTGGATGGTATTGGCCAGCAGCACAGGCCCTGGTATAATGTGACTGTCCTCAGCCAACACCAATGGCCCTGGTGTAATGTGGATGGCATCAGCCAGTATCACAGGCCCTGGTGAAATGAGGATGTATCACCCAGCAGCACAGGCCCTGGTGTGGTCAATATGGCCTCACAGGGAGCACTGTCCCTGGTGTAATGTGGATGGCCTCAGCCAACAACACTTTTTCTGGTGAAATGTGGATGGTATTGGCCAGCACCACAGGCCCTGATGAAATGCGAATGTCCTCAGCCAACACCACTGAAACTGGTGTAATGTGGATGGCATCAGCCATGACCACAGGCCCTGGTGAAATGTAGTTGGCCTCAGCCATGACCACAGGCCCTGGTGAAATGTAAATGTCCTCAGCCAGTAGCACAGGCCCTGTTGTAATGTGGATGGCCTCATCTAACAACACTGTCCCTGGTGAAATGTGGATGGTATTGGCCAGCAGCAAAGGCCCTGGTGTAGTGTGAATGTCCTCAGCCAACACCACTGGCCCTGGTGTAATGTGGATGGCATCAGCCAGTATCACAGGCCCTGGTGAAATAAGGATGTATCACACAGAATCACAGGCCCTGGCGTGGTCAATATGGCCTCACAGGGAGCACAGGCCCTGTTGTAATGTGGATGGCCTCATCTAACAACACTGTCCCTGGTGAAATATGGATGGTATTGGTCAGCACCACACACCCTGGTGTAATGTGAATGGCCTTAGCCAACAACACTTGCCCTGGTGAAATGTGGATGGTATTGGCCAGCAGCACAGGCCCTCGTGTAATGTGAATGTCCTCAGCCAACACCACTGGCCCTGGTGTAATGTGGATGGCATCAGCCAGTATCACAGGCCCTGGTGAAATGAGGATGTATCACACAGCAGCACAGGCCCTGGCGTGGTCAATATGGCCTCACAGAGAGCATTGTCCCTGGTGTAATGCGGATGGCCTCAGCCAACAACACTTTCTCTGGTGAAATGTGGATGGTATTGGCCAGCACCACAGGCCCTGGCGTAATGTGCATGTCCCCAGCCAACACCACTGGCCCTGGTGTAATGTGGATGGTATTGGCCAGCACCACAGGCCCTGGTGAAATGTGAATGTCCCCAGCCAACACCACTGGCCCTGGTGTAATGTGGATGGCATCAGCCATGACCACAGGCCCTGGTGAAATGTAGTTGGCCTCAGCCATGACCACATGCCCTGGTGAAATGTAAATGTCCTCAGCCAGTAGCACAGGCCCTGGTGTAATGTGGATGGCCTCATCTAACAACACTGTCCCTGGTGAAATATGGATGGTATTGGTCAGCACCACACACCTTGGTGTAATGTGAATGGCCTTAGCCAACACCACTGGCCCTGGTGAAATGTGCATGATATCTGTCAGCACCCCAGGCCCAGGTGTAATGTGGATGGCATCAACGAGCAGCAGAGGCCCTGGTGGGGTGAAGATGACCTCACAGGAAGCACTGTCCCTGGTGTAATGTGAATGGTAGGAGCCGGCATCAAAGACCGTGATGTAATGTGAATGGCCTCAGCCAACAACAGTGGCCCTGGTGAAATGTGGTTTATATTGGCCAGCACCACTGGCCCTGGTGTAATGTGAATGTCCTAAGCCAGTAGCACAGGCCCTTGCGAATTGTGGATGTCATCAGCCAGCAACACAAGCCCTGGTGAAATGTGGATGGTATCATCGAGTAGCACGGGCCATGGTGTAATGTGGATGGCCTTATCCAGCACCACAGGCCCTGGTGTGGTGATGATGGCCTCTTAGGAAGAACTGTCCTTGGTGTAATTTGGATGGCCTCATCCAACAGTACGGGCCTTGGTGTGGTGAAGATGACCTAATCCAGCACCACATGCCCTGGCCTAATGTGAAAGTCTACAGTTAGTAGCACAGGCCCTTGCGTATTGTGGAACGCATCAGCCAGGAACACAAGCCCTGGTGAAATGTGGATGGTATTGGTCAGCACCACACACCCTGGTGTAATGTGAATGGCCTTAGCCAACAACACTTGCCCTGGTGAAATGTGAATGGCCTCATCTAACAACACTTGCCCTGGTGAAATGTGGATGGTATTGGCCAGCAGCACAGGCCCTGGTGTAATGTGAATGTCCTCAGCCAACACCACTGACCCTGGTGTAATGTGGATGGCATCAGCCATGACCACAGGCCCTGGTGAATTGTAGTTGGCCTCAGCCATGACCACAGGCCCTGGTGAAATGTAAATGTCCTCAGCCAGTAGCACAGGCCCTGTTGTAATGTGGTCCCTGGTGAAATATGGATGGTATTGGTCGGCACCACACACCCTGGTGTAATGTGAATGGCCTTAGCCAACAACACTTGCCCTGGTGAAATGTTGATGGTATTGGCCAGCAGCACAGGCCCTGGTGTAATGTGAATGTCCTCAGCCAACACCACTGGCCCTGGCATGGTCAATATGGCCTCACAGGGAGCACTGTTCCTGGTGTAATGTGGATGGCCTCAGCCAACAACACTTTTTCTGGTGAAATGTGGATGGTATTGGCCAGCACCACAGGCCCTGGTGAAATGTGAATGGTAGAAGCAGGCATCAAAGACCGTGATGTAATGTGAATGGCCTCAGCCAACAACAGTGGCTCTGGTGAAATATGGTTGATATTGGCCAGCACCACTGGCCCTGGTGTAATGTGGATGGCATCAGCCATGACCACAGGCCCTGGTGAAATGTAGTTGGCCTCAGGCATGACCACAGGCCCTGGTGAAATGTAAATGTCCTCAGCCAGTAGCACAGGCCCTGTTGTAATGTGGATGGCCTCATCTAACAACACTGTCCCTGTTGAAATATGGATGGTATTGGTCAGCACCACACACCCTGGTGTAATGTGAATGGCCTCATCTAACAACACTTGCCCTGGTGAAATGTGGATGGTATTGGCCAGCACCACAGGCCCTGGTGTAATGTGAATGTCCTCAGCCAACACCACTGGCCCTGGTGTAATGTGGATGGCATCAGCCAGTATCACAGGCCCTGGTGAAATGAGGATGTATCAAACAGCAGCACAGGCCCTGGCGTGGTCAATATGGCCTCACAGGGAGCACTGTCCCTGGTGTAATGTGGATGGCCTCAGCCAACAACACTTTTTCTGGCTAAATGTGGATGGTATTGGCCAGCACCAAAGGCCCTGGCGTAATGTGCATGTCCCCAGCCAACACCACAGGCCCTGGTGTAATGTGGATGGCATCAGCCATGACCACAAGCCCTGGTGAAATGTAGTTGGCCTCGGCCATGACCACAGGCCCTGGTGAAATGTAAATGTCCTCAGCCAGTAGCACAGGCCCTGGTGTAATGTGGATGGCCTCATCTAACAACACTGTCCCTGGTGAAATATGGATGGTATTGGTCAGCACCACACACCTTGGTGTAATGTGAATGGCCTTAGCCAACACCACTGGCCCTGGTGAAATGTGCATGATACCGGTCAGCACCCCAGGCCCAGGTGTAATGTGGATGGCATCAACGAGCAGCAGAGGCCCTGGTGGGGTGAAGATGGCCTCACAGGAAGCACTGTCCGTGGTGTAATGTGAATGGTAGAAGCCGGCATCAAAGACCGTGATGTAATGTGAATGGCCTCAGCCAACAACAGTGGCCCTGGTGAAATGTGGTTTATATAGGCCAGCACCACTGGCCCTGGTGTAATGTGAATGTCTTAAGCCAGTAGCACAGGCCCTTGCGAATTGTGGATGTCATCAGCCAGCAACACAATCCCTGGTGAAATGTGGATGGTATCATCGAGTAGCACGGGCCCTGGTGTAATGTGGATGGCCTTGTCCAGCACAACAGGCCCTGGTGTGGTGATGATGGCCTCTTAGGAAGAACTGTCCTTGGTGTAATTTGGATGGCCTCATCCAACAGTACGGGCCTTGGTGTGGTGAAGATGGCCTCATCCAGCACCACATGCCATGGCGTAATGTGAAAGTCTACAGTTAGTAGCACAGGCCCTTGCGTATTGTGGAACGCATCAGCCAGGAACACAAGCCCTGGTGAAATGTGGATGGTATTGGTCAGCACCACACACCCTGGTGTAATGTGAATGGCCTTAGCCAACAACACTTGCCCTGGTGAAATGTGGATGGTATTGGTCAGCACCACACACCCTGGTGTAATGTGAATGGCCTTAGCTAACAACACTTGCCCTGGTGAAATGTGGATGGTATTGGCCAACAACACTTGCCCTGGTGTAATGTGAATGTCCTCAGCCAACACCACTGGCGCTGGCATGGTCAATATGGCCTCACAGGGAGCACTGTCCCTGTTGTAATGTGGATGGCCTCAGCCAACAACACTTTTTCTGGTGAAATGTGGATGGTATTGGCCAGCACCACAGGCCCTGGTGAAATGTGAACGTCCTCAGCCAACACCACTGGCCCTGGTGTAATGTGGATGGTATTGGCCAGCACCACAGGCCCTGGTGAAATGTGAATGTCCTCAGCCAACACCACTGGCCCTGGTGTAATGTGGATGGCATCAGCCATGACCACAGGCCCTGGTGAAATGTAAATGTCCTCAGCCAGTAGCACAGGCCCTGTTGTAATGTGGATGGCCTCATCTAACAACACTGTCCCTGGTGAAATATGGATGGTATTGGTCAGCACCACACACCTTGGTGTAATGTGAATGGCCTTAGCCAACACCACTGGCCCTGGTGAAATGTGCATGATATCTGTCAGCACCCCAGGCCCAGGTGTAATGTGGATGGCATCAACGAGCAGCAGAGGCCCTGGTGGGGTGAAGATGGCCTCATCCTGCACCACATGCCCTGGTGTGGTGATGATGGCCTCACAGGAAGCACTGTCCCTGGTGTAATGTGGATGGCCTCATCCAATAACACTGGCCCTGGTGAAATGTGGATGGTATTGGCCAGCACCACAGGCCTTGGCGTAATGTGAAAGTCTACAGCCAGTAGCACAAGCCCTTGCGTATTGTGGAACGCATAAGCCAGGAACACAAGCCCTGGTGTAATGTGAATGTCCTCAGCCAACACCACTGGCCCTGGTGTAATGTGGATGGCATCAGCCATGACCACAGGCCCTGGTGAAATGTAGTTGGCCTCAGCCATGACCACAGGCGCTGGTGAAATGTAAATGTCCTCAGCCAGTAGCACAGGCACTGTTGTAATGTGGATGGCCTCATCTAACAACACTGTCCCTGGTGAAATATCGATGGTATTGGTCATCACCACACACCCTGGTGTAATGTGAATGGCCTTAGCCAACAACACTTGCGCTGGTGAAATGTGGATGGTATTGGCCAGCAGCACAGTCCCTGGTGTAATGTGAATGTCCTGAGCCAACACCACTGGCCCTGGTGTAATGTGGATGGCATCAGCCAGTATCACAGGCCCTGGTGTAGTGTGAATGTCCTCAGCCAACACCACTGGCCCTGGTGTAATGTGGATGGCCTCAGCCAGTAGCACAGGCCCTGTTGTAATGTGGATGGCCTCATCTAACAACACTGTCCCTGGTGAAATATGCATGGTATTGGTCAGCACCACACACCCTGGTGTAATGTGAATGGCCTTAGCCAACAACACTTGCCCTGGTGAAATGTGGATGGTATTGGCCAGCAGCACAGGCCCTGGTGTAATGTGAATGTCCTCACCCAACACCACTGGCCCTGGTGTAATGTGGATGGCATCAGCCAGTATCACAGGCCCTGGTGAAATGAGGATGTATCACACAGCAGCACAGGCCCTGGTGTGGTCAATATGGCCTCACAGGGAGCACTGTCCCTGGTGTAATGTAAATGTCCTCCACCAACAACACTTTCTCTGGTGAAATGTGGATGGTAATGGCCAGCAGCACAGGCCCTGACGTAATGTGAATGTCCTCAGCCAACACCACTGGCCCTGGTGTAATGTGGATGGTATTGGCCAGAACCACAGGCCCTGGTGAAATGTGAATGTCCTCAGCCAACACCACTGGCCCTGGTGTAATGTGGATGGCATCAGCCATGACCACAGGCCCTGGTGAAATGTAAATGTCCTCAGCCAGTAGCACTGTCCCTGGTGTAATGTGGATGGCCTCAGCCAACAACACTTTTTCTGGTGAAATGTGGATGGTATTGGCCAGCACCACAGGCCCTGGTGAAATGTGAATGGTAGAAGCCGGCATCAAAGACCGTGATGTAATGTGAATGGCCTCAGCCAACAACAGGCCCTGGTGAAATGTGGTTGATATTGGCCAGCACCACTGGCCCTGGTGTAATGTGGATGGCATCAGCCATGACCACACGATCAGGTGAAATGTAGTTGGCCTCAGGCATGACCACAGGCCCTGGTGAAATGTAAATGTCCTCAGCCAGTAGCACAGGCCATGTTGTAATGTGGATGGCCTCATCTAACAACACTGTCCCTGTTGAAATATGGATGGTATTGGTCAGCACCACACACCCTGGTGTAATGTGGATGGCCTCATCTAACAACACTTGCCCTGGTGAAATGTGGATGGTATTGGCCAGCAGCACAGGCCCTCGTGTAATGTGAATGTCCTCAGCCAACACCACTGGCCCTGGTGTAATGTGGATGGCATCAGCCAGTATCACAGGCCCTGGTGAAATGAGGATGTATCACACAGCAGCACAGGCCCTGGCGTGGTCAATATGGCCTCACAGGGAGCACTGTCCCTGGTGTAATGTGGATGGCCTCAGCCAACAACACTTTTTCTGGTGAAATGTGGATGGTATTGGCCAGCACCACAGGCCCTGGCGTAATGTGCATGTCCCCAGCCAATACCACAGGCCCTGGTGTAATGTGGATGGTATTGGCCAGCACCACAGGCCCTGGTGAAATGTGAATGTCCTCAGCCAACACCACTGGCCCTGGTGTAATGTGGATGGCATCAGCCATGACCACAAGCCCTGGTGAAATGTAGTTGGCCTCGGCCATGACCACAGGCCCTGGTCAAATGTAAATGTCCTCAGCCAGTAGCACAGGCCCTGGTGTAATGTGGATGGCCTCATCTAACAACACTGTCCCTGGTGAAATATGGATGGTATTGGTCAGCACCACACACCTTGGTGTAATGTGAATGGCATCAACGAGCAGCAGAGGCCCTGGTGGGGTGAAGATGGCCTCACAGGAAGCACTGTCCCTGGTGTAATGTGAATGGTAGAAGCCGGCATCAAAGACCGTGATGTAATGTGAATGGCCTCAGCCAACAACAGTGGCCCTGGTGAAATGTGGTTTATATTGGCCAGCACCACTGGCCCTGGTGTAATGTGAATGTCCTAAGCCAGTAGCACAGGCCCTTGCGAATTGTGGATGTCATCAGCCAGCAACACAAGCCCTGGTGAAATGTGGATGGTATCATCGAGTAGCACGGGCCCTGGTGTAATGTGGATGGCCTTATCCAGCACAACAGGCCCTGGTGTGGTGATGATGGCCTCTTAGGAAGAACTGTCCTTGGTGTAATTTGGATGGCCTCATCCAACAGTACGGGCCTTGGTGTGGTGAAGATGGCTTCATCCAACACCACATGCCCTGGCGTAATGTGAAAGTCTACAGTTAGTAGCACAGGCCCTTGCGTATTGTGGAACGCATCAGCCAGGAACACAAGCCCTGGTGAAATGTGGATGGTATTGGTCAGCACCACACACCCTGGTGTAATGTGAATGGCCTTAGCCAACAACACTTGCCCTGGTGAAATGTGGATGGTATTGGCCAACAACACTTGCCCTGGTGTAATGTGGATGGTATTGGCCAGCACCACAGGCCCTGGTGAAATGTGAATGTCCTCAGCCAACACCACTGACCCTGGTGTAATGTGGATGGCATCAGCCATGACCACAGGCCCTGGTGAATTGTAGTTGGCCTCAGCCATGACCACAGGCCCTGGTGAAATGTGAATGTCCTCAGCCAGTAGCACAGGCCCTGTTGTAATGTGGATGGCCTCATCTACCAACACTGTCCCTGGTGAAATATGGATGGTATTGGTCGGCACCACACACCCTGGTGTAATGTGAATGGCCTTAGCCAACAACACTTGCCCTGGTGAAATGTTGATGGTATTGGCCAGCAGCACAGGCCCTGGTGTAATGTGAATGTCCTCAGCCAACACCACTGGCCCTGGCATGGTCAATATGGCCTCACAGGGAGCACTGTCCCTGGTGTAATGTGGATGGCCTCAGCCAACAACACTTTTTCTGGTGAAATGTGGATGGTATTGGCCAACACCACAGGCCCTGGTGAAATGTGAATGGTAGAAGCCGGCATCAAAGACCGTGATGTAATGTGAATGGCCTCAGCCAACAACAGTGGCCCTGGTAATATGTGGTTGGTATTGGCCAGCACCACTGGCCCTGGTGTAATGTGGATGGCATCAGCCATGACCACAGGCCCTGGTGAAATGTAGTTGGCCTCAGGCATGACCACAGGCCCTGGTGAAATGTAAATGTCCTCAGCCAGTAGCACAGGCCCTGTTGTAATGTGGATGGCCTCATCTAACAACACTGTCCCTGTTGAAATATGGATGGTATTGGCCAGCAGCACAGGCCCTCGTGTAATGTGAATGTCCTCAGCCAACACCACTGGCCCTGGTGTAATGTGGATGGCATCAGCCAGTATCACAGGCCCTGGTGTAATGAGGATGTATCACACAGCAGCACAGGCCCTGGCGTGGTCAATATGGCCTCACAGGGAGCACAGGGAGCACTGTCCTTGCACACCTTGGGGTAATGTGAATGGCCTTAGCCAACACCACTGGCCCTGGTGAAATGTGCATGATACCTGTCAGCACCCCAGGATGGCATCAACGAGCATCAGAGGCCCTGGTGGGGTGAAGATGGCCTCACAGGAAGCACTGTCCCTGGTGTAATGTGAATGGTAGAAGCCGGCATCAAAGACCGTGATGTAATGTGAATGGCCTCAGCCATCAACAGTGGCCCTGGTGAAATGTGGCTGATATTGGCCAGCACCACTGGCCCTGGTGTAATGTGAATGTCCTAAGCCAGTAGCACAGGCCCTTGCGAATTGTGGATGTCATCAGCCAGCAACACAAGCCCTGGTGAAATGTGGATGGTATCATTGAGTAGCACAGGCCCTGGTGTAATGTGGATGGCCTTATCCATCACCACAGGCGCTGGTGTGGTGATGATGGCCTCTTAGGAAGAACTGTCCTTGGTGTAATTTGGATGGCATCATCAAACAGTACGGGCGTTGGTGTGGTGAAGATGGCCTCATCCAGCACCACATGCCCTGGTGTGGTGATGATGGCCTCACAGTAAGCACTGTCCCTGGTGTAATGTGGATGGCCTCATCCAATAACACTGGCCCTGGTGAAATGTGGATGGTATTGGCCAGCACCACAGGCCTTGGCGTAATGTGAAAGTCTACAGCCAGTAGCACAGGTCCTTGCGTATTGTGGAACACATAGGCCAGGAACACAAGCCCTGGTGAAATGTGGATGGTATTGGCCAGCACCACAGGCCCTGGTGTAATGTGAATGTCCTCAGCCAACACCACTGGCCCTGGTGTAATGTGGATGGCATCAGCCATGACCACAGGCCCTGGTGAAATGTAGTTGGCCTCAGCCAATACCACAGGCCCTGGTGAAATGTAAATGTCCTCAGCCAGTAGCACAGGCCCTGTTGTAATGTGGATGGCCTCATCTAACAACACTGTCCCTGGTGAAACATGGATGGTATTGGTCAGCACCACACAACCTGGTGTAATGTGAATGGCCTTAGCCAACAACACTTGCCCTGTTGAAATGTGGATGGTATTGGCCAGCAGCACAGGCCCTGGTGTAATGTGACTGTCCTCAGCCAACACCACTGGCCGTGGTGTAATGTGGATGGCATCAGCCAGTATCACAGGCCCTGGTGAAATGAGGATGTATCACCCAGCAGCACAGGCCCTGGTGTGGTCAATATGGCCTCACAGGGAGCACTGTCCCTGGTGTAATGTGGATGGCCTCAGCCAACAACACTTTTTCTGGTGAAATGTGGATGGTATTGGCCAGCACCACAGGCCCTGGCGTAATGTGAATGTCCCCAGCCAACACCACTGGCCCTGGTGTAATGTGGATGGTATTGGCCAGCACCACAGGCCCTGGTGAAATGTGAATGTCCTCAGCCAACACCACTGGCCCTGGTGTAATGTGGATGGCATCAGCCATGACCACAGGCCCTGGTGAAATGTAAATGTCCTCAGCCAGTAGCACAGGCCCTGTTGTAATGTGGATGGCCTCATCTAACAACACTGTCCCTGGTGAAATATGGATGGTATTGGTCAGCACCACACACCCTGGCGTAATGTGAATGGCCTTAGCCAACACCACTGGCCCTGGTGAAATGTGCATGATATCTGTCAGCACCCCAGGCCCAGGTGTAATGTGGATGGCATCAACGAGCAGCAGAGGCCCTGGTGGGGTGAAGATGGCCTCACAGGAAGCACTGTCCCTGGTGTAATGTGAATGGTAGAAGCCGGCATCAAAGACCGTGATGTAATGTGAATGGCCTCAGCCAACAACAGTGGCCCTGGTGAAATGTGGTTGATATTGGCCAGCACCACTGGCCCTGGTGTAATGTGGATGGCATCAGCCATGACCACAGGCCCTGGTGAAATGTAGTTGGTCTCAGCCATGACCACAGGCCCTGGTGAAATGTAAATGTCCTCAGCCAGTAGCACAGGCACTGTTGTAATGTGGATGGCCTCATCTAACACCACTGTCCCTGGTGAAATATGGATGGTATTGGCCAGCAGCACAGTCCCTGGTGTAATGTGAATGTCCTCAGCCAACACCACTGGCCCTGGTGTAATGTGGATGGCATCAGCCAGTATCACAGGCCCTGGTGTAGTGTGAATGTCCTCAGCCAACACCACTGGCCCTGGTGTAATATGGATGGCATCAGCCAGTATCACAGGCCCTGGTGTAGTGTGAATGTCCTCAGCCAACACCACTGGCCCTGGTGTAATGTGGATGGCATCAGCCAGTATCACAGGCCCTGGTGAAATGAGGATGTATCACACAGCAGCACAGGCCCTGGCGTGGTCAATATGGCCTCACAGGGAGCACTGTCCCTGGTGAAATGTGGATGGCCTCAGCCAGTAGCACAGGCCCTGTTGTAATGTGGATGGCCTCATCTAACAACACTGTCCCTGGTGAAATATGGATGGTATTGGTCAGCACCACACACCCTGGTGTAATGTGAATGGCCTTAGCCAACAACACTTGCCCTGGTGAAATGTGGATGGTATTGGCCAGCAGCACAGGCCCTGGTGTAATGTGAATGTCCTCAGCCAACACCACTGGCCCTGGTGTAATGTGGATGGCATCAGCCAGTATCACAGGCCCTGGTGAAATGAGGATGTATCACCCAGCAGCACAGGCCCTGGTGTGGTCAATATGGCCTCACAGGGAGCATTGTCCCTGGTGTAATGTGGATGGCATCAGCCAGTATCACAGGCCCTGGTGAAATGAGGATGTATCACACAGCAGCACAGGCCCTGGCGTGGTCAATATGGCCTCACAGGGAGCACTGTCCCTGGTGAAATGTGGATGGCCTCAGCCAGTAGCACAGGCCCTGTTGTAATGTGGATGGCCTCATCTAACAACACTGTCCCTGGTGAAATATGGATGGTATTGGTCAGCACCACACACCCTGGTGTAATGTGAATGGCCTTAGCCAACAACACTTGCCCTGGTGAAATGTGGATGGTATTGGCCAGCAGCACAGGCCCTGGTGTAATGTGAATGTCCTCAGCCAACACCACTTGCCCTGGTGTAATGTGAATGGCCTTAGCCAACAACACTTGCCCTGGTGAAATGTGGATGGTATTGGCCAGCAGCACAGGCCCTGGTGTAATGTGAATGTCCTCAGCCAACAACACTTGCCCTGGTGAAATGTGGATGGTATTGGCCAGCAGCACAGGCCCTGGTATAATGTGACTGTCCTCAGCCAACATCAATGGCCCTGGTGTAATGTGGATGGCATCAGCCAGTATCACAGGCCCTGGTGAAATGAGGATGTATCACCCAGCAGCACAGGCCCTGGTGTGGTCAATATGGCCTCACAGGGAGCACTGTCCCTGGTGTAATGTGGATGGCCTCAGCCAACAACACTTTTTCTGGTGAAATGTGGATGGTATTGGCCAGCACCACAGGCCCTGATGAAATGCGAATGTCCTCAGCCAACACCACTGAAACTGGTGTAATGTGGATGGCATCAGCCATGACCACAGGCCCTGGTGAAATGTAGTTGGCCTCAGCCATGACCACAGGCCCTGGTGAAATGTAAATGTCCTCAGCCAGTAGCACAGGCCCTGTTGTAATGTGGATGGCCTCATCTAACAACACTGTCCCAGGTGAAATGTGGATGGTATTGGCCAGCAGCAAAGGCCCTGGTGTAGTGTGAATGTCCTCAGCCAACACCACTGGCCCTGGTGTAATGTGGATGGCATCAGCCAGTATCACAGGCCCTGGTGAAATAAGGATGTATCACACAGAATCACAGGCCCTGGCGTGGTCAATATGGCCTCACAAGGAGCACAGGCCCTGTTGTAATGTGGATGGCCTCATCTAACAACACTGTCCCTGGTGAAATATGGATGGTATTGGTCAGCACCACACACCCTGGTGTAATGTGAATGGCCTTAGCCAACAACACTTGCCCTGGTGAAATGTGGATGGTATTGGCCAGCAGCACAGGCCCTCGTGTAATGTGAATGTCCTCAGCCAACACCACTGGCCCTGGTGTAATGTGGATGGCATCAGCCAGTATCACAGGCCCTGGTGAAATGAGGATGTATCACACAGCAGCACAGGCCCTGGCGTGGTCAATATGGCCTCACAGGGAGCATTGTCCCTGGTGTAATGCGGATGGCCTCAGCCAACAACACTTTCTCTGGTGAAATGTGGATGGTATTGGCCAGCACCACAGGCCCTGGCGTAATGTGCATGTCCCCAGCCAACACCACTGGCCCTGGTGTAATGTGGATGGTATTGGCCAGCACCACAGGCCCTGGTGAAATGTGAATGTCCTCAGCCAACACCACTGGCCCTGGTGTAATGTGGATGGCATCAGCCATGACCACAGGCCCTGGTGAAATGTAGTTGGCCTCAGCCATGACCACATGCCCTGGTGAAATGTAAATGTCCTCAGCCAGTAGCACAGGCCCTGGTGTAATGTGGATGGCCTCATCTAACAACACTGTCCCTGGTGAAATATGGATGGTATTGGTCAGCACCACACACCTTGGTGTAATGTGAATGGCCTTAGCCAACACCACTGGCCCTGGTGAAATGTGCATGATATCTGTCAGCACCCCAGGCCCAGGTGTAATGTGGATGGCATCAACGAGCAGCAGAGGCCCTGGTGGGGTGAAGATGACCTCACAGGAAGCACTGTCCCTGGTGTAATGTGAATGGTAGGAGCCGGCATCAAAGACCGTGATGTAATGTGAATGGCCTCAGCCAACAACAGTGGCCCTGGTGAAATGTGGTTTATATTGGCCAGCACCACTGGCCCTGGTGTAATGTGAATGTCCTAAGCCAGTAGCACAGGCCCTTGCGAATTGTGGATGTCATCAGCCAGCAACACAAGCCCTGGTGAAATGTGGATGGTCTTATCCAGCACCACAGGCCCTGGTGTGGTGATGATGGCCTCTTAGGAAGAACTGTCCTTGGTGTAATTTGGATGGCCTCATCCAACAGTACGGGCCTTGGTGTGGTGAAGATGACCTAATCCAGCACCACATGCCCTGGCCTAATGTGAAAGTCTACAGTTAGTAGCACAGGCCCTTGCGTATTGTGGAACGCATCAGCCAGGAACACAAGCCCTGGTGAAATGTGGATGGTATTGGTCAGCACCACACACCCTGGTGTAATGTGAATGGCCTTAGCCAACAACACTTGCCCTGGTGAAATGTGGATGGTATTGGCCAACAACACTTGCCCTGGTGAAATGTGGATGGTATTGGCCAGCACCACAGGCCCTGGTGAAATGTGAATGTGCTCAGCCAACACCACTGACCCTGGTGTAATGTGGATGGCATCAGCCATGACCACAGGCCCTGGTGAATTGTAGTTGGCCTCAGCCATGACCACATGCCCTGGTGAAATGTAAATGTCCTCAGCCAGTAGCACAGGCCCTGTTGTAATGTGGATGGCCTCATCTAACAACACTGTCCCTGGTGAAATATGGATGGTATTGGTCGGCACCACACACCCTGGTGTAATGTGAATGGCCTTAGCCAACAACACTTGCCCTGGTGAAATGTTGATGGTATTGGCCAGCAGCACAGGCCCTGGTGTAATGTGAATGTCCTCAGCCAACACCACTGGCCCTGGCATGGTCAATATGGCCTCACAGGGAGCACTGTTCCTGGTGTAATGTGGATGGCCTCAGCCAACAACACTTTTTCTGGTGAAATGTGGATGGTATTGGCCAGCACCACAGGCCCTGGTGAAATGTGAATGGTAGAAGCCGGCATCAAAGACCGTGATGTAATGTGAATGGCCTCAGCCAACAACAGTGGCTCTGGTGAAATATGGTTGATATTGGCCAGCACCACTGGCCCTGGTGTAATGTGGATGGCATCAGCCATGACCACAGGCCCTGGTGAAATGTAGTTGGCCTCAGGCATGACCACAGGCCCTGGTGAAATGTAAATGTCCTCAGCCAGTAGCACAGGCCATGTTGTAATGTGGATGGCCTCATCTAACAACACTGTCCCTGTTGAAATATGGATGGTATTGGTCAGCACCACACACCCTGGTGTAATGTGAATGGCCTCATCTAACAACACATGCCCTGGTGAAATGTGGATGGTATTGGCCAGCAGCACAGGCCCTGGTGTAATGTGAATGTCCTCAGCCAACACCACTGGCCCTGGTGTAATGTGGATGGCATCAGCCAGTATCACAGGCCCTGGTGAAATGAGGATGTATCAAACAGCAGCACAGGCCCTGGCGTGGTCAATATGGCCTCACAGGGAGCACTGTCCCTGGTGTAATGTGGATGGCCTCAGCCAACAATACTTTTTCTGGCTAAATGTGGATGGTATTGGCCAGCACCAAAGGCCCTGGCGTAATGTGCATGTCCCCAGCCAACACCACAGGCCCTGGTGTAATGTGGATGGCATCAGCCATGACCACAAGCCCTGGTGAAATGTAGTTGGCCTCGGCCATGACCACAGGCCCTGGTGAAATGTAAATGTCCTCAGCCAGTAGCACAGGCCCTGGTGTAATGTGGATGGCCTCATCTAACAACACTGTCCCTGGTGAAATATGGATGGTATTGGTCAGCACCACACACCTTGGTGTAATGTGAATGGCCTTAGCCAACACCACTGGCCCTGGTGAAATGTGCATGATACCGGTCAGCACCCCAGGCCCAGGTGTAATGTGGATGGCATCAACGAGCAGCAGAGGCCCTGGTGGGGTGAAGATGGCCTCACAGGAAGCACTGTCCGTGGTGTAATGTGAATGGTAGAAGCCGGCATCAAAGACCGTGATGTAATGTGAATGGCCTCAGCCAACAACAGTGGCCCTGGTGAAATGTGGTTTATATAGGCCAGCACCACTGGCCCTGGTGTAATGTGAATGTCTTAAGCCAGTAGCACAGGCCCTTGCGAATTGTGGATGTCATCAGCCAGCAACACAAGCCCTGGTGAAATGTGGATGGTATCATCGAGTAGCACGGGCCCTGGTGTAATGTGGATGGCCTTGTCCAGCACAACAGGCCCTGGTGTGGTGATGATGGCCTCTTAGGAAGAACTGTCCTTGGTGTAATTTGGATGGCCTCATCCAACAGTACGGGCCTTGGTGTGGTGAAGATGGCCTCATCCAGCACCACATGCCATGGCGTAATGTGAAAGTCTACAGTTAGTAGCACAGGCCCTTGCGTATTGTGGAACGCATCAGCCAGGAACACAAGCCCTGGTGAAATGTGGATGGTATTGGTCAGCACCACACACCCTGGTGTAATGTGAATGGCCTTAGCCAACAACACTTGCCCTGGTGAAATGTGGATGGTATTGGTCAGCACCACACACCCTGGTGTAATGTGAATGGCCTTAGCCAACAACACTTGCCCTGGTGAAATGTGGATGGTATTGGCCAACAACACTTGCCCTGGTGTAATGTGAATGTCCTCAGCCAACACCACTGGCCCTGGTGTAATGTGGATGGCATCAGCCATGACCACAGGCCCTGGTGAAATGTAGTTGGCCTCAGCCAATACCACAGGCCCTGGTGAAATGTAAATGTCCTCAGCCAGTAGCACAGGCCCTGTTGTAATGTGGATGGCCTCATCTAACAACACTGTCCCTGGTGAAACATGGATGGTATTGGTCAGCACCACACAACCTGGTGTAATGTGAATGGCCTTAGCCAACAACACTTGCCCTGTTGAAATGTGGATGGTATTGGCCAGCAGCACAGGCCCTGGTGTAATGTGACTGTCCTCAGCCAACACCACTGGCCGTGGTGTAATGTGGATGGCATCAGCCAGTATCACAGGCCCTGGTGAAATGAGGATGTATCACCCAGCAGCACAGGCCCTGGTGTGGTCAATATGGCCTCACAGGGAGCACTGTCCCTGGTGTAATGTGGATGGCCTCAGCCAACAACACTTTTTCTGGTGAAATGTGGATGGTATTGGCCAGCACCACAGGCCCTGGCGTAATGTGAATGTCCCCAGCCAACACCACTGGCCCTGGTGTAATGTGGATGGTATTGGCCAGCACCACAGGCCCTGGTGAAATGTGAATGTCCTCAGCCAACACCACTGGCCCTGGTGTAATGTGGATGGCATCAGCCATGACCACAGGCCCTGGTGAAATGTAAATGTCCTCAGCCAGTAGCACAGGCCCTGTTGTAATGTGGATGGCCTCATCTAACAACACTGTCCCTGGTGAAATATGGATGGTATTGGTCAGCACCACACACCCTGGCGTAATGTGAATGGCCTTAGCCAACACCACTGGCCCTGGTGAAATGTGCATGATATCTGTCAGCACCCCAGGCCCAGGTGTAATGTGGATGGCATCAACGAGCAGCAGAGGCCCTGGTGGGGTGAAGATGGCCTCACAGGAAGCACTGTCCCTGGTGTAATGTGAATGGTAGAAGCCGGCATCAAAGACCGTGATGTAATGTGAATGGCCTCAGCCAACAACAGTGACCCTGGTGAAATGTGGTTGATATTGGCCAGCACCACTGGCCCTGGTGTAATGTGGATGGCATCAGCCATGACCACAGGCCCTGGTGAAATGTAGTTGGTCTCAGCCATGACCACAGGCCCTGGTGAAATGTAAATGTCCTCAGCCAGTAGCACAGGCACTGTTGTAATGTGGATGGCCTCATCTAACAACACTGTCCCTGGTGAAATATGGATGGTATTGGTCAGCACCACACACCCTGGTGTAATGTGAATGGCCTTAGCCAACAACACTTGCCCTGGTGAAATGTGGATGGTATTGGCCAGCAGCACAGGCCCTCGTGTAATGTGAATGTCCTCAGCCAACACCACTGGCCCTGGTGTAATGTGGATGGCATCAGCCAGTATCACAGGCCCTGGTGAAATGAGGATGTATCACACAGCAGCACAGGCCCTGGCGTGGTCAATATGGCCTCACAGGGAGCATTGTCCCTGGTGTAATGCGGATGGCCTCAGCCAACAACACTTTCTCTGGTGAAATGTGGATGGTATTGGCCAGCACCACAGGCCCTGGCGTAATGTGCATGTCCCCAGCCAACACCACTGGCCCTGGTGTAATGTGGATGGTATTGGCCAGCACCACAGGCCCTGGTGAAATGTGAATGTCCTCAGCCAACACCACTGGCCCTGGTGTAATGTGGATGGCATCAGCCATGACCACAGGCCCTGGTGAAATGTAGTTGGCCTCAGCCATGACCACATGCCCTGGTGAAATGTAAATGTCCTCAGCCAGTAGCACAGGCCCTGGTGTAATGTGGATGGCCTCATCTAACAACACTGTCCCTGGTGAAATATGGATGGTATTGGTCAGCACCACACACCTTGGTGTAATGTGAATGGCCTTAGCCAACACCACTGGCCCTGGTGAAATGTGCATGATATCTGTCAGCACCCCAGGCCCAGGTGTAATGTGGATGGCATCAACGAGCAGCAGAGGCCCTGGTGGGGTGAAGATGACCTCACAGGAAGCACTGTCCCTGGTGTAATGTGAATGGTAGGAGCCGGCATCAAAGACCGTGATGTAATGTGAATGGCCTCAGCCAACAACAGTGGCCCTGGTGAAATGTGGTTTATATTGGCCAGCACCACTGGCCCTGGTGTAATGTGAATGTCCTAAGCCAGTAGCACAGGCCCTTGCGAATTGTGGATGTCATCAGCCAGCAACACAAGCCCTGGTGAAATGTGGATGGTCTTATCCAGCACCACAGGCCCTGGTGTGGTGATGATGGCCTCTTAGGAAGAACTGTCCTTGGTGTAATTTGGATGGCCTCATCCAACAGTACGGGCCTTGGTGTGGTGAAGATGACCTAATCCAGCACCACATGCCCTGGCCTAATGTGAAAGTCTACAGTTAGTAGCACAGGCCCTTGCGTATTGTGGAACGCATCAGCCAGGAACACAAGCCCTGGTGAAATGTGGATGGTATTGGTCAGCACCACACACCCTGGTGTAATGTGAATGGCCTTAGCCAACAACACTTGCCCTGGTGAAATGTGGATGGTATTGGCCAACAACACTTGCCCTGGTGAAATGTGGATGGTATTGGCCAGCACCACAGGCCCTGGTGAAATGTGAATGTCCTCAGCCAACACCACTGACCCTGGTGTAATGTGGATGGCATCAGCCATGACCACAGGCCCTGGTGAAATGTAGTTGGCCTCAGCCATGACCACATGCCCTGGTGAAATGTAAATGTCCTCAGCCAGTAGCACAGGCCCTGTTGTAATGTGGATGGCCTCATCTAACAACACTGTCCCTGGTGAAATATGGATGGTATTGGTCGGCACCACACACCCTGGTGTAATGTGAATGGCCTTAGCCAACAACACTTGCCCTGGTGAAATGTTGATGGTATTGGCCAGCAGCACAGGCCCTGGTGTAATGTGAATGTCCTCAGCCAACACCACTGGCCCTGGCATGGTCAATATGGCCTCACAGGGAGCACTGTTCCTGGTGTAATGTGGATGGCCTCAGCCAACAACACTTTTTCTGGTGAAATGTGGATGGTATTGGCCAGCACCACAGGCCCTGGTGAAATGTGAATGGTAGAAGCCGGCATCAAAGACCGTGATGTAATGTGAATGGCCTCAGCCAACAACAGTGGCTCTGGTGAAATATGGTTGATACTGGCCAGCACCACTGGCCCTGGTGTAATGTGGATGGCATCAGCCATGACCACAGGCCCTGGTGAAATGTAGTTGGCCTCAGGCATGACCACAGGCCCTGGTGAAATGTAAATGTCCTCAGCCAGTAGCACAGGCCATGTTGTAATGTGGATGGCCTCATCTAACAACACTGTCCCTGTTGAAATATGGATGGTATTGGTCAGCACCACACACCCTGGTGTAATGTGAATGGCCTTAGCCAACAACACTTGCCCTGGTGAAATGTGGATGGTATTGGCCAACAACACTTGCCCTGGTGAAATGTGGATGGTATTGGCCAGCACCACAGGCCCTGGTGAAATGTGAATGTCCTCAGCCAACACCACTGACCCTGGTGTAATGTGGATGGCATCAGCCATGACCACAGGCCCTGGTGAATTGTAGTTGGCCTCAGCCATGACCACATGCCCTGGTGAAATGTAAATGTTCTCAGCCAGTAGCACAGGCCCTGTTGTAATGTGGATGGCCTCATCTAACAACACTGTCCCTGGTGAAATATGGATGGTATTGGTCGGCACCACACACCCTGGTGTAATGTGAATGGCCTTAGCCAACAACACTTGCCCTGGTGAAATGTTGATGGTATTGGCCAGCAGCACAGGCCCTGGTGTAATGTGAATGTCCTCAGCCAACACCACTGGCCCTGGCATGGTCAATATGGCCTCACAGGGAGCACTGTTCCTGGTGTAATGTGGATGGCCTCAGCCAACAACACTTTTTCTGGTGAAATGTGGATGGTATTGGCCAGCACCACAGGCCCTGGTGAAATGTGAATGGTAGAAGCCGGCATCAAAGACCGTGATGTAATGTGAATGGCCTCAGCCAACAACAGTGGCTCTGGTGAAATATGGTTGATATTGGCCAGCACCACTGGCCCTGGTGTAATGTGGATGGCATCAGCCATGACCACAGGCCCTGGTGAAATGTAGTTGGCCTCAGGCATGACCACAGGCCCTGGTGAAATGTAAATGTCCTCAGCCAGTAGCACAGGCCATGTTGTAATGTGGATGGCCTCATCTAACAACACTGTCCCTGTTGAAATATGGATGGTATTGGTCGGCACCACACACCCTGGTGTAATGTGAATGGCCTCATCTAACAACACTTGCCCTGGTGAAATGTGGATGGTATTGGCCAGCAGCACAGGCCCTGGTGTAATGTGAATGTCCTCAGCCAACACCACTGGCCCTGGTGTAATGTGGATGGCATCAGCCAGTATCACAGGCCCTGGTGAAATGAGGATGTATCAAACAGCAGCACAGGCCCTGGCGTGGTCAATATGGCCTCACAGGGAGCACTGTCCCTGGTGTAATGTGGATGGCCTCAGCCAACAATACTTTTTCTGGCTAAATGTGGATGGTATTGGCCAGCACCAAAGGCCCTGGCGTAATGTGCATGTCCCCAGCCAACACCACAGGCCCTGGTGTAATGTGGATGGCATCAGCCATGACCACAAGCCCTGGTGAAATGTAGTTGGCCTCGGCCATGACCACAGGCCCTGGTGAAATGTAAATGTCCTCAGCCAGTAGCACAGGCCCTGGTGTAATGTGGATGGCCTCATCTAACAACACTGTCCCTGGTGAAATATGGATGGTATTGGTCAGCACCACACACCCTGGCGTAATGTGAATGGCCTTAGCCAACACCACTGGCCCTGGTGAAATGTGCATGATATCTGTCAGCACCCCAGGCCCAGGTGTAATGTGGATGGCATCAACGAGCAGCAGAGGCCCTGGTGGGGTGAAGATGGCCTCACAGGAAGCACTGTCCCTGGTGTAATGTGAATGGTAGAAGCCGGCATCAAAGACCGTGATGTAATGTGAATGGCCTCAGCCAACAACAGTGAAATGTGGTTGATATTGGCCAGCACCACTGGCCCTGGTGTAATGTGGATGGCATCAGCCATGACCACAGGCCCTGGTGAAATGTAGTTGGTCTCAGCCATGACCACAGGCCCTGGTGAAATGTAAATGTCCTCAGCCAGTAGCACAGGCACTGTTGTAATGTGGATGGCCTCATCTAACACCACTGTCCCTGGTGAAATATGGATGGTATTGGCCAGCAGCACAGTCCCTGGTGTAATGTGAATGTCCTCAGCCAACACCACTGGCCCTGGTGTAATGTGGATGGCATCAGCCAGTATCACAGGCCCTGGTGTAGTGTGAATGTCCTCAGCCAACACCACTGGCCCTGGTGTAATATGGATGGCATCAGCCAGTATCACAGGCCCTGGTGTAGTGTGAATGTCCTCAGCCAACACCACTGGCCCTGGTGTAATGTGGATGGCATCAGCCAGTATCACAGGCCCTGGTGAAATGAGGATGTATCACACAGCAGCACAGGCCCTGGCGTGGTCAATATGGCCTCACAGGGAGCACTGTCCCTGGTGAAATGTGGATGGCCTCAGCCAGTAGCACAGGCCCTGTTGTAATGTGGATGGCCTCATCTAACAACACTGTCCCTGGTGAAATATGGATGGTATTGGTCAGCACCACACACCCTGGTGTAATGTGAATGGCCTTAGCCAACAACACTTGCCCTGGTGAAATGTGGATGGTATTGGCCAGCAGCACAGGCCCTGGTGTAATGTGAATGTCCTCAGCCAACACCACTGGCCCTGGTGTAATGTGGATGGCATCAGCCAGTATCACAGGCCCTGGTGAAATGAGGATGTATCACCCAGCAGCACAGGCCCTGGTGTGGTCAATATGGCCTCACAGGGAGCATTGTCCCTGGTGTAATGTGGATGGCATCAGCCAGTATCACAGGCCCTGGTGAAATGAGGATGTATCACACAGCAGCACAGGCCCTGGCGTGGTCAATATGGCCTCACAGGGAGCACTGTCCCTGGTGAAATGTGGATGGCCTCAGCCAGTAGCACAGGCCCTGTTGTAATGTGGATGGCCTCATCTAACAACACTGTCCCTGGTGAAATATGGATGGTATTGGTCAGCACCACACACCCTGGTGTAATGTGAATGGCCTTAGCTAACAACACTTGCCCTGGTGAAATGTGGATGGTATTGGCCAGCAGCACAGGCCCTGGTGTAATGTGAATGTCCTCAGCCAACACCACTTGCCCTGGTGTAATGTGAATGGCCTTAGCCAACAACACTTGCCCTGGTGAAATGTGGATGGTATTGGCCAGCAGCACAGGCCCTGGTATAATGTGACTGTCCTCAGCCAACACCAATGGCCCTGGTGTAATGTGGATGGCATCAGCCAGTATCACAGGCCCTGGTGAAATGAGGATGTATCACCCAGCAGCACAGGCCCTGGTGTGGTCAATATGGCCTCACAGGGAGCACTGTCCCTGGTGTAATGTGGATGGCCTCAGCCAACAACACTTTTTCTGGTGAAATGTGGATGGTATTGGCCAGCACCACAGGCCCTGATGAAATGCGAATGTCCTCAGCCAACACCACTGAAACTGGTGTAATGTGGATGGCATCAGCCATGACCACAGGCCCTGGTGAAATGTAGTTGGCCTCAGCCATGACCACAGGCCCTGGTGAAATGTAAATGTCCTCAGCCAGTAGCACAGGCCCTGTTGTAATGTGGATGGCCTCATCTAACAACACTGTCCCTGGTGAAATGTGGATGGTATTGGCCAGCAGCAAAGGCCCTGGTGTAGTGTGAATGTCCTCAGCCAACACCACTGGCCCTGGTGTAATGTGGATGGCATCAGCCAGTATCACAGGCCCTGGTGAAATAAGGATGTATCACACAGAATCACAGGCCCTGGCGTGGTCAATATGGCCTCACAGGGAGCACAGGCCCTGTTGTTATGTGGATGGCCTCATCTAACAACACTGTCCCTGGTGAAATATGGATGGTATTGGTCAGCACCACACACCCTGGTGTAATGTGAATGGCCTTAGCCAACAACACTTGCCCTGGTGAAATGTGGATGGTATTGGCCAGCAGCACAGGCCCTCGTGTAATGTGAATGTCCTCAGCCAACACCACTGGCCCTGGTGTAATGTGGATGGCATCAGCCAGTATCACAGGCCCTGGTGAAATGAGGATGTATCACACAGCAGCACAGGCCCTGGCGTGGTCAATATGGCCTCACAGGGAGCATTGTCCCTGGTGTAATGCGGATGGCCTCAGCCAACAACACTTTCTCTGGTGAAATGTGGATGGTATTGGCCAGCACCACAGGCCCTGGCGTAATGTGCATGTCCCCAGCCAACACCACTGGCCCTGGTGTAATGTGGATGGTATTGGCCAGCACCACAGGCCCTGGTGAAATGTGAATGTCCTCAGCCAACACCACTGGCCCTGGTGTAATGTGGATGGCATCAGCCATGACCACAGGCCCTGGTGAAATGTAGTTGGCCTCAGCCATGACCACATGCCCTGGTGAAATGTAAATGTCCTCAGCCAGTAGCACAGGCCCTGGTGTAATGTGGATGGCCTCATCTAACAACACTGTCCCTGGTGAAATATGGATGGTATTGGTCAGCACCACACACCTTGGTGTAATGTGAATGGCCTTAGCCAACACCACTGGCCCTGGTGAAATGTGCATGATATCTGTCAGCACCCCAGGCCCAGGTGTAATGTGGATGGCATCAACGAGCAGCAGAGGCCCTGGTGGGGTGAAGATGACCTCACAGGAAGCACTGTCCCTGGTGTAATGTGAATGGTAGGAGCCGGCATCAAAGACCGTGATGTAATGTGAATGGCCTCAGCCAACAACAGTGGCCCTGGTGAAATGTGGTTTATATTGGCCAGCACCACTGGCCCTGGTGTAATGTGAATGTCCTAAGCCAGTAGCACAGGCCCTTGCGAATTGTGGATGTCATCAGCCAGCAACACAAGCCCTGGTGAAATGTGGATGGTCTTATCCAGCACCACAGGCCCTGGTGTGGTGATGATGGCCTCTTAGGAAGAACTGTCCTTGGTGTAATTTGGATGGCCTCATCCAACAGTACGGGCCTTGGTGTGGTGAAGATGACCTAATCCAGCACCACATGCCCTGGCCTAATGTGAAAGTCTACAGTTAGTAGCACAGGCCCTTGCGTATTGTGGAACGCATCAGCCAGGAACACAAGCCCTGGTGAAATGTGGATGGTATTGGTCAGCACCACACACCCTGGTGTAATGTGAATGGCCTTAGCCAACAACACTTGCCCTGGTGAAATGTGGATGGTATTGGCCAACAACACTTGCCCTGGTGTAATGTGGATGGTAGTGGCCAGCACCACAGGCCCTGGTGAAATGTGAATGTCCTCAGCCAACACCACTGACCCTGGTGTAATGTGGATGGCATCAGCCATGACCACAGGCCCTGGTGAATTGTAGTTGGCCTCAGCCATGACCACATGCCCTGGTGAAATGTAAATGTCCTCAGCCAGTAGCACAGGCCCTGTTGTAATGTGGATGGCCTCATCTAACAACACTGTCCCTGGTGAAATATGGATGGTATTGGTCGGCACCACACACCCTGGTGTAATGTGAATGGCCTTAGCCAACAACACTTGCCCTGGTGAAATGTTGATGGTATTGGCCAGCAGCACAGGCCCTGGTGTAATGTGAATGTCCTCAGCCAACACCACTGGCCCTGGCATGGTCAATATGGCCTCACAGGGAGCACTGTTCCTGGTGTAATGTGGATGGCCTCAGCCAACAACACTTTTTCTGGTGAAATGTGGATGGTATTGGCCAGCACCACAGGCCCTGGTGAAATGTGAATGGTAGAAGCCGGCATCAAAGACCGTGATGTAATGTGAATGGCCTCAGCCAACAACAGTGGCTCTGGTGAAATATGGTTGATATTGGCCAGCACCACTGGCCCTGGTGTAATGTGGATGGCATCAGCCATGACCACAGGCCCTGGTGAAATGTAGTTGGCCTCAGGCATGACCACAGGCCCTGGTGAAATGTAAATGTCCTCAGCCAGTAGCACAGGCCATGTTGTAATGTGGATGGCCTCATCTAACAACACTGTCCCTTTTGAAATATGGATGGTATTGGTCAGCACCACACACCCTGGTGTAATGTGAATGGCCTCATCTAACAACACTTGCCCTGGTGAAATGTGGATGGTATTGGCCAGCAGCACAGGCCCTGGTGTAATGTGAATGTCCTCAGCCAACACCACTGGCCCTGGTGTAATGTGGATGGCATCAGCCAGTATCACAGGCCCTGGTGAAATGAGGATGTATCAAACAGCAGCACAGGCCCTGGCGTGGTCAATATGGCCTCACAGGGAGCACTGTCCCTGGTGTAATGTGGATGGCCTCAGCCAACAATACTTTTTCTGGCTAAATGTGGATGGTATTGGCCAGCACCAAAGGCCCTGGCGTAATGTGCATGTCCCCAGCCAACACCACAGGCCCTGGTGTAATGTGGATGGCATCAGCCATGACCACAAGCCCTGGTGAAATGTAGTTGGCCTCGGCCATGACCACAGGCCCTGGTGAAATGTAAATGTCCTCAGCCAGTAGCACAGGCCCTGGTGTAATGTGGATGGCCTCATCTAACAACACTGTCCCTGGTGAAATGTGCATGATACCGGTCAGCACCCCAGGCCCAGGTGTAATGTGGATGGCATCAACGAGCAGCAGAGGCCCTGGTGGGGTGAAGATGGCCTCACAGGAAGCACTGTCCGTGGTGTAATGTGAATGGTAGAAGCCGGCATCAAAGACCGTGATGTAATGTGAATGGCCTCAGCCAACAACAGTGGCCCTGGTGAAATGTGGTTTATATAGGCCAGCACCACTGGCCCTGGTGTAATGTGAATGTCTTAAGCCAGTAGCACAGGCCCTTGCGAATTGTGGATGTCATCAGCCAGCAACACAAGCCCTGGTGAAATGTGGATGGTATCATCGAGTAGCACGGGCCCTGGTGTAATGTGGATGGCCTTGTCCAGCACAACAGGCCCTGGTGTGGTGATGATGGCCTCTTAGGAAGAACTGTCCTTGGTGTAATTTGGATGGCCTCATCCAACAGTACGGGCCTTGGTGTGGTGAAGATGGCCTCATCCAGCACCACATGCCATGGCGTAATGTGAAAGTCTACAGTTAGTAGCACAGGCCCTTGCGTATTGTGGAACGCATCAGCCAGGAACACAAGCCCTGGTGAAATGTGGATGGTATTGGTCAGCACCACACACCCTGGTGTAATGTGAATGGCCTTAGCCAACAACACTTGCCCTGGTGAAATGTGGATGGTATTGGTCAGCACCACACACCCTGGTGTAATGTGAATGGCCTTAGCCAACAACACTTGCCCTGGTGAAATGTGGATGGTATTGGCCAACAACACTTGCCCTGGTGTAATGTGAATGTCCTCAGCCAACACCACTGGCGCTGGCATGGTCAATATGGCCTCACAGGGAGCACTGTCCCTGTTGTAATGTGGATGGCCTCAGCCAACAACACTTGCCCTGGTGAAATGTGGATGGTATTGGCCAGCACCACAGGCCCTGGTGAAATGTGAACGTCCTCAGCCAACACCACTGGCCCTGGTGTAATGTGGATGGCATCAGCCATGACCACAGGCCCTGGTGAAATGTAGTTGGCCTCAGCCATGACCACATGCCCTGGTGAAATGTAAATGTCCTCAGCCAGTAGCACAGGCCCTGGTGTAATGTGGATGGCCTCATCAAATAACACTGTCCCTGGTGAAATATGGATGGTATTGGTCAGCACCACACACCTTGGTGTAATGTGAATGGCCTTAGCCAACACCACTGGCCCTGGTGAAATGTGCATGATATCTGTCAGCACCCCAGGCCCAGGTGTAATGTGGATGGCATCAACGAGCAGCAGAGGCCCTGGTGGGGTGAAGATGGCCTCATCCTGCATCACATGCCCTGGTGTGGTGATGATGGCCTCACAGGAAGCACTGTCCCTGGTGTAATGTGGATGGCCTCATCCAATAACACTGGCCCTGGTGAAATGTGGATGGTATTGGCCAGCACCACAGGCCTTGGCGTAATGTGAAAGTCTACAGCCAGTAGCACAAGCCCTTGCGTATTGTGGAACGCATAAGCCAGGAACACAAGCCCTGGTGAAATGTGGATGGGATTGGCCAGCAGCACAGGCCCTGGTGTAATGTGAATGTCCTCAGCCAACACCACTGGCCCTGGTGTAATGTGGATGGCATCAGCCATGACCACAGGCCCTGGTGAAATGTAGTTGGCCTCAGCCATGACCACAGGCGCTGGTGAAATGTAAATGTCCTCAGCCAGTATCACAGGCACTGTTGTAATGTGGATGGCCTCATCTAACAACACTGTCCCTGGTGAAATATCGATGGTATTGGTCATCACCACACACCCTGGTGTAATGTGAATGGCCTTAGCCAACAACACTTGCGCTGGTGAAATGTGGATGGTATTGGCCAGCAGCACAGGCCCTGGTGTAATGTGAATGTCCTGAGCCAACACCACTGGCCCTGGTGTAATGTGGATGGCATCAGCCAGTATCACAGGCCCTGGTGTAGTGTGAATGTCCTCAGCCAACACCACTGGCCCTGGTGTAATGTGGATGGCCTCAGCCAGTAGCACAGGCCCTGTTGTAATGTGGATGGCCTCATCTAACAACACTGTCCCTGGTGAAATATGGATGGTATTGGTCAGCACCACACACCCTGGTGTAATGTGAATGTCCTCACCCAACACCACTGGCCCTGGTGTAATGTGGATGGCATCAGCCATGACCACAGGCCCTGGTGAAATGTAGTTGGCCTCAGCCATGACCACAGGCCCTGGTGAAATGTAAATGTCCTCAGCCAGTAGCACAGGCCCTGTTGTAATGTGGATGGCCTCATCTAACAACACTTGCCCTGGTGAAATGTGGATGGTATTGGCCAGCAGCACAGGCCCTGGTGTAATGTGAATGTCCTCACCCAACACCACTGGCCCTGGTGTAATGTGGATGGCATCAGCCAGTATCACAGGCCCTGGTGAAATGAGGATGTATCACACAGCAGCACAGGCCCTGGTGTGGTCAATATGGCCTCACAGGCAGCACTGTCCCTGGTGTAATGTAAATGTCCTCAGCCAACAACACTTTCTCTGGTGAAATGTGGATGGTAATGGCCAGCAGCACAGGCCCTGACGTAATGTGAATGTCCTCAGCCAACACCACTGGCCCTGGTGTAATGTGGATGGCATCAGCCATGACCACAGGCCCTGTTGAAATGTTGTTGGCCTCACCCATGACCACAGGCCCTGGTGAAATGTAAATGTCCTCAGCCAGTAGCACAGGCCCTGTTGTAATGTGGATGGCCTCATCTAACAACACAGTCCCTGGTGAAACATGGATGGTATTGGTCAGCACCACACACCCTGGTGTAATGTGAATGGCCTTAGCCAACAACACTTGCCCTGTTGAAATGTGGATGGTATTGGCCAGCAGCACAGGCCCTGGTGTAATGTGACTGTCCTCAGCCAGCACCACTGGCCCTGGTGTAATGTGGATGGCATCAGCCAGTATCACAGGCCCTGGTGAAATGAGGATGTATCACCCAGCAGCACAGGCCCTGGTGTGGTCAATATGGCCTCACAGGGAGCATTGTCCCTGGTGTAATGTGGATGGCCTCAGCCAACAACACTTTTTCTGGTGAAATGTGGATGGTATTGGCCAGCACCACAGGCCCTGGCGTAATGTGAATGTCCCCAGCCAACACCACTGGCCCTGGTGTAATGTGGATGGTATTGGCCAGAACCACAGGCCCTGGTGAAATGTGAATGTCCTCAGCCAACACCACTGGCCCTGGTGTAATGTGGATGGCATCAGCCATGACCACAGGCCCTGGTGAAATGTAAATGTCCTCAGCCAGTAGCACTGTCCCTGGTGTAATGTGGATGGCCTCAGCCAACAACACTTTTTCTGGTGAAATGTGGATGGTATTGGCCAGCACCACAGGCCCTGGTGAAATGTGAATGGTAGAAGCCGGCATCAAAGACCGTGATGTAATGTGAATGGCCTCAGCCAACAACAGTGGCCCTGGTGAAATGTGGTTGATATTGGCCAGCACCACTGGCCCTGGTGTAATGTGGATGGCATCAGCCATGACCACACGATCAGGTGAAATGTAGTTGGCCTCAGGCATGACCACAGGCCCTGGTGAAATGTAAATGTCCTCAGCCAGTAGCACAGGCCATGTAGTAATGTGGATGGCCTCATCTAACAACACTGTCCCTGTTGAAATATGGATGGTATTGGTCAGCACCACACACCCTGGTGTAATGTGAATGGCCTCATCTAACAACACTTGCCCTGGTGAAATGTGGATGGTATTGGCCAGCAGCACAGGCCCTCGTGTAATGTGAATGTCCTCAGCCAACACCACTGGCCCTGGTGTAATGTGGATGGCATCAGCCAGTATCACAGGCCCTGGTGAAATGAGGATGTATCACACAGCAGCACAGGCCCTGGCGTGGTCAATATGGCCTCACAGGGAGCACTGTCCCTGGTGTAATGTGGATGGCCTCAGCCAACAACACTTTTTCTGGTGAAATGTGGATGGTATTGGCCAGCACCACAGGCCCTGGCGTAATGTGCATGTCCCCAGCCAACACCACTGGCCCTGGTGTAATGTGGATGGTATTGGCCAGCACCACAGGCCCTGGTGAAATGTGCATGTCCCCAGCCAACACCACAGGCCCTGGTGTAATGTGGATGGTATTGGCGAGCACCACAGGCCCTGGTGAAATGTGAATGTCCTCAGCCAACACCACTGGCCCTGGTGTAATGTGGATGGCATCAGCCATGACCACAAGCCCTGGTGAAATGTAGTTGGCCTCGGCCATGACCACAGGCCCTGGTCAAATGTAAATGTCCTCAGCCAGTAGCACAGGCCCTGGTGTAATGTGGATGGCCTCATCTAACAACACTGTCCCTGGTGAAATATGGATGGTATTGGTCAGCACCACACACCTTGGTGTAATGTGAATGGCCTTAGCCAACACCACTGGCCCTGGTGAAGTGTGCATGATACCTGTCAGCACCCCAGGCCCATGTGTAATGTGGATGGCATCAACGAGCAGCAGAGGCCCTGGTGGGGTGAAGATGGCCTCACAGGAAGCACTGTCCCTGGTGTAATGTGAATGGTAGAAGCCGGCATCAAAGACCGTGATGTAATGTGAATGGCCTCAGCCAACAACAGTGGCCCTGGTGAAATGTGGTTTATATTGGCCAGCACCACTGGCCCTGGTGTAATGTGAATGTCCTAAGCCAGTAGCACAGGCCCTTGCGAATTGTGGATGTCATCAGCCAGCAACACAAGCCCTGGTGAAATGTGGATGGTATCATCGAGTAGCACGGGCCCTGGTGTAATGTGGATGGCCTTATCCAGCACAACAGGCCCTGGTGTGGTGATGATGGCCTCTTAGGAAGAACTGTCCTTGGTGTAATTTGGATGGCCTCATCCAACAGTACGGGCCTTGGTGTGGTGAAGATGGCCTCATCCAGCACCACATGCCCTGGCGTAATGTGAAAGTCTACAGTTAGTAGCACAGGCCCTTGCGTATTGTGGAACGCATCAGCCAGGAACACAAGCCCTGGTGAAATGTGGATGGTATTGGTCAGCACCACACACCCTGGTGTAATGTGAATGGCCTTAGCCAACAACACTTGCCCTGGTGAAATGTGGATGGTATTGGCCAACAACACTTGCCCTGGTGTAATGTGGATGGTATTGGCCAGCACCACAGGCCCTGGTGAAATGTGAATGTCCTCAGCCAACACCACTGACCCTGGTGTAATGTGGATGGCATCAGCCATGACCACAGGCCCTGGTGAATTGTAGTTGGCCTCAGCCATGACCACAGGCCCTGGTGAAATGTGAATGTCCTCAGCCAGTAGCACAGGCCCTGTTGTAATGTGGATGGCCTCATCTACCAACACTGTCCCTGGTGAAATATGGATGGTATTGGTCGGCACCACACACCCTGGTGTAATGTGAATGGCCTTAGCCAACAACACTTGCCCTGGTGAAATGTTGATGGTATTGGCCAGCAGCACAGGCCCTGGTGTAATATGAATGTCCTCAGCCAACACCACTGGCCCTGGCATGGTCAATATAGCCTCACAGGGAGCACTGTCCCTGGTGTAATGTGGATGGCCTCAGCCAACAACACTTTTTCTGGTGAAATGTGGATGGTATTGGCCAACACCACAGGCCCTGGTGAAATGTGAATGGTAGAAGCCGGCATCAAAGACCGTGATGTAATGTGAATGGCCTCAGCCAACAACAGTGGCCCTGGTAATATGTGGTTGGTATTGGCCAGCACCACTGGCCCTGGTGTAATGTGGATGGCATCAGCCATGACCACAGGCCCTGGTGAAATGTAGTTGGCCTCAGGCATGACCACAGGCCCTGGTGAAATGTAAATGTCCTCAGCCAGTAGCACAGGCCCTGTTGTAATGTGGATGGCCTCATCTAACAACACTGTCCCTGGTGAAATGTGGATGGTATTGGCCAGCAGCACAGGCCCTCGTGTAATGTGAATGTCCTCAGCCAACACCACTGGCCCTGGTGTAATGTGGATGGCATCAGCCAGTATCACAGGCCCTGGTGAAATGAGGATGTATCACACAGCAGCACAGGCCCTGGCGTGGTCAATATGGCCTCACAGGGAGCACAGGGAGCACTGTCCTTGCACACCTTGGGGTAATGTGAATGGCCTTAGCCAACACCACTGGCCCTGGTGAAATGTGCATGATACCTGTCAGCACCCCAGGATGGCATCAACGAGCAGCAGAGGCCCTGGTGGGGTGAAGATGGCCTCACAGGAAGCACTGTCCCTGGTGTAATGTGAATGGTAGAAGCCGGCATCAAAGACCGTGATGTAATGTGAATGGCCTCAGCCATCAACAGTGGCCCTGGTGAAATGTGGCTGATATTGGCCAGCACCACTGGCCCTGGTGTAATGTGAATGTCCTAAGCCAGTAGCACAGGCCCTTGCGAATTGTGGATGTCATCAGCCAGCAACACAAGCCCTGGTGAAATGTGGATGGTATCATCGAGTAGCACAGGCCCTGGTGTAATGTGGATGGCCTTATCCATCACCACAGGCCCTGGTGTGGTGATGATGGCCTCTTAGGAAGAACTGTCCTTGGTGTAATTTGGATGGCATCATCAAACAGTACGGGCGTTGGTGTGGTGAAGATGGCCTCATCCAGCACCACATGCCCTGGTGTGGTGATGATGGCCTCACAGTAAGCACTGTCCCTGGTGTAATGTGGATGGCCTCATCCAATAACACTGGCCCTGGTGAAATGTGGATGGTATTGGCCAGCACCACAGGCCTTGGCGTAATGTGAAAGTCTACAGCCAGTAGCACAGGTCCTTGCGTATTGTGGAACACATAAGCCAGGAACACAAGCCCTGGTGAAATGTGGATGGTATTGGCCAGCAGCACAGGCCCTGGTGTAATGTGAATGTCCTCAGCCAACACCACTGGCCCTGGTGTAATGTGGATGGCATCAGCCATGACCACAGGCCCTGGTGAAATGTAGTTGGCCTCAGCCAATACCACAGGCCCTGGTGAAATGTAAATGTCCTCAGCCAGTAGCACAGGCCCTGTTGTAATGTGGATGGCCTCATCTAACAACACTGTCCCTGGTGAAACATGGATGGTATTGGTCAGCACCACACAACCTGGTGTAATGTGAATGGCCTTAGCCAACAACACTTGCCCTGTTGAAATGTGGATGGTATTGGCCAGCAGCACAGGCCCTGGTGTAATGTGACTGTCCTCAGCCAACACCACTGGCCCTGGTGTAATGTGGATGGCATCAGCCAGTATCACAGGCCCTGGTGAAATGAGGATGTATCACCCAGCAGCACAGGCCCTGGTGTGGTCAATATGGCCTCACAGGGAGCACTGTCCCTGATGTAATGTGGATGGCCTCAGCCAACAACACTTTTTCTGGTGAAATGTGGATGGTATTGGCCAGCACCACAGGCCCTGGCGTAATGTGAATGTCCCCAGCCAACACCACTGGCCCTGGTGTAATGTGGATGGTATTGGCCAGCACCACAGGCCCTGGTGAAATGTGAATGTCCTCAGCCAACACCACTGGCCCTGGTGTAATGTGGATGGCATCAGCCATGACCACAGGCCCTGGTGAAATGTAAATGTCCTCAGCCAGTAGCACAGGCCCTGTTGTAATGTGGATGGCCTCATCTAACAACACTGTCCCTGGTGAAATATGGATGGTATTGATAAGCACCACACACCCTGGCGTAATGTGAATGGCCTTAGCCAACACCACTGGCCCTGGTGAAATGTGCATGATATCTGTCAGCACCCCAGGCCCAGGTGTAATGTGGATGGCATCAACGAGCAGCAGAGGCCCTGGTGGGGTGAAGATGGCCTCACAGGAAGCACTGTCCCTGGTGTAATGTGAATGGTAGAAGCCGGCATCAAAGACCGTGATGTAATGTGAATGGCCTCAGCCAACAACAGTGGCCCTGGTGAAATGTGGTTGATATTGGCCAGCACCACTGGCCCTGGTGTAATGTGGAGGGCCTCATCTAACAACACTGTCCCTGGTGAAATATGGATGGTATTGGTCAGCACCACACACCCTGGCGTAATGTGAATGGCCTTAGCCAACACCACTGGCCCTGGTGAAATGTGCATGATATCTGTCAGCACCCCAGGCCCAGGTGTAATGTGGATGGCATCAACGAGCAGCAGAGGCCCTGGTGGGGTGAAGATGGCCTCACAGGAAGCACTGTCCCTGGTGTAATGTGAATGGTAGAAGCCGGCATCAAAGACCGTGATGTAATGTGAATGGCCTCAGCCAACAACAGTGGCCCTGGTGAAATGTGGTTGATATTGGCCAGCACCACTGGCCCTGGTGTAATGTGGATGGCATCAGCCATGACCACAGGCCCTGGTGAAATGTAGTTGGTCTCAGCCATGACCACAGGCCCTGGTGAAATGTAAATGTCCTCAGCCAGTAGCACAGGCACTGTTGTAATGTGGATGGCCTCATCTAACACCACTGTCCCTGGTGAAATATGGATGGTATTGGCCAGCAGCACAGTCCCTGGTGTAATGTGCATGTCCTCAGCCAACACCACTGGCCCTGGTGTAATGTGGATGGCATCAGCCAGTATCACAGGCCCTGGTGTAGTGTGAATGTCCTCAGCCAACACCACTGGCCCTGGTGTAATGTGGATGGCATCAGCCAGTATCACAGGCCCTGGTGTAGTGTGAATGTCCTCAGCCAACACCACTGGCCCTGGTGTAATGTGGATGGCATCAGCCAGTATCACAGGCCCTGGTGAAATGAGGATGTATCACACAGCAGCACAGGCCCTGGCGTGGTCAATATGGCCTCACAGGGAGCACTGTCCCTGGTGAAATGTGGATGGCCTCAGCCAGTAGCACAGGCCCTGTTGTAATGTGGATGGCCTCATCTAACAACACTGTCCCTGGTGAAATATGGATGGTATTGGTCAGCACCACACACCCTGGTGTAATGTGAATGGCCTTAGCCAACAACACTTGCCCTGGTGAAATGTGGATGGTATTGGCCAGCAGCACAGGCCCTGGTGTAATGTGAATGTCCTCAGCCAACACCACTGGCCCTGGTGTAATGTGGATGGCATCAGCCAGTATCACAGGCCCTGGTGAAATGAGGATGTATCACCCAGCAGCACAGGCCCTGGTGTAGTCAATATGGCCTCACAGGGAGCATTGTCCCTGGTGTAATGTGGATGGCATCAGCCAGTATCACAGGCCCTGGTGAAATGAGGATGTATCACACAGCAGCACAGGCCCTGGCGTGGTCAATATGGCCTCACAGGGAGCACTGTCCCTGGTGAAATGTGGATGGCCTCAGCCAGTAGCACAGGCCCTGTTGTAATGTGGATGGCCTCATCTAACAACACTGTCCCTGGTGAAATATGGATGGTATTGGTCAGCACCACACACCCTGGTGTAATGTGAATGGCCTTAGCCAACAACACTTGCCCTGGTGAAATGTGGATGGTATTGGCCAGCAGCACAGGCCCTGGTGTAATGTGAATGTCCTCAGCCAACACCACTTGCCCTGGTGTAATGTGAATGGCCTTAGCCAACAACACTTGCCCTGGTGAAATGTGGATGGTATTGGCCAGCAGCACAGGCCCTGGTGTAATGTGAATGTCCTCAGCCAACAACACTTGCCCTGGTGAAATGTGGATGGTATTGGCCAGCAGCACAGGCCCTGGTATAATGTGACTGTCCTCAGCCAACACCAATGGCCCTGGTGTAATGTGGATGGCATCAGCCAGTATCACAGGCCCTGGTGAAATGAGGATGTATCACCCAGCAGCACAGGCCCTGGTGTGGTCAATATGGCCTCACAGGGAGCACTGTCCCTGGTGTAATGTGGATGGCCTCAGCCAACAACACTTTTTCTGGTGAAATGTGGATGGTATTGGCCAGCACCACAGGCCCTGATGAAATGCGAATGTCCTCAGCCAACACCCCTGAAACTGGTGTAATGTGGATGGCATCAGCCATGACCACAGGCCCTGGTGAAATGTAGTTGGCCTCAGCCATGACCACAGGCTTTGGTGAAATGTAAATGTCCTCAGCCAGTAGCACAGGCCCTGTTGTAATGTGGATGGCCTCATCTAACAACACTGTCCCTGGTGAAATATGGATGGTATTGGTCAGTACCACACACCCTGGTGTAATGTGAATGGCCTTAGCCAACAACACTTGCCCTGGTGAAATGTGGATGGTATTGGCCAGCAGCACAGGCCCTCGTGTAATGTGAATGTCCTCAGCCAACACCACTGGCCCTGGTGTAATGTGGATGGCATCAGCCAGTATCACAGGCCCTGGTGAAATGAGGATGTATCACACAGCAGCACAGGCCCTGGCGTGGTCAATATGGCCTCACAGGGAGCATTGTCCCTGGTGTAATGCGGATGGCCTCAGCCAACAACACTTTCTCTGGTGAAATGTGGATGGTATTGGCCAGCACCACAGGCCCTGGCGTAATGTGCATGTCCCCAGCCAACACCACTGGCCCTGGTGTAATGTGGATGGTATTGGACAGCACCACAGGCCCTGGTGAAATGTGAATGTCCTCAGCCAACACCACTGGCCCTGGTGTAATGTGGATGGCATCAGCCATGACCACAGGCCCTGGTGAAATGTAGTTGGCCTCAGCCATGACCACATGCCCTGGTGAAATGTAAATGTCCTCAGCCAGTAGCACAGGCCCTGGTGTAATGTGGATGGCCTCATCTAACAACACTGTCCCTGGTGAAATATGGATGGTATTGGTCAGCACCACACACCTTGGTGTAATGTGAATGGCCTTAGCCAACACCACTGGCCCTGGTGAAATGTGCATGATATCTGTCAGCACCCCAGGCCCAGGTGTAATGTGGATGGCATCAACGAGCAGCAGAGGCCCTGGTGGGGTGAAGATGACCTCACAGGAAGCACTGTCCCTGGTGTAATGTGAATGGTAGGAGCCGGCATCAAAGACCGTGATGTAATGTGAATGGCCTCAGCCAACAACAGTGGCCCTGGTGAAATGTGGTTTATATTGGCCAGCACCACTGGCCCTGGTGTAATGTGAATGTCCTAAGCCAGTAGCACAGGCCCTTGCGAATTGTGGATGTCATCAGCCAGCAACACAAGCCCTGGTGAAATGTGGATGGTCTTATCCAGCACAACAGGCCCTGGTGTGGTGATGATGGCCTCTTAGGAAGAACTGTCCTTGGTGTAATTTGGATGGCCTCATCCAACAGTACGGGCCTTGGTGTGGTGAAGATGACCTAATCCAGCACCACATGCCCTGGCCTAATGTGAAAGTCTACAGTTAGTAGCACAGGCCCTTGCGTATTGTGGAACGCATCAGCCAGGAACACAAGCCCTGGTGAAATGTGGATGGTATTGGTCAGCACCACACACCCTGGTGTAATGTGAATGGCCTTAGCCAACAACACTTGCCCTGGTGAAATGTGGATGGTATTGGCCAACAACACTTGCCCTGGTGTAATGTGGATGGTATTGGCCAGCACCACAGGCCCTGGTGAAATGTGAATGTCCTCAGCCAACACCACTGACCCTGGTGTAATGTGGATGGCATCAGCCATGACCACAGGCCCTGGTGAATTGTAGTTGGCCTCAGCCATGACCACATGCCCTGGTGAAATGTAAATGTCCTCAGCCAGTAGCACAGGCCCTGTTGTAATGTGGATGGCCTCATCTAACAACACTGTCCCTGGTGAAATATGGATGGTATTGGTCGGCACCACACACCCTGGTGTAATGTGAATGGCCTTAGCCAACAACACTTGCCCTGGTGAAATGTTGATGGTATTGGCCAGCAGCACAGGCCCTGGTGTAATGTGAATGTCCTCAGCCAACACCACTGGCCCTGGCATGGTCAATATGGCCTCACAGGGAGCACTGTTCCTGGTGTAATGTGGATGGCCTCAGCCAACAACACTTTTTCTGGTGAAATGTGGATGGTATTGGCCAGCACCACAGGCCCTGGTGAAATGTGAATGGTAGAAGCCGGCATCAAAGACCGTGATGTAATGTGAATGGCCTCAGCCAACAACAGTGGCTCTGGTGAAATATGGTTGATATTGGCCAGCACCACTGGCCCTGGTGTAATGTGGATGGCATCAGCCATGACCACAGGCCCTGGTGAAATGTAGTTGGCCTCAGGCATGACCACAGGCCCTGGTGAAATGTAAATGTCCTCAGCCAGTAGCACAGGCCATGTTGTAATGTGGATGGCCTCATCTAACAACACTGTCCCTGTTGAAATATGGATGGTATTGGTCAGCACCACACACCCTGGTGTAATGTGAATGGCCTCATCTAACAACACTTGCCCTGGTGAAATGTGGATGGTATTGGCCAGCAGCACAGGCCCTGGTGTAATGTGAATGTCCTCAGCCAACACCACTGGCCCTGGTGTAATGTGGATGGCATCAGCCAGTATCACAGGCCCTGGTGAAATGAGGATGTATCAAACAGCAGCACAGGCCCTGGCGTGGTCAATATGGCCTCACAGGGAGCACTGTCCCTGGTGTAATGTGGATGGCCTCAGCCAACAATACTTTTTCTGGCTAAATGTGGATGGTATTGGCCAGCACCAAAGGCCCTGGCGTAATGTGCATGTCCCCAGCCAACACCACAGGCCCTGGTGTAATGTGGATGGCATCAGCCATGACCACAAGCCCTGGTGAAATGTAGTTGGCCTCGGCCATGACCACAGGCCCTGGTGAAATGTAAATGTCCTCAGCCAGTAGCACAGGCCCTGGTGTAATGTGGATGGCCTCATCTAACAACACTGTCCCTGGTGAAATATGGATGGTATTGGTCAGCACCACACACCTTGGTGTAATGTGAATGGCCTTAGCCAACACCACTGGCCCTGGTGAAATGTGCATGATACCGGTCAGCACCCCAGGCCCAGGTGTAATGTGGATGGCATCAACGAGCAGCAGAGGCCCTGGTGGGGTGAAGATGGCCTCACAGGAAGCACTGTCCGTGGTGTAATGTGAATGGTAGAAGCCGGCATCAAAGACCGTGATGTAATGTGAATGGCCTCAGCCAACAACAGTGGCCCTGGTGAAATGTGGTTTATATAGGCCAGCACCACTGGCCCTGGTGTAATGTGAATGTCTTAAGCCAGTAGCACAGGCCCTTGCGAATTGTGGATGTCATCAGCCAGCAACACAAGCCCTGGTGAAATGTGGATGGTATCATCGAGTAGCACGGGCCCTGGTGTAATGTGGATGGCCTTGTCCAGCACAACAGGCCCTGGTGTGGTGATGATGGCCTCTTAGGAAGAACTGTCCTTGGTGTAATTTGGATGGCCTCATCCAACAGTACGGGCCTTGGTGTGGTGAAGATGGCCTCATCCAGCACCACATGCCATGGCGTAATGTGAAAGTCTACAGTTAGTAGCACAGGCCCTTGCGTATTGTGGAACGCATCAGCCAGGAACACAAGCCCTGGTGAAATGTGGATGGTATTGGTCAGCACCACACACCCTGGTGTAATGTGAATGGCCTTAGCCAACAACACTTGCCCTGGTGAAATGTGGATGGTATTGGTCAGCACCACACACCCTGGTGTAATGTGAATGGCCTTAGCCAACAACACTTGCCCTGGTGAAATGTGGATGGTATTGGCCAACAACACTTGCCCTGGTGTAACGTGAATGTCCTCAGCCAACACCACTGGCGCTGGCATGGTCAATATGGCCTCACAGGGAGCACTGTCCCTGTTGTAATGTGGATGGCCTCAGCCAACAACACTTTTTCTGGTGAAATGTGGATGGTATTGGCCAGCACCACAGGCCCTGGTGAAATGTGAACGTCCTCAGCCAACACCACTGGCCCTGGTGTAATGTGGATGGCATCAGCCATGACCACAGGCCCTGGTGAAATGTAGTTGGCCTCAGCCATGACCACATGCCCTGGTGAAATGTAAATGTCCTCAGCCAGTAGCACAGGCCCTGGTGTAATGTGGATGGCCTCATCAAATAACACTGTCCCTGGTGAAATATGGATGGTATTGGTCAGCACCACACACCTTGGTGTAATGTGAATGGCCTTAGCCAACACCACTGGCCCTGGTGAAATGTGCATGATATCTGTCAGCACCCCAGGCCCAGGTGTAATGTGGATGGCATCAACGAGCAGCAGAGGCCCTGGTGGGGTGAAGATGGCCTCATCCTGCACCACATGCCCTGGTGTGGTGATGATGGCCTCACAGGAAGCACTGTCCCTGGTGTAATGTGGATGGCCTCATCCAATAACACTGGCCCTGGTGAAATGTGGATGGTATTGGCCAGCACCACAGGCCTTGGGGTAATGTGAAAGTCTACAGCCAGTAGCACAAGCCCTTGCGTATTGTGGAACGCATAAGCCAGGAACACAAGCCCTGGTGAAATGTGGATGGGATTGGCCAGCAGCACAGGCCCTGGTGTAATGTGAATGTCCTCAGCCAACACCACTGGCCCTGGTGTAATGTGGATGGCATCAGCCATGACCACAGGCCCTGGTGAAATGTAGTTGGCCTCAGCCATGACCACAGGCGCTGGTGAAATGTAAATGTCCTCAGCCAGTAGCACAGGCACTGTTGTAATGTGGATGGCCTCATCTAACAACACTGTCCCTGGTGAAATATCGATGGTATTGGTCATCACCACACACCCTGGTGTAATGTGAATGGCCTTAGCCAACAACACTTGCGCTGGTGAAATGTGGATGGTATAGGCCAGCAGCACAGTCCCTGGTGTAATGTGAATGTCCTGAGCCAACACCACTGGCCCTGGTGTAATGTGGATGGCATCAGCCAGTATCACAGGCCCTGGTGTAGTGTGAATGTCCTCAGCCAACACCACTGGCCCTGGTGTAATGTGGATGGCCTCAGCCAGTAGCACAGGCCCTGTTGTAATGTGGATGGCCTCATCTAACAACACTGTCCCTGGTGAAATATGGATGGTATTGGTCAGCACCACACACCCTGGTGTAATGTGAATGGCCTTAGCCAACAACACTTGCCCTGGTGAAATGTGGATGGTATTGGCCAGCAGCACAGGCCCTGGTGTAATGTGAATGTCCTCACCCAACACCACTGGCCCTGGTGTAATGTGGATGGCATCAGCCAGTATCACAGGCCCTGGTGAAATGAGGATGTATCACACAGCAGCACAGGCCCTGGTGTGGTCAATATGGCCTCACAGGGAGCACTGTCCCTGGTGTAATGTAAATGTCCTCAGCCAACAACACTTTCTCTGGTGAAATGTGGATGGTAATGGCCAGCAGCACAGGCCCTGACGTAATGTGAATGTCCTCAGCCAACACCACTGGCCCTGGTGTAATGTGGATGGCATCAGCCATGACCACAGGCCCTGTTGAAATGTAGTTGGCCTCACCCATGACCACAGGCCCTGGTGAAATGTAAATGTCCTCAGCCAGTAGCACAGGCCCTGTTGTAATGTGGATGGCCTCATCTAACAACACAGTCCCTGGTGAAACATGGATGGTATTGGTCAGCACCACACACCCTGGTGTAATGTGAATGGCCTTAGCCAACAACACTTGCCCTGTTGAAATGTGGATGGTATTGGCCAGCAGCACAGGCCCTGGTGTAATGTGAATGTCCTCAGCCAACACCACTGGCCCTGGTGTAATGTGGATGGCATCAGCCAGTATCACAGGCCCTGGTGAAATGAGGATGTATCACACAGCAGCACAGGCCCTGGTGTGGTCAATATGGCCTCACAGGGAGCATTGTCCCTGGTGTAATGTGGATGGCCTCAGCCAACAACACTTTTTCTGGTGAAATGTGGATGGTATTGGCCAGCACCACAGGCCCTGGCGTAATGTGAATGTCCCCAGCCAACACCACTGGCCCTGGTGTAATGTGGATGGTATTGGCCAGAACCACAGGCCCTGGTGAAATGTGAATGTCCTCAGCCAACACCACTGGCCCTGGTGTAATGTGGATGGCATCAGCCATGACCACAGGGCCTGGTGAAATGTAAATGTCCTCAGCCAGTAGCACTGTCCCTGGTGTAATGTGGATGGCCTCAGCCAACAACACTTTTTCTGGTGAAATGTGGATGGTATTGGCCAGCACCACAGGCCCTGGTGAAATGTGAATGGTAGAAGCCGGCATCAAAGACCGTGATGTAATGTGAATGGCCTCAGCCAACAACAGTGGCCCTGGTGAAATGTGGTTGATATTGGCCAGCACCACTGCCCCTGGTGTAATGTGGATGGCATCAGCCATGACCACAGGCCCTGGTGAAATGTAGTTGGCCTCAGGCATGACCACAGGCCCTGGTGAAATGTAAATGTCCTCAGCCAGTAGCACAGGCCATGTTGTAATGTGGATGGCCTCATCTAACAACACTGTCCCTGTTGAAATATGGATGGTATTGGTCAGCACCACACACCCTGGTGTAATGTGAATGGCCTCATCTAACAACACTTGCCCTGGTGAAATGTGGATGGTATTGGCCAGCAGCACAGGCCCTGGTGTAATGTGAATGTCCTCAGCCAACACCACTGGCCCTGGTGTAATGTGGATGGCATCAGCCAGTATCACAGGCCCTGGTGAAATGAGGATGTATCAAACAGCAGCACAGGCCCTGGCGTGGTCAATATGGCCTCACAGGGAGCACTGTCCCTGGTGTAATGTGGATGGCCTCAGCCAACAACACTTTTTCTGGCTAAATGTGGATGGTATTGGCCAGCACCAAAGGCCCTGGCGTAATGTGCATGTCCCCAGCCAACACCACAGGCCCTGGTGTAATGTGGATGGCATCAGCCATGACCACAAGCCCTGGTGAAATGTAGTTGGCCTCGGCCATGACCACAGGCCCTGGTGAAATGTAAATGTCCTCAGCCAGTAGCACAGGCCCTGGTGTAATGTGGATGGCCTCATCTAACAACACTGTCCCTGGTGAAATATGGATGGTATTGGTCAGCACCACACACCTTGGTGTAATGTGAATGGCCTTAGCCAACACCACTGGCCCTGGTGAAATGTGCATGATACCGGTCAGCACCCCAGGCCCAGGTGTAATGTGGATGGCATCAACGAGCAGCAGAGGCCCTGGTGGGGTGAAGATGGCCTCACAGGAAGCACTGTCCGTGGTGTAATGTGAATGGTAGAAGCCGGCATCAAAGACCGTGATGTAATGTGAATGGCCTCAGCCAACAACAGTGGCCCTGGTGAAATGTGGTTTATATAGGCCAGCACCACTGGCCCTGGTGTAATGTGAATGTCTTAAGCCAGTAGCACAGGCCCTTGCGAATTGTGGATGTCATCAGCCAGCAACACAAGCCCTGGTGAAATGTGGATGGTATCATCGAGTAGCACGGGCCCTGGTGTAATGTGGATGGCCTTGTCCAGCACAACAGGCCCTGGTGTGGTGATGATGGCCTCTTAGGAAGAACTGTCCTTGGTGTAATTTGGATGGCCTCATCCAACAGTACGGGCCTTGGTGTGGTGAAGATGGCCTCATCCAGCACCACATGCCATGGCGTAATGTGAAAGTCTACAGTTAGTAGCACAGGCCCTTGCGTATTGTGGAACGCATCAGCCAGGAACACAAGCCCTGGTGAAATGTGGATGGTATTGGTCAGCACCACACACCCTGGTGTAATGTGAATGGCCTTAGCCAAAAACACTTGCCCTGGTGAAATGTGGATGGTATTGGCCAACAACACTTGCCCTGGTGTAATGTGAATGTCCTCAGCCAACACCACTGGCGCTGGCATGGTCAATATGGCCTCACAGGGAGCACTGTCCCTGTTGTAATGTGGATGGCCTCAGCCAACAACACTTTTTCTGGTGAAATGTGGATGGTATTGGCCAGCACCACAGGCCCTGGTGAAATGTGAACGTCCTCAGCCAACACCACTGGCCCTGGTGTAATGTGGATGGCATCAGCCATGACCACAGGCCCTGGTGAAATGTAGTTGGCCTCAGCCATGACCACATGCCCTGGTGAAATGTAAATGTCCTCAGCCAGTAGCACAGGCCCTGGTGTAATGTGGATGGCCTCATCAAATAACACTGTCCCTGGTGAAATATGGATGGTATTGGTCAGCACCACACACCTTGGTGTAATGTGAATGGCCTTAGCCAACACCACTGGCCCTGGTGAAATGTGCATGATATCTGTCAGCACCCCAGGCCCAGGTGTAATGTGGATGGCATCAACGAGCAGCAGAGGCCCTGGTGGGGTGAAGATGGCCTCATCCTGCACCACATGCCCTGGTGTGGTGATGATGGCCTCACAGGAAGCACTGTCCCTGGTGTAATGTGGATGGCCTCATCCAATAACACTGGCCCTGGTGAAATGTGGATGGTATTGGCCAGCACCACAGGCCTTGGGGTAATGTGAAAGTCTACAGCCAGTAGCACAAGCCCTTGCGTATTGTGGAACGCATAAGCCAGGAACACAAGCCCTGGTGAAATGTGGATGGGATTGGCCAGCAGCACAGGCCCTGGTGTAATGTGAATGTCCTCAGCCAACACCACTGGCCCTGGTGTAATGTGGATGGCATCAGCCATGACCACAGGCCCTGGTGAAATGTAGTTGGCCTCAGCCATGACCACAGGCGCTGGTGAAATGTAAATGTCCTCAGCCAGTAGCACAGGCACTGTTGTAATGTGGATGGCCTCATCTAACAACACTGTCCCTGGTGAAATATCGATGGTATTGGTCATCACCACACACCCTGGTGTAATGTGAATGGCCTTAGCCAACAACACTTGCGCTGGTGAAATGTGGATGGTATTGGCCAGCAGCACAGTCCCTGGTGTAATGTGAATGTCCTGAGCCAACACCACTGGCCCTGGTGTAATGTGGATGGCATCAGCCAGTATCACAGGCCCTGGTGTAGTGTGAATGTCCTCAGCCAACACCACTGGCCCTGGTGTAATGTGGATGGCCTCAGCCAGTAGCACAGGCCCTGTTGTAATGTGGATGGCCTCATCTAACAACACTGTCCCTGGTGAAATATGGATGGTATTGGTCAGCACCACACACCCTGGTGTAATGTGAATGGCCTTAGCCAACAACACTTGCCCTGGTGAAATGTGGATGGTATTGGCCAGCAGCACAGGCCCTGGTGTAATGTGAATGTCCTCACCCAACACCACTGGCCCTGGTGTAATGTGGATGGCATCAGCCAGTATCACAGGCCCTGGTGAAATGAGGATGTATCACACAGCAGCACAGGCCCTGGTGTGGTCAATATGGCCTCACAGGGAGCACTGTCCCTGGTGTAATGTAAATGTCCTCAGCCAACAACACTTTCTCTGGTGAAATGTGGATGGTAATGGCCAGCAGCACAGGCCCTGACGTAATGTGAATGTCCTCAGCCAACACCACTGGCCCTGGTGTAATGTGGATGGCATCAGCCATGACCACAGGCCCTGTTGAAATGTAGTTGGCCTCACCCATGACCACAGGCCCTGGTGAAATGTAAATGTCCTCAGCCAGTAGCACAGGCCCTGTTGTAATGTGGATGGCCTCATCTAACAACACAGTCCCTGGTGAAACATGGATGGTATTGGTCAGCACCACACACCCTGGTGTAATGTGAATGGCCTTAGCCAACAACACTTGCCCTGTTGAAATGTGGATGGTATTGGCCAGCAGCACAGGCCCTGGTGTAATGTGAATGTCCTCAGCCAACACCACTGGCCCTGGTGTAATGTGGATGGCATCAGCCAGTATCACAGGCCCTGGTGAAATGAGGATGTATCACCCAGCAGCACAGGCCCTGGTGTGGTCAATATGGCCTCACAGGGAGCATTGTCCCTGGTGTAATGTGGATGGCCTCAGCCAACAACACTTTTTCTGGTGAAATGTGGATGGTATTGGCCAGCACCACAGGCCCTGGCGTAATGTGAATGTCCCCAGCCAACACCACTGGCCCTGGTGTAATGTGGATGGTATTGGCCAGAACCACAGGCCCTGGTGAAATGTGAATGTCCTCAGCCAACACCACTGGCCCTGGTGTAATGTGGATGGCATCAGCCATGACCACAGGGCCTGGTGAAATGTAAATGTCCTCAGCCAGTAGCACTGTCCCTGGTGTAATGTGGATGGCCTCAGCCAACAACACTTTTTCTGGTGAAATGTGGATGGTATTGGCCAGCACCACAGGCCCTGGTGAAATGTGAATGGTAGAAGCCGGCATCAAAGACCGTGATGTAATGTGAATGGCCTCAGCCAACAACAGTGGCCCTGGTGAAATGTGGTTGATATTGGCCAGCACCACTGCCCCTGGTGTAATGTGGATGGCATCAGCCATGACCACAGGCCCTGGTGAAATGTAGTTGGCCTCAGGCATGACCACAGGCCCTGGTGAAATGTAAATGTCCTCAGCCAGTAGCACAGGCCATGTTGTAATGTGGATGGCCTCATCTAACAACACTGTCCCTGTTGAAATATGGATGGTATTGGTCAGCACCACACACCCTGGTGTAATGTGAATGGCCTCATCTAACAACACTTGCCCTGGTGAAATGTGGATGGTATTGGCCAGCAGCACAGGCCCTGGTGTAATGTGAATGTCCTCAGCCAACACCACTGGCCCTGGTGTAATGTGGATGGCATCAGCCAGTATCACAGGCCCTGGTGAAATGAGGATGTATCAAACAGCAGCACAGGCCCTGGCGTGGTCAATATGGCCTCACAGGGAGCACTGTCCCTGGTGTAATGTGGATGGCCTCAGCCAACAACACTTTTTCTGGCTAAATGTGGATGGTATTGGCCAGCACCAAAGGCCCTGGCGTAATGTGCATGTCCCCAGCCAACACCACAGGCCCTGGTGTAATGTGGATGGCATCAGCCATGACCACAAGCCCTGGTGAAATGTAGTTGGCCTCGGCCATGACCACAGGCCCTGGTGAAATGTAAATGTCCTCAGCCAGTAGCACAGGCCCTGGTGTAATGTGGATGGCCTCATCTAACAACACTGTCCCTGGTGAAATATGGATGGTATTGGTCAGCACCACACACCTTGGTGTAATGTGAATGGCCTTAGCCAACACCACTGGCCCTGGTGAAATGTGCATGATACCGGTCAGCACCCCAGGCCCAGGTGTAATGTGGATGGCATCAACGAGCAGCAGAGGCCCTGGTGGGGTGAAGATGGCCTCACAGGAAGCACTGTCCGTGGTGTAATGTGAATGGTAGAAGCCGGCATCAAAGACCGTGATGTAATGTGAATGGCCTCAGCCAACAACAGTGGCCCTGGTGAAATGTGGTTTATATAGGCCAGCACCACTGGCCCTGGTGTAATGTGAATGTCTTAAGCCAGTAGCACAGGCCCTTGCGAATTGTGGATGTCATCAGCCAGCAACACAAGCCCTGGTGAAATGTGGATGGTATCATCGAGTAGCACGGGCCCTGGTGTAATGTGGATGGCCTTGTCCAGCACAACAGGCCCTGGTGTGGTGATGATGGCCTCTTAGGAAGAACTGTCCTTGGTGTAATTTGGATGGCCTCATCCAACAGTACGGGCCTTGGTGTGGTGAAGATGGCCTCATCCAGCACCACATGCCATGGCGTAATGTGAAAGTCTACAGTTAGTAGCACAGGCCCTTGCGTATTGTGGAACGCATCAGCCAGGAACACAAGCCCTGGTGAAATGTGGATGGTATTGGTCAGCACCACACACCCTGGTGTAATGTGAATGGCCTTAGCCAAAAACACTTGCCCTGGTGAAATGTGGATGGTATTGGCCAACAACACTTGCCCTGGTGTAATGTGAATGTCCTCAGCCAACACCACTGGCGCTGGCATGGTCAATATGGCCTCACAGGGAGCACTGTCCCTGTTGTAATGTGGATGGCCTCAGCCAACAACACTTTTTCTGGTGAAATGTGGATGGTATTGGCCAGCACCACAGGCCCTGGTGAAATGTGAACGTCCTCAGCCAACACCACTGGCCCTGGTGTAATGTGGATGGCATCAGCCATGACCACAGGCCCTGGTGAAATGTAGTTGGCCTCAGCCATGACCACATGCCCTGGTGAAATGTAAATGTCCTCAGCCAGTAGCACAGGCCCTGGTGTAATGTGGATGGCCTCATCAAATAACACTGTCCCTGGTGAAATATGGATGGTATTGGTCAGCACCACACACCTTGGTGTAATGTGAATGGCCTTAGCCAACACCACTGGCCCTGGTGAAATGTGCATGATATCTGTCAGCACCCCAGGCCCAGGTGTAATGTGGATGGCATCAACGAGCAGCAGAGGCCCTGGTGGGGTGAAGATGGCCTCATCCTGCACCACATGCCCTGGTGTGGTGATGATGGCCTCACAGGAAGCACTGTCCCTGGTGTAATGTGGATGGCCTCATCCAATAACACTGGCCCTGGTGAAATGTGGATGGTATTGGCCAGCACCACAGGCCTTGGGGTAATGTGAAAGTCTACAGCCAGTAGCACAAGCCCTTGCGTATTGTGGAACGCATAAGCCAGGAACACAAGCCCTGGTGAAATGTGGATGGGATTGGCCAGCAGCACAGGCCCTGGTGTAATGTGAATGTCCTCAGCCAACACCACTGGCCCTGGTGTAATGTGGATGGCATCAGCCATGACCACAGGCCCTGGTGAAATGTAGTTGGCCTCAGCCATGACCACAGGCGCTGGTGAAATGTAAATGTCCTCAGCCAGTAGCACAGGCACTGTTGTAATGTGGATGGCCTCATCTAACAACACTGTCCCTGGTGAAATATCGATGGTATTGGTCATCACCACACACCCTGGTGTAATGTGAATGTCCTCAGCCAACAACACTTGCGCTGGTGAAATGTGGATGGTATTGGCCAGCAGCACAGTCCCTGGTGTAATGTGAATGTCCTGAGCCAACACCACTGGCCCTGGTGTAATGTGGATGGCATCAGCCAGTATCACAGGCCCTGGTGTAGTGTGAATGTCCTCAGCCAACACCACTGGCCCTGGTGTAATGTGGATGGCCTCAGCCAGTAGCACAGGCCCTGTTGTAATGTGGATGGCCTCATCTAACAACACTGTCCCTGGTGAAACATGGATGGTATTGGTCAGCACCACACACCCTGGTGTAATGTGGATGGCATCAGCCATGACCACAGGCCCTGGTGAAATGTAGTTGGCCTCAGGCATGACCACAGGCCCTGGTGAAATGTAAATGTCCTCAGCCAGTAGCACAGGCCCTGTTGTAATGTGGATGGCCTCATCTAACAACACTGTCCCTGTTGAAATATGGATGGTATTGGTCAGCACCACACACCCTGGTGTAATGTGAATGGCCTCATCTAACAACACTTGCCCTGGTGAAATGTGGATGGTATTGGCCAGCAGCACAGGCCCTCGTGTAATGTGAATGTCCTCAGCCAACACCACTGGCCCTGGTGTAATGTGGATGGCATCAGCCAGTATCACAGGCCCTGGTGAAATGAGGATGTATCACACAGCAGCACAGGCCCTGGCGTGGTCAATATGGCCTCACAGGGAGCACAGGGAGCACTGTCCTTGCACACCTTGGGGTAATGTGAATGGCCTTAGCCAACACCACTGGCCCTGGTGAAATGTGCATGATACCTGTCAGCACCCCAGGATGGCATCAACGAGCAGCAGAGGCCCTGGTGGGGTGAAGATGGCCTCACAGGAAGCACTGTCCCTGGTGTAATGTGAATGGTAGAAGCCGGCATCAAAGACCGTGATGTAATGTGAATGGCCTCAGCCATCAACAGTGGCCCTGGTGAAATGTGGCTGATATTGGCCAGCACCACTGGCCCTGGTGTAATGTGAATGTCCTAAGCCAGTAGCACAGGCCCTTGCGAATTGTGGATGTCATCAGCCAGCAACACAAGCCCTGGTGAAATGTGGATGGTATCATCGAGTAGCACAGGCCCTGGTGTAATGTGGATGGCCTTATCCATCACCACAGGCCCTGGTGTGGTGATGATGGCCTCTTAGGAAGAACTGTCCTTGGTGTAATTTGGATGGCATCATCAAACAGTACGGGCGTTGGTGTGGTGAAGATGGCCTCATCCAGCACCACATGCCCTGGTGTGGTGATGATGGCCTCACAGTAAGCACTGTCCCTGGTGTAATGTGGATGGCCTCATCCAATAACACTGGCCCTGGTGAAATGTGGATGGTATTGGCCAGCACCACAGGCCTTGGCGTAATGTGAAAGTCTACAGCCAGTAGCACAGGTCCTTGCGTATTGTGGAACACATAAGCCAGGAACACAAGCCCTGGTGAAATGTGGATGGTATTGGCCAGCAGCACAGGCCCTGGTGTAATGTGAATGTCCTCAGCCAACACCACTGGCCCTGGTGTAATGTGGATGGCATCAGCCATGACCACAGGCCCTGGTGAAATGTAGTTGGCCTCAGCCAATACCACAGGCCCTGGTGAAATGTAAATGTCCTCAGCCAGTAGCACAGGCCCTGTTGTAATGTGGATGGCCTCATCTAACAACACTGTCCCTGGTGAAACATGGATGGTATTGGTCAGCACCACACAACCTGGTGTAATGTGAATGGCCTTAGCCAACAACACTTGCCCTGTTGAAATGTGGATGGTATTGGCCAGCAGCACAGGCCCTGGTGTAATGTGACTGTCCTCAGCCAACACCACTGGCCCTGGTGTAATGTGGATGGCATCAGCCAGTATCACAGGCCCTGGTGAAATGAGGATGTATCACCCAGCAGCACAGGCCCTGGTGTGGTCAATATGGCCTCACAGGGAGCACTGTCCCTGGTGTAATGTGGATGGCCTCAGCCAACAACACTTTTTCTGGTGAAATGTGGATGGTATTGGCCAGCACCACAGGCCCTGGCGTAATGTGAATGTCCCCAGCCAACACCACTGGCCCTGGTGTAATGTGGATGGTATTGGCCAGCACCACAGGCCCTGGCGTAATGTGAATGTCCCCAGCCAACACCACAGGCCCTGGTGAAATGTGAATGTCCTCAGCCAACACCACTGGCCCTGGTGTAATGTGGATGGCATCAGCCATGACCACAGGCCCTGGTGAAATGTAAATGTCCTCAGCCAGTAGCACAGGCCCTGTTGTAATGTGGATGGCCTCATCTAACAACACTGTCCCTGGTGAAATATGGATGGTATTGGTCAGCACCACACACCCTGGCGTAATGTGAATGGCCTTAGCCAACACCACTGGCCCTGGTGAAATGTGCATGATATCTGTCAGCACCCCAGGCCCAGGTGTAATGTGGATGGCATCAACGAGCAGCAGAGGCCCTGGTGGGGTGAAGATGGCCTCACAGGAAGCACTGTCCCTGGTGTAATGTGAATGGTAGAAGCCGGCATCAAAGACCGTGATGTAATGTGAATGGCCTCAGCCAACAACAGTGGCCCTGGTGAAATGTGGTTGATATTGGCCAGCACCACTGGCCCTGGTGTAATGTGGATGGCATCAGCCATGACCACAGGCCCTGGTGAAATGTAAATGTCCTCAGCCAGTAGCACAGGCACTGTTGTAATGTGGATGGCCTCATCTAACACCACTGTCCCTGGTGAAATATGGATGGTATTGGCCAGCAGCACAGTCCCTGGTGTAATGTGAATGTCCTCAGCCAACACCACTGGCCCTGGTGTAATGTGGATGGCATCAGCCAGTATCACAGGCCCTGGTGTAGTGTGAATGTCCTCAGCCAACACCACTGGCCCTGGTGTAATGTGGATGGCATCAGCCATGACCACAGGCCCTGGTGAAATGTAGTTGGTCTCAGCCATGACCACAGGCCCTGGTGAAATGTAAATGTCCTCAGCCAGTAGCACAGGCACTGTTGTAATGTGGATGGCCTCATCTAACACCACTGTCCCTGGTGAAACATGGATGGTATTGGCCAGCAGCACAGTCCCTGGTGTAATGTGAATGTCCTCAGCCAACACCACTGGCCCTGGTGTAATGTGGATGGCATCAGCCAGTATCACAGGCCCTGGTGTAGTGTGAATGTCCTCAGCCAACACCACTGGCCCTGGTGTAATGTGGATGGCATCAGCCAGTATCACAGGCCCTGGTGAAATGAGGATGTATCACACAGCAGCACAGGCCCTGGCGTGGTCAATATGGCCTCACAGGGAGCACTGTCCCTGGTGAAATGTGGATGGCCTCAGCCAGTAGCACAGGCCCTGTTGTAATGTGGATGGCCTCATCTAACAACACTGTCCCTGGTGAAATATGGATGGTATTGATCAGCACCACACACCCTGGTGTAATGTGAATGGCCTTACCCAACAACACTTGCCCTGGTGAAATGTGGATGGTATTGGCCAGCAGCACAGGCCCTGGTGTAATGTGAATGTCCTCAGCCAACACCACTGGCCATGGTGTAATGTGGATGGCATCAGCCAGTATCACAGGCCCTGGTGAAATGAGGATGTATCACCCAGCAGCACAGGCCCTGGTGTGGTCAATATGGCCTCACAGGGAGCATTGTCCCTGGTGTAATGTGGATGGCATCAGCCAGTATCACAGGCCCTGGTGAAATGAGGATGTATCACACAGCAGCACAGGCCCTGGCGTGGTCAATATGGCCTCACAGGGAGCACTGTCCCTGGTGAAATGTGGATGGCCTCAGCCAGTAGCACAGGCCCTGTTGTAATGTGGATGGCCTCATCTAACAACACTGTCCCTGGTGAAATATGGATGGTATTGGTCAGCACCACACACCCTGGTGTAATGTGAATGGCCTTAGCCAACAACACTTGCCCTGGTGAAATGTGGATGGTATTGGCCAGCAGCACAGGCCCTGGTGTAATGTGAATGTCCTCTGCCAACACCACTGGCCCTGGTGTAATGTGGATGGCATCAGCCAGTATCACAGGCCCTGGTGAAATGAGGATGTATCAGACAGCAGCACAGGCCCTGGTGTGGTCAATATGGCCTCACAGGGAGCATTGTCCCTGGTGTAATGTGGATGGCCTCAGCCAACAACACTTTTTCTGGTGAAATGTGGATGGTATTGGCCAGCACCAAAGGTCCTGATGAAATGTGAATGTGCTCAGCCAACACCACTGAAACTGGTGTAATGTGGATGGCATCAGCCATGACCACAGGCCCTGGTGAAATGTAGTTGGTCTCAGCCATGACCACAGGCCCTGGTGAAATGTAAATGTCCTCAGCCAGTAGCACAGGCCCTGTTGTAATGTGGATGGCCTCATCTAACAACACTGTCCCTGGTGAAATGTGGATGGTATTGGCCAGCAGCACAGGCCCTGGTGTAATGTGAATGTCCTCAGCCAACACCACTGGCCCTGGTGTAATGTGGATGGCATCAGCCAGTATCACAGGCCCTGGTGAAATGAGGATGTATCACACAGCAGCACAGGCCCTGGTGTGGTCAATATGGCCTCACAGGGAGCACTGTCCCTGGAGTAATGTGGATGGCCTCAGCCAACAACACTTTCTCTGGTGAAATGTGGATGGTATTGGCCAGCACCACAGGCCCTGGCGTAATGTGCATATCCCCAGCCAACACCACAGGCCCTGGTGTAATGTGAATGGCCTTAGCCAACACCACTGGCCCTGGTAAAATGTGCATGATATCTGTCAGCACCCCAGGCCCAGGTGTAATGTGGATGGCATCAACGAGCAGCAGAGGCCCTGGTGGGGTGAAGATGGCCTCACAGGAAGCACTGTCCCTGGTGTAATGTGAATGGTAGAAGCCGGCATCAAAGACCGTGATGTAATGTGAATGGCCTCAGCCAACAACAGTGGCCCTGGTGAAATGTGGTTTATATTGGCCAGCACCACTGGCCCTGGTGTAATGTGGATGGCCTCAGCCATGACCACAGGCCCTGGTGAAATGTAGTTGGCCTCAGCCATGACCACAGGCCCTGGTGAAATGTAAATGTCCTGAGCCAGTAGCACAGGCCCTGTTGTAATGTGGATGGCCTCATCTAACAACACTGTCCCTGGTGAAACATGGATGGTATTGGTCAGCACCACACACCCTGGTGTAATGTGAATGGCCTTAGCCAACAACACTTGCCCTGTTGAAATGTGGATGGTATTGGCCAGCAGCACAGGCCCTGGTGTAATGTGACTGTCCTCAGCCAACACCACTGGCCCTGGTGTAATGTGGATGGCATCAGCCAGTATCACAGGCCCTGGTGAAATGAGGATGTATCACCCAGCAGCACAGGCCCTGGTGGTGTAATACAATCAATGTTGACAGTTTTATTTAACACAGAAAATAACATTGTCTCCTTCCCGAGGGCAGACGCTGACTGCCCCCCGTCTCCTGGAACCATCTGTCCCCTGTTGAGACATAACATTGCAGCTACAAGGACTTCCACATTGATTAAGATGATCAGTGTGTACTGCTCTGAAACAAGTGTATAATATTAAATGAATATTGCTTGATCAGCTACCACTACTTAAAACATAACAGAAAACATAACTGAGCACAAGATCACCAAGAATAACATCGTATAAGTGCTGTGTAAGCGCGTGCGGCCTTCTAAGCTCGAAGCCTTTTCCCCTCCATAGATCAGCCAGACATCGCGCTGACTGTAGCTTCTAACCCTTAATTAACTTGAGCACAACTCTAGAATAAGCAACAAACTGAAATATGTATAAGTTGATCATGGTTAGATCTGCAATGAAAAATCACATTATTATTCTGGTACCTGTAAGTAAAAGATCAAACTAAGGTCATAACAATCACTGTAATACAAAGGGTAATGTAAGGTCAAAAACTTCAATACATGTTTAATGCAAAGCTGGTTATATGATTCTAATGAACTAATAGTGCCATATTAAAATAATGAAACTAGAAGAAGAAAAAAACATCCCCTTTTTATTCTACACGGCTCAGACACACATATTTATGGCTTTATCTTATAGAATTCAATATCCCCGTGCTGGGCAAACAGGTTTTGCAGCTGTTTGAGCTAAGATTTTTCAGTTATTCACATAATGAAAACCTATACTTTGTTTTGGGCGAGAACTCCATTCAAATGCATGTAATAGTCAGAAACGCACTGTCTCGGCGAAATAAAGTGTTTTTGTACAACTTCATGAAGTTAGCTGTAAATTTTGATAGAAGGCTCAGACACACACATTTATGGCTTTATCTTATAGAATTCAATATCCTCGTGCCTGGCAAACAGGTTTTGCAGCTGTTTGAGCTAAGATTTTCAAGTTATTCACATAATGAAAACTTATACTTTGTTTCGGGCGAGTTCCCCATTCAAATGCATGTAATAGTGAGAAACGCACTGTCTCGGCGAAATAAAGTGTTTTTGTACAACTTCATATAAATATGTGTAACTTTTGATAGACGACTGAGACTCACATATTTATGGCTTTAGCTTATAGAATTCAATATCCCCGTGCTGGGCAAACAGGTTTTGCAGCTGTTTGAGCTAAGATTTTCAAGTTATTCACATAATGAAAACCTATACTTTGTTTCGTGCGAGAACTCCATTCAAATGCATGTAATAGTCAGAAACGCACTGTCTTGACGAAATAAAGCGTTTTTGTACAACTTCATATAAATATGTGTAACTTTTGATAGACGACTGAGACTCACATATTTATGGCTTTAGCTTATAGAATTCAATATCCCCGTGCTGGGCAAACAGGTTTTGCAGCTGTGTGAGCTAAGATTTCCAAGTTATTCACATAATGAAAACCTATACTTTGTTTTGGGCGAGTTCCCCATTCAAATGCATGTAATAGTCAGAAACGCACTGTTCCCATCTAGACCTCCTTATCATGACTTTGATAACCTTCTATCGCCTCCCCCTTCATCACAGGCCAGGAGAATATGTTCCTTTGGCAACTCCTCAACCTCGGCTATTAAAATGGCATGGGAGCAGGATTTGGGGTGTGTGATTCAGGATGACTCTTGGGATAAAATTCTTTACCGGGTCCATGGCTCCTCATTATGTGCCAAACACGGGCTGATTCAATGTAAGATTTTGCACCGTGTACACTGGACTAAAGCCAGACTAGCTCAAATATACCCCAACCTTAGCCCTGATTGCGACCGTTGTCATCAAACACCTGCCTCTCTAATACATATGTTTTGGTCATGTCCATCCCTCAAACAATACTGGATTAATATTTTTCTGACTTTATTAAAGATCATCCAGCTAACCCTCCAACCTGTGCCCTTAACTGCTTTGTTTGGGGTTCTTCCTGATACAGTTGCCTTGCCGACGCCCCAAGCGAATCTGGTAGCATTTCTCACCTTATTGGCAAGACGCAGAATATTGTTATTTTGGAAGTCCCCTTCTCCCCCATCCTGGGAAATCTGGATCAGAGACACTTGGCATTTTAGCAAACTCGAAAAGATTAAATTCACCCTGCGTGGGTCTATGGCCAAATTTTTTAAGACCTGGCAACCCTTTTTTGACCATGTTCACACTTTGCGGTCTTGCAACGCTCCCAATTAGCCAGCTCAGACTTTATTATATTTTATTTTATCTTATGTATAAGTAAGATGTTTAAGTTTAAGTATATGGACTCTATTGTGCCTGCGCCTTATGATGGCATTTACTTACCTACTTTATACATATTTCTTTTCTCTTACAGAATTGACTTATCTCTACAACTAAGCTGACCACTCATTATGTTTGTGTTTTGTTTTTGTTTTTTTGTTTTGTTTTTTTCTTGGTTTGTGTGTTTTGTTTTTTCTGTGTCTGTGCGGGGGTGTGGGCTTTGAAACTCTCCAGATCTCTCTTGTGCACTCAGGAACTGTTATCTTGTACTCCAGGGTTTGCTACTCGTATATTAGACTGGACCCTTTCTTTTTTCTTTTTGTACACCCACTGGTACTCCTATAATTATGAGGTGGGAGTGTATGTTTCATATTGTTTTATGTTCTTCAAAAAGAAAACGGCATATTGTTCAATTTGTCTTTTGTAAAAATGGATGCAGAAACTTTAATAAAAATATCTGGGGGAAAAAAAAAGAAACGCACTGGCTTGACGAAATAAAGCGTTTTTGTACAACTTCATAGCTGTAACTTTTGATAGAAGACTCAGACTCACATCTTTATGGCTTTATCTTATAGAATTCAATATCCCCGTGCTGGGCAAACAGGTTTTGCAGCTGTTTGAGCTAAGATTTTCAAGTTATTCACAAAATGAAAACCTATACTTTGTTTCGGGCGAGAACTCCATTCAAATGCATGTAATAGTCAGAGTCTTCTAACTTTTGATAGAAGACTCAGATACAGTAGCGGTTATTGATATGGGCGACACAGGTGGTTGCCTGGTGCGGCATCATGGTGGGGGGCCGCATCACGGGCATCGAAAAAAAAAAAAAATTGCTCGTACTCATGCTGCCCCGACGTCATGCCAGCGCATACTGGGGATGGCATAGGCACCGATCGGTTTTCTATCGCCCATTTGCTGGGAGTAAGGGCGCCCTCCGTTTGCGAGGTGCGCCTGGTGCTTGCAGCACAGGGAGGAGAGGGCGGGGCTGCGGGGGATTCTCTGGCTGGAGCAGCATCTAATAACCAACTCGCAAAATAAAACAAAATAAAAACAAACCAACAAACACGAAAACACCAGACATTATGATACAGACATAATTTGCACCAATGTTTTTTTCGACATTCTGTTACAGATTATGTTTTAATATTAATTAGTCATTGTCAATTGTTGACTTGTCCTGTTGTCATTGTATGACAAATAATGAAGGCTGTCTGGTAGCTGTTTGCATACTGACTCTCTCTCTCTTCATATGTGTGCGTGTGTGTATGTTTCTCTGGTGAAATTCAGTATGGTTCCGACAACAGTTTTATGTTTGTTATGTTTTATGTACAATCCTTAATATTTATACACACATTTATACACACACATACACATAAAGTTTATATGTGTGTGTGTGTGTGGGGGGGGGGTCGCTCAGGGCACCAAACAGGCTAGGACCGCCACTGGATATATCTTTGGGTTTTGCTTCAGATTTCATGAAAACAGACATAAATTTGCCTGTTTGATAAGTGCTGAACATTTTATTTCATCCAATTAAACATGAAACCATTTAATGGGTACAACTGCATTTTTGTTATAGTAAATTTTTTTTACTATTATTAATATTTTTGAATTGATTCCAGTGAACTGTATTGATAACTGCGCTGACTGCGTTACTGGAGGCTGGATTAAGGCACCAAGCCTCGGGACAGCGCAGCCTTGTGAATGACTGGAGGCTGTATCTTTTCAGAGGATTAAGGCAGCCTAAAGGTGGAGCAAAAATTGTGAAGGTTGGTGGCGGACGAGAGTGTAATCTTTTGAGCCGACGGGGACGCACGGCGGGAGGGATGGACAAGCCAGCTCTCGGATTTGGCGAATTCTCTGAGGAATTGGTGGGTTGATGGACACTCTTTAACCAACAGCAAACTGAACTACACATCCTCGGGGAACAGACATGCTGCACAAACTTGTGCTGCAAATCGGTAAGTTCCCTGAAACGTTCACTTATTGAACATAGTTCAGTAAGTAAGCGACCCTTGTTGTTCGTGCATGTGATTCAAAAAATAAATATATCAAATAGCTTTTATCTATAAGAAAGTAAAAACAGCAGCCACCGATTTACAGTCTCCTAGTCTAACCGGTGTTTATGCTGGTTTAGTTATCTGTTGTTGCTTTTTCAAAGTAAATACAAGCAACTCCCTACGAACAACGTCATCTTTAACGTCTTCTTTTTTGTGTCCTGTCAGCTTTAGCAGCAAGCCTCCTCTCACCTGAGCTGTCAAGTGCCACAGCTACTAAAACAAAAGCTCAAGGTAATCTATCACATCTTGCCATATCATTCATGTAGCTGCAGAGGGCAGGTGGCCTGATACTCGAATACTACTCTGGGTTTTAACCTAAAATGTAGTGAAATGTATGAATATTAATCTATCATGAGAAATAATAAAACTAATTATTAGATTGAGTGGCAGCACGGTGGCATGGTGGTTAGTACTGTTGCTGTACAGCAAGAAGGTCCTGAGTTCAATTCCACCATCAGGCTGGGGTCTTTCTGTGTGGAGTTTGCATGTTCTCCCCGTGTTTGCGTGGGTTCCCTCCGGGTACTCCGGCTTCCTCTGGATAATCCAAATTGTCCAGGGTGTACCCCACCTCTCGCCCTATAACAGCTGGGATAGGCTCCAGCGACCCTGATAAGTGGAAGCGAATGGATAGATTAGATTTTGTGATAATGATCTCATGAGAAAAGTGCAGTGATAATATTAAACTAATAAAATATCAATATAGTGCCAAAAAGTACTGTAGCACAGTATAGTAAATAATTAGCTAACCTGTAATGCTGAAAGTCTTCTATTTTAACCTTTTTCCATTGTTTCTGGCAGTATCTTCTCAAAAGATGGAAAAGTTTGACAAATCCAATTTGTGCTACAAAAATATGGATGTTTTAAAACTAAAGATACAAGGATGTGATCTACTTTTGGTAAACTGTGTACTTTATATTGCCTGTGTACCCGCTTCTAGTAAAGAACAACTCGGGTGTGACACCAGCTGGGGAGTGTGGGACCTGGGTAAAGAAGCCTGATGGAGGGTATTTCACATCACCGAATTACCCTGAGAAATACCCACCTGAGAGGGAATGCATCTATATTATAGAAGGTGAGACCTTATCTTGTTTTGTTTTTTAGCATCCTTACAGTACCACTTCCCACTCCTCCTGCTGTTAACTTCACCTTCTCTCAACCTCTTGGCCTGTTGTAGCCTCTCCTCGGCAGTGCATCGACCTGTTCTTTGATGAGAAGTATTCCATCGAGCCCTCCTGGGAGTGTAAGTTCGACCACATTGAAGTCCGCGATGGTCCCTTTGGTTTCTCTCCCATAATTGGTCGCTACTGCGGGCAGGAAAGCCCGTCATATGTCCGCTCCAGTGGGAGGTACTTGTACATCAAATTTGTGGCTGATAGTGAACTCGAGGCCATTGGTTTCTCAGCACGGTATAACTTCACAAAAGGTGAGTGAATGAAGCCGTGAGCAAGTTTCGTCTTCATAAAAGCTGTATTTTACACCAAACAATTATTGTTAATATTAAGCATCATTTTTAAATCAGTCACTCAAAGAGACAAACCCTTGTAAAACTGTAGCCCAACAAGTTCTCTTCAGTTTGAGCATTGCCTTGCACATTCTTTCAGTTTTAAGGTCAGGATGTACTCAAGTGTTCTCCATCAACAAAGCATTAAAATGTTTAAATAAATTTGAAGCACATTACCTTCCCCAGAGTCAAAGGCATAGCTAGGTGGAGAATATAACTCAGCATTTGGCAAACAGACACTGTTTGCCAAATGCAAATGGTTCAGCACAGACTAAAACGTTGCTTGACATCGACAAAACAGATATGATTGCATTTACTTGTATGTTTAAATAGAAATGGGACTGAATGCTAACATGGTTGGAAAAAAGGAAGGAAAAATAAAAGAAAAATGCAGATTGTTCTGTATAATCTAATTTATTGAGGAAGGTAATCAATCAAATCAGAGATAATTTGCGAGTATAATGTCTGATGACTCATGAGTGTATTAATCATTTATTGCATGTATTTTATTAATCATTTACAGTGGCGGTCCTAGCCTGTTTGGCGCCCTGGGCGAACATCCCACCCCCTCTCTCCACACACACACACACACACACACACACACACATTAAACTTTATGTGTATGTGTGTGTATAAATGTGTGTATAAATATTAAGGATTGTACATAAAACATAACAAACATAAGACTGTTGTCGGAACCATACTGAATTTCACCAGAGAAACATACACACACATATGAAGAGAGAGAGAGTGAGTATGCATAGTATTCAAACAGCTACCAGACAGCCATCATAATTTGTCATACAATGAAAACAGGACAAGTCAACAATTGACAATGACTAATTAATATTAAAACATAATCTGTAACATAATGTATTGTTTGGAGTTTAGTCTGTTACTGTTACTATTTTTACCATTTCTTCTTGGAGCAACTGTAGCCCACATCATTTCTTTAGGGGTTAATAAAGTATTCTGATTCTGATAGTTTCAGGATACATGACCTGCCATTATCCAATGACACATCTGCTTACCTGTATCTTTTACTTGTTTCTCCTCCTCTTCTTTTCTCTTTTTTCTAAGCTGAGCACCTAATGGCTTTGAACTTTTCTTGTCCATCTTGGTTTTAATTTTGCATTCCAGTAGGAACACCCATTCCCCAACCCGAGGATCACCACAACATAACCTAATAGACCTATGTAACCAATACATCTACTCACCAAAGAATGAGTGAAGCAATATGGATAACAGCAGAGGACAATTTATTTAGGGTCTGATGGCAATTTACCATCTGTGTCCAGCACTTTAAAGGATTGATGGACTGGAGCACATACGTCCTTAACCTACCCTCTTAAACATCAGCTTGACGCTGATACATCAAAGGAAACTTAACCGACACTAAGTGCAAATGTTTCAACCTGAACAACTTAAAACTTCTCTGGGATACAATGTAAACAAAGACAAGAAGAAGAAAAAAGAAAAAAAATATTTCCATCAATAGCCACTTCTCCTAACCAGGAGACAAGTGAATATATTGGTGTAAAGAGTCTTTTTTTTCTCAGTGAATATACAAGTGAATATATTGGTGTAAAGAGTCTTTTTTTTCTCAGTCCTGGGGTTGTAACACCACAACCTCCTCAGTCCGTAATCAGAGAGTGTCTATTTGACAATAACCAAAATGTCTTTGGATAGTCTTTGTGAATGCAACCCCCCCCCAAAAACAATGGTGTTAGCTGGCCAGCAAAATAAAGAGAGTGTATGGCACTGAGTGCGGGTGTGTGTGTGTGAGTACTTCGGTCCAAATAATCGAGGTCCGGATGGATGAATGGATGGCAGCCGCCGGTCCTTTAATGGCACCAGCGAGACAGCACAGTAGTAAGGCAGCACGGCAGTAAGGCAGCACAGCAGCGAGGCAGCACAGCAGCGAGGCGTCTGGCAGGAGAACGAACGATAGTCTTTTTTTAAGGCTAGCTCACCCAAGCTTGCTCTCTGGCACAGCTACAAGCCATGTGAGCTCGTAACCCCACAGTGACATATGAACTTGGCTACCAACGTCTGCTTAGCATGGCAGCTAATTGTCGAGCTTGCTAGCTTATCCCCAATTAGCGATTAGCACCTTAATAACCATTATTACACATCACATCATAGCAAACACATGATAACCAGAGATGTGCAGTAATGTGTTACTGTAATCCGATTACTTTTTTCAAGTAATGAGTAAAATAAGGGATTACTGTTGCAAAAACGGTAATTAGATTACCGTTACTTTCCCGTAGGAACGCTGCGTTACTGCGTTACTAAAACCGTGATTATTTTGCAAGAATGTCTCATGACAGTGATGTAAGCAAGTGCGACATTCGTGACAACAGCTGTGTGCAGATCAACAATGGATAATATATCGAGTGCGGGAGAGAGTATGAGCGTTTAAAGCGTGGAAGTACTGACCTTATTTTGAGTTTGATTCCATAAAAAGTGACAAAAACATTAGCGTCTGTTGTGCGTGGGAAGAAAACTTCTTTTTACAGCGAAAAAAAACCCTAAACTTCCAAGCAAGCACTGAGTGCGCTACGACGTAATGGGAAATTCACAGAGAAACCACAAATTAATACTAGTTCATGCCAACACATATCACTGCATATAATCTAACAGTGGAGTCGGGAACAGTTTTTATAAAAAAACCAAAACAGAGGTGCCAGACAATGCCTTACGTACAAAAACAATAATTACAATAATTTTTCTGATCACAGAGAAAAATTCCTAGCTCATCTGCTATTTGTATGAAAAGCCTGCAGATAATTATCTGAATCCAGTTGCTCAAGGCAAGAAAAGGTCCCAGTCTTTAGATTCCTGCCCATTCCTGAGACACGTTATAATTGCAGTGTCATCTGAGTATTTCTGGATTTGGCAAGACTAAAGATATATATTTGAAGTCTGCTGTATACAATATAAAAAAAGTGGAGCCAGGACAATCCCTCTAGAGCCCCCATGCTGCTCAGTAATGTTCCAGAAATGCTGTTCCCCAACCTGACAAAGTTGTGTTGTTTCTGTCGAACCAGCTCTGTTTTCTCTATATTCAAATTTTAACTTTGTAATCATATGCACTAGAGCTGATGTAATAGCTAAAAATTTTACTTTACCGTGTGCTTGGTTAGCACTGTTGCCTCACAGCAGTTCAATTCCACCAGGCTGGGGTCTTTCTGTGTGAAGTTTGCATGTTTTCCCCGTGTTTGCGTTGGTTTTCATTTTCCTCAGTCCAAAGACATGCAGTTTGTGGGGATAGGTTAATTGATTAATCCAAACTGCCCATAGGTGTGAATGTGAATGTGAGTGCAAATGATTGTCTGTCTCTGTGTGTTACCCCTGCAACAGACTGGCGACCTGTAAAGGGTGTACCTTGCCTCTCGCTATATGTACCCTGCGTCTCCCTGGGATATGCTCCAGCACCCCCCACGACCCTGGATAGTATAAGTGGAAGAGAATGGATGGATGAAGCTAACTGATTCTACAGTATTTGTAAAAGTCTTCAGTTGCAGAAATTAATATTAGACTTCTTTTTAAGGACCTTTTCAACATTTTCATTTTATGCATGTTTCTATGAAGCAGTATTGTTTGGAAACACTACAGATTTTGTTCCAGTTCATTGCTATTGCTGTATATCTTTTATCTATATATTTATCTATGATGCTAGATCACACGAATCAATTAGCTAAACTAAAATCATAATGCCATGGTGACCTGTAATATTCGGCTTCAAAATTCAAACATAACACAATTACCAAAGGCCTTCGAAACATGGTGTCTAACCAGATACTTGGCCCTGGTGTGGGTCAGTAGATGTTTTAAATTGCAGTCTCAGATAAATGAGAATTTGGCTCCCTGGCACTTTCATCTCGCATGATGGCATTTGGCTGATAGTTCTTAAACCGTGATGGTGTTGACTTCATCAATACAGGAGCCAGACAAAATAAGTTCCATAACACAAGTATCTTGTCTGGCTTCAGAAACAGATTGTGGATTTTACTGGGCTAGTCCTGAGAACACTGGCTGATACCACAACCTGTAACCTTCCTTGCCCTGTCTGTGAAGGTTCTCAGTCATCCAGGTCATCATAGTCAAAGGAGCTTGCAAAGAGAGGTGAAACGCCTTCAAGCAACTTAAAGAAGTCCAGACGCTTTTCTTTGCAAGCTCCTTTGAATTGCCCTGGTCTAGTTTCTCAAGTTGTATGTAGCATAACCAGGCCAGAAGTCATAGTCAAGTTGGGGGTGTTTGTCAGGTTTAAAGCCACAAAATACAGTGAAGGAAAAGGATCAACACATGATTAAATAATCAAAGGCTTAGTGATGTTTGGAGGCCATTGCCTGGTGTGGAAGAGGAAATGGAGAGCTGCAAACTGAATCCTTTTGAGAATTTTATACACCTCATATACTGTATGTTAAGGCTGCTGACTGGTTGCCTGTCCCCTTAATCCCAGTAATGATCTTTATTAATTCCTGCGCATCCGTCATACCTTTTTACTGACATTTGAGCTCCAGGCACTGATATTGTATTAGTTATTGGATATCAGTGCCTTTACCCTTTAATATCCTTGATCCTCAGTTTTCCCAGAAAATAAAGACATTACAAAACAGCTTGTAAAACATTTCCAGGGCAATTATTTTTAAATCCAAAATAAGAAAGACTTGATTTTCACAGTCTTTGAGGGAGTATATTATTGATTTAGAGAAAAATTAGTCCATGGGAACAGGGATTTTCCTATTTAACAGCATTCTGAAGTCACCGAAAAGTATGGTCACCAACTCCACTGTTAGATTATATGCAATGATATGTGTTGGCATGAACTGGTATTAATTCGTGGAAGCTGGAACTTTCCATTTAATGCCATTCTGAAGTTATGGAAAGACAAGCTCCTATAAACAAAGTCAAAAGGCTTTTACTCTGAAATGCAAAACGAGATTGATTTGAGATGGAGATGTTACCACTGTAGAGGTTGTGTATGGTTTGCATGAACTCCAGTTACTTAGTGGAAACAGTAATTGTCCTGTTAACAGCATCCGCGTTTAATTATTAAAAGTACCAAATAAACAATTATAATTACGATATTGACATGATAAAACTGTGGGGTTGTATACTGTCAATGTAGAGTGAAATGATCTTGTGGAAACAGCAACTTTGCTTTTAATGGGATTCTGAAGTCAGTGAAAGAGTGGGTCATACATGGGCAATTTCAACGGGCCATTACTTTAAAAGGCAAACTCAAGGCGACTCGAAATTGACTTGATATCCCCGTGATAGTGTACACTGTTGATCTTGAGTGAAATTATCCCGTGGAAACAGCAATTTTCATTTTTAGAGCATTTTGAAATCGTTAAAAGAGTAGGTTGTATATGGGCAATTTGAAACGGCTTTTATTTTGGACGTCAAAATCAGACTGATTTGATATTGATATGGTGTCACTGTGGGGTTGTATACTGTTGATCTAAAGTGAAATTATGCTGTGGAAATAGAAATTTTCCATTTTAGAGCATTTTGAATTCGCTCCAAGAGTAGGTTGTATATGGTGAATTTGAAAAGTGTTTTATTTTGGAAGGCAAAATCAGACTGATTTTATATTGATATGGTGTCACTGTGGGGTTGTATACTGCTGATCTAAAGTGAAATTATCCTGTGGAAACAGCAATTTTCATTTTTGGAGCATTCTGAAATCATTAAAAGAGTAGGTTGTATATGGTTCAAGGTTCAAGGTTCTTTATTTGTCAAATGCATAGTTATACAAGTATAACACACAGTGAAATGTAACCTGACACGCTCCTCAACATGTGCACAAATTGGGTGGGGGGGGGGGGGGGGGGTAGAGGAAGAACATTTTATATATATATATATATATATATATATATATATATATATATATAGTATATACATTGGGTGAATGTGCAGTAGTAGCAGCAAGCAGGTGAATTCTGTACATTAATATGAATAGACATCTGACTATTTTACAGGATAGACAATATAAACATATGTAAAATTAAAGGAATTTGAAATGTACATTGTTCCTTGGTTTAGTGTCTGGAAGAGAGTCCTGTCTCAGTCAATTATAGATGATGTGAGAGGGCGGGTGTGTGTGTTTAGGGCCCGGATGGCTTGGGGATAGAAGCTCCTCTTGAGTCTCTCTGTCTTTGCCCGGAAGATGCGGAACCTTCTACCAGATTGCAGAAGTTGGAACAGTTTGTTGCCAGGATGGGACGGGTCCTTCAGTATCTACGCTGCTCTAGTCCGGCATCTCCTGGTGTAGGTGTCCTGAAGCGGGGGGAGAGCAATCCTGCAGCAGCATTCTGCTGTACGGATCACTCTCTGGAGAGCTTTTTGGTCCTTCACACAGCTGTTCCCAAACCACGATGTCATGTTCTGTGTGAGGATGCTCTCCACAGCGCCTGTATAGAGAATCCTGAGGATCTTTGGAGAGACCCTGAACTTCCTCAGTTGTCGTAGGTGATACAGGCGCTGCCTAGCCTTTTTGGTCTGGACCTGAATGTGGGCTGACCATGAGGGTTTGCTGTTCTTGGGCACAGGGATGATGGTGGATCTTTTGAAGCATGTGGGGACCACGGACTTCGCCAGGGAATCGTTGAAGATGTAAGTGAACACACTTGCTAGCTGGTCAGCACAGCAGATGGCCGGTGATGCCGTCTGGCCCCGCCACTTTCCTTGTGTTCACTCTCCTCAATGCCGCTCGGACGTCATGCTCCGCGATGCTGGTCACCGGTCTCTCGCTGATGACATCACTGTCCTCAGTAGTCAGGTGGTAAATAGCATTAGCCGCCTGGCTAACCTCGAAACGGGCGTAGAACTGATTCAGCTCGTTGGTGAATGCAGAGTTGGCATTGATCGGCGCAGTGTCCCTGGCTTTGTAGTCCGTAATGGTGCGTAGTCCGTGCCACATACTCCGTGTGTCGCCCTGGTGGAAGCGGGACTCCACACGTTCCCGGTATCGGCGTTTGGCATCTCTCACCGCGCACCGCACGCCGTACGCCGTATGAGGCCGCTTTGTAGGCGCTCATATCGCCAGTGGCGAGACCCGTGTTGTAGGAGGCGGTCCTGGCGTTTACTGCAGAGCGGATCGATCTGTCCATCCACGGTTTCTGGTTTGGGAATGTGGGGAATCTCGCAGTGGGGATAATCTCCTCCGCTAGCATATTGACGAAGCATACTGCTACTTCCGTAAACTCGTTGATGTCGACTGCGCATGCTCTGAACATGTCCCAGTCGACGTCATTGAGTGCGTCCTGTAGCGTAGCTTCTGATTGGGCAGTCCACCGTTTTACCTCGCTCGTGGTCACGTCTTCCCTCCGTATGTTTTGTTTATACTGGGGAATGAGGAAGATGGCGTTGTGGTCAGACTTCCCAAAAGCCGGGTGTGAGACAGCTTTGTAACCCTGCTTGTATGGCGTGTAGCAGTGATCCAAAATTCAATCCCCCCTCGTTGGACACGAGACATGCTGGTAAAAGTTTGGCATGACTTGTCTGAGGTTCGCTTTGTTAAAGTCTCCTGCTACAATGAGGGCTGCGCCCGGGTCCTTGTTTTGAAGCGAGCTCAGCACATCATGTAGTTCGGACAAAGCCATACCTGTGTCCGCTTGGGGTGGGATGTAGACCACCGTGGCGATGACCGAGGTGAACTCACGGGGCAGATAGAAAGGGCGGCACTTAATGCTCAGGAACTCCAGATGTGGCGAGCAGCCGCTGGAGAGAGTAGAAATGCTCCTGGCATCACACCACTTTCTGTTTACCATGAAACACACTCCTCCAACTTTGGTTTTGTTCGACTCTGCCGTTCTGTCCGCGCGGAGCACAAAGAATGAATCCGACGGAGTTACGGCCTGGTCCGGCACGGTGGGGGTCAGCCATGTCTCCATGAAGCACAGAATGTTGCAGTCCCTCATGTCACGTTGGAAGGTGACCCTTGCTCTTAGGTCATCGAGCTTGTTCTCCATGGATTGTACATTGGCCAGTAGGATACTGGGCAGTGGTGCGCGATGCGCCTGCTGTCTCAGTCGGTTCCTAATACCAGCGCGTTTCCCCCGGCGCTTCTGGGCAATTTGAAACGGCTTTTATTTTGGAAGGCAAACTCAGAATGACTTGATATTGATATGGTATCACTGTGGGGTTGTATACTGTTGATCTAAAGTGGAATTATCCTGTGGAAGCAGAAATTTTCCATTTTAGAGCATTTTGAATTCGCTCCAAGGGTAGGTCATATATGGGCAATTTGAAAAGCCTTTTATTTTGGAAAGCAATATTAGACTGATTTGATATTGATATGGTATCACTGTGGGGTTGGACACTGTTGATCTAAAGTGGAATTACCCTGTGGAAACAGAAAATTTCCTTTTTAGAGCATTCTGAAACCACTGAAAGTTAGGTCTTAAATGGGTAAATTCAACAGGCCATTAATTTAAAAAGGCAAAATCAGACTGACTTGATATTGATATGGTGTCACTGTGGGGTTGTATACTGTTGATCTAAAGTAAAATTATCCTGTGGAAACAGAAATTTTCATTTTTAGAGCATTCTGAAATTGTTAAAAGAGGTCTTAAATGGGCAATTTCAACAAGCCATTAATTTGGAAGGCAAAATCAGACTGACTTGATATTGATATGGTATCATTGTGGGTTTGCATACTCTTGACCCAGATTGAAATTCTCCTGTGGAAACAAGAATTTGTCTTTTTAGAGAAATCAGAATTCATTGAAAGATTATTTCCCGTATGTGTCATTTGAAATGGCTCTTATTTTGAAAGGCAAAATCATAGTGACTTGAGATTAACCTGGTATCACTGTGGGATGGAATACTTGTCAATATAGATAGTAATTATTCTGTGGAAACAGCAATTTTCCATTTTATAGCTTTCTGAAGCCATTGAAAACGCACACCGATATATGGTCAATTTGAAAGGGTCATTATTTTGAAAGGTAAAATAAGAATGATTGATATCCGATTGTTAAGTGATGACGTGAGGAATCCTACTTCCGGGTCTAAAGTAGTCTGCGTTTAATATGGCTTTTGTGTTGTTAACATGTTTAATTTTATGTATTTTCTTCTATTTAATCTCAAAAAGCTCCTAAAACTGTCAGTGATCACTGTTGACCTCCCTCGGCTTTTATTACCGCTAATCATTTATTTAAGCTCAGTTTTTAAAACCTTAGGATGTAACTACAGCCCAGCCCATGCAGCAGTATATGAATGACTAACCTCGTATTGTGGATGGATTATCTCAGTTGTTCTCCTGGCTGAAGTTTGGTCCTTTTACAGCATCTGATGTTTTAGAAAGCGACTGCTGTTTGAACGGTCATGTCGCATTAAATCCATCTTTTACGTCACTGACACAAGACAGACGCCAATTATCAGTGCCGGAGAAGACATCGTGAACGCTTCCTGGCCATCCAGTGTAGATGTTAGTGAAACTGTTGGGAAGACAACGTGAACATTTTATTTGTACTGTATAATCTGCAGATTCTGACAGAAATCTGCAACTATCCTTTGAAGCATCGCTCCTCTCTAAAACAGGCAGGACCCCCAAGCACCTGGCGCACCTCCATCTGCCCAGTCTGCCCAGCTGCCTCTGAGCCCCGGCTCACTTCCACTCCTGCTGCGCTGCCGCTGCTTGCCATATGGGTGGCCATCAGGCCAGCTCCCAGGCTTCCGCTGGAAGCGCGGGCGACTGCCAGAGTGGACACTTGGGGCATGGGGCACCGATGGTCCAGCCGATTCCCTCGCCTGCTCGCGGGGTGGGGTGAAGCGGGCAATGGGGGTATGTGGCAGGGCGTGTTCTGCGATGCCGCTGCAGGTTTGGTGGTGGTGATGTGTACGGCTGCCAGCGGGAGAGCTGCAGCCGTTGAATGTACTGTTACAGCAACCGTGTGATTATTGTAAGAATAAATAAATGAAAATGCCATCGGGTCTGCCGTGGTGGTGATCTTTTTTTTGTTGTTGTTAATCTTAAGTGCACGCAAACCAGTAAACAAATTAAAACAAATACTGTTGGTAAACTATAATACAAAAATTACAATTAAAATTCTCAACAATAAAAACAATTGGTATAAATATAATTAATATGTAAACAACTTAATAGCCCTCAAAGTGTCTAAGTCACGTGACGTGTCAGCGCAACACCGAAACATAAGAGAGGGGGGCAAAGTGTGCCTGCTCTCCGCTGACACAGGAGCGGCGAGTCCAGCGACCTGGCTGTTTCGTTTTTGCCAAAAGCACAGCATAGCAAACAAGCAGAACTCAAAGTAAAGAATCGATCTAACCAGGCTAGTATCGATCCGATACCGACTTGGGATCGATACTATCGATATTTGGATCGATCCGCCCACCACTATCAGAGAGCCATCTGCTGCAATTGGTTGGGGGTGAGATGAGGGAGACTGGACAAAAGACATGCTGTTTTTAGCTCTGGAGCCACTTTAATAGGCTGGTTTTATCCAAACTAAGTGTTGACCTTTGCCTGTAGTTCTGTGTGTTTCTTATAAAAGCATAAGAAACTGATGAGTGAAGTGAAGCGAGTTTCTATGCAGCTGATCGAACGGTGAATAAGGAGACTCACTAAATAACCTATAACAGAACTCACCCTCTTTGGAGAGCATGACAAAATAGTGGAGAACGTGTCTTTCAGACTTTGTCCTGAGTTCTGCCATCTTGCTGTTCTTACATCATACTGGCTGTAGCTCCATCTGTCGCGGCTGCTGGCTGTTCAGAATATCACCACAGCTCTAAGCCTGTGTCTCCTTTCCTTGGCACGCTCTCAGTCTTCACTGCTGTGACTTTGGCATTGTTGTCTACCCAAAGCATAGTAAGCCACCTCTTTTACCCCTTCTGACCCCCACCTTTTTGTTTGCCTGGTCATTGAGAGTGCAGTTAAAATAAATCAATGCTTGTATTTTTCAGTGCACTTAAATTGCAAGTTCAACTCATCAGAAGCTTTTTTTTATATCCCCAGATTGCATTAAAGGATGCGAAAAAATATACACCACACCCTCGTGCTAATTGACAGCATGATGTCAAAAAAGTTGCATTGTGTTGCAATTTTAATACTAGTCTGGCAGAATGCTGCTGGGAATGTGCTCACATTTCCATTTGCAGTGCAGGCACACCAGCTGCAGCTAACAAGAGACGAGGAGGGAAACGCACGCGTATGCACTCGTGCACACACGCACGCAGAAGGGCTTGTTCCCGCAGTCATTCCCACAGGACAGTTAATGAAAGCTTGTCTTCAGGGGAATACAGCTTGTCAGCGCTGAGCCGCAGCAGCAGCTTAAGGGAGTCCGAGACAGATGCTTTATTAACTGCAGATTTTATAGGCCACCTACACTGACGGGGCAAAGCCTAATCTGCATCTCTTTGTCTGTTTGTCATCTATCCATCTTTCCTTTTTCTTTTTTAATTTGATTGCGTCTCAGTACATAATTCTTTTTATTCCACAAAGGAATGTTCCACTTTTCGACTCTCTTCTTCTGCTTCTTCTTCTTCTTTCTTTGTTTTTTCCAAAATTGTTTGCCACAATTTGTTTGCCAAATGTGCATGTCATTAGCAATATTAGCTATTCCGCATTTTTCAGATAATATACATGCCCTTTCAGTTTTTACAGCTAATTAGGGTGATTTGGATATATATTTTGTACACTGAAGCACTTTTTTTCCAAACAGCCTCCTAACATATATTGTCCCTTTAAGAAGATGTTTTGCATTATTAGCAGATCAGGAGAAGCTGTTTTCTGTGTGTTTACATCAAATGTAATGAGTCCTTAATACCAAATGTTAATCTCCCATCTAATTCCACCCGTCGGGGTTGGCAGGAGAGAATAAATTCATCCTTATGCACCCAAGCTTGCAAAGAATATTTAACAAGAGTGCACACTCTAGACTGACTCTAGAGTCATTTCTATTTAAGCATATTATGGCCACAAGGTGGTTTTTGGTCAAGTATTTATTGATAATGCACAAGTTTTTGGTTAATAAAATTATTGATGGACACTAGTTAGCTTCACTAAAGATAAGATAAGATAAGATAACCTTTATTAGTCCCACACGTGGGAAATTTGTTTTGTCACAGCAGGAAGTGGACAGTGCAAAAGCCCATGCAGTACATTTCCATGTTTATATTGTACTATATAGCAATTAATTTGTATGTTATTAATGGCTGATTAGCTCTGTCGCTCTGTGTTTTTTGCACTCAGTCTGTGGATGCTTTGCTAACTAAGCTTTAGCTAATAACTTAGCACTTCACCTTCATGACTTAATCTGGTCAGTTGTGGTACAAAAACAAGCAAAAAAAGAAAGAAACAAAAGCTAAAGCAGAGATGGCCAAAAATGCTGCACAATGCTGATGTTTCACAATAGTCTTTGTAAACTAATTGATGATGTCAGAGTGGCTGTGTCCATCTTAATATACAGTCTATGATCTGTGATGTGTTTGTGTAACAAAGCAGTGCCACAGTTTAACTAACTAAATATACACAGTCACATATACAGGGAGTGCAGAATTATTAGGCAAGTTGTATTTTTGAGGAATAATTTTATTATTGAACAACAACCATGTTCTCAATGAACCCAAAAAACTCATTAATATCAAAGCTGAATGTTTTTGGAAGTAGTTTTTAGTTTGTTTTTAGTTTTAGCTATTTTAGGGGGATATCTGTGTGTGCAGGTGACTATTACTGTGCATAATTATTAGGCAACTTAACAAAAAACAAATATATACCCATTTCAATTATTTATTTTTACCAGTGACACCAATATAACATCTCCACATTCACAAATATACGTTTCTGACATTCAAAAACAAAAAAACAAAAACAAATCAGCGACCAATATAGCCACCTTTCTTTGCAAGGACACTCAAAAGCCTGCCATCCATGGATTCTGTCAGTGTTTTGATCTGTTCACCATCAACATTGCGTGCAGCAGCAACCACAGCCTCCCAGACACTGTTCAGAGAGGTGTACTGTTTTCCCTCCTTGTAAATCTCACATTTGATGATGGACCACAGGTTCTCAATGGGGTTCAGATCAGGTGAACAAGGTGGCCATGTCATTAGTTTTTCTTCTTTTATTCCCTTTCTTGCCAGCCACGCTGTGGAGTACTTGGACGCGTGTGATGGAGCATTGTCCTGCATGACAATCATGTTTTTCTTGAAGGATGCAGACTTCTTCCTGTACCACTGCTTGAAGAAGGTGTCTTCCAGAAACTGGCAGTAGGATTGGGAGTTGAGCTTGACTCCATCCTCAACCCGAATAAGCCCCACAAGCTCATCTTTGATGATACCAGCCCAAACCAGTACTCCACCTCCACCTTGCTGGCGTCTGAGTCGGACTGGAGCTCTCTGCCCTTTACCAATCCAGCCACGGGCCCATCCATCTGGCCCATCAAGACTCACTCTCATTTCATCAGTCCATAAAACCTTAGGAAAATCAGTCTTGAGATATTTCTTGGCCCAGTCTTGACGTTTCAGCTTGTGTGTCTTGTTCAGTGGTGGTCGTCTTTCAGCCTTTCTTACCTTGGCCATGTCTCTGAGTATTGCACACCTTGTGCTTTTGGGCACTCCAGTGATGTTGCAGCTCTGAAATATGGCCAAACTGGTGGCAAGTGGCATCTTGGCAGCAGCATGCTTGACTTTTCTCAGTTCATGGGCAGTTATTTGGCGCCTTGGTTTTTCCACACACTTCTGGCGACCCTGTTGGCTATCTTGAATGAAACGCTTGATTGTTCGATGATCACGCTTCAGAAGCTTTGCAAGTTTGAGACTGCTGCATCCCTCTGCAAGATATCTCCCTATTTTTGACTTTTCTGAGCCTGTCAAGTCCTTCTTTTGACCCATTTTGCCAAAGGAAAGGACGTTGCCTAATAATTATGCACACCTGATATAGGGTGTTGACGTCATTAGACCACACCCCTTCTCATTACAGAGATGCACATCACCTAATATGCTTAATTGGTAGTAGGCTTTCGAGCCTATACAGCTTGGAGTAAGACAACATGCATGAAGAGGATGATGTGGACAAAATACTCATTTGCCTAATAATTCTGCCATTCCTGTAGATATATGCACATAAATATTTCTGCAAACGTTTTCACTCATTTTCGCTGAATGAGATGAATATACAAGTAATTTTCATAAAACAGGCTTTGTATTCCCCTTTTTTCCATCTTACATTAGGCGTAAAACCCCTGGTAAGGTATTGTTGCATCACAAACGCACAAACACACCCAAACACACAGGAATGAACATGATTAATCTGGCTGAGCTTGGAGAGGAAATAGGTTAGAAACATGAGAGAATTAATGAGAGTCCTTGTGTATTTGAGGCTGAGTTGTGTCCATCACCTGGTCTTCCTACATCACAACCCCTGACCAAAGGTTATGGAAAAATAATGGAAAAAATGAGAATTTATGCTTGGAAAATAAGCCGTTTGTTTTATTTTTGCTGGAGTCTAATCTGACCTCAACAACTAAGCTGGTACGTCAGAATTTATAATCCACCTAGCGAGTAGATTCATCAGCACAAAGGTTTAGAACAAAATATCTGTCTGCTCCCTTCCTCGTGCTAAATGTGTTTCTCTGTTTTTGATGAGGAGCATCAGGGTTTCTTTTTGTAGAGGGGGGATGGTGGGTTTAAATAAGGGCAGAGGAAATGAACTGGCACATAGATTACGTAAGTTTAGGCCAGCCGTGTTTTTATTTTATTTTGCAGTATATCTTTAACGTTGTCATTTTTAGTCTGTGTTATTTTGCGCTTACTTTATCCAACGACTGAAGCTCAGAGATTTTGTTTAATCTGTTTTTCTTGACAAAATTGGTGCACATATCTCGTGTATTACAGAATAGAGGTTGACCTTTATTTGTCAAAAAAACAAAACAAAATGAAGAGCCTTAAGCCCTGACAAAATATATGTGGGTCAAGCCATGAACAATCAATCTGACCCCTAAATATCAGTGGCTCAAAGGGTTGGCTTAAGTCTAGGAAATAAAAAATACAATCTCAGTGTCATGATCCAGCTGTGTGCAGGCAGGAATTGGACCCAAACATGAACTCACTGGAAACAGAACTGAACTCAAAATGGCAGCTTTTATTGCTGACCAGAAAACTGTACAAAACCTAAACTGGGAAGAATCTAACAACACACACACACACACACAGCTGTGAGAAATCTGACACGAGACCCAAGGGAAGCAAAACTCAATACATTTACATCAAAGCGTGACACTTCGTTCACCCTGCGATAGTCAACACAGAACCGTATAGACCCATCCTTCTTCGCCACCAGAACGATGGGGCTACACCAGGCGCTGTGCGACTCTTCTATTACTCCCATCCTCAGCATTTCCGCCAATTCCCTCTGCACGATTTTTCGCTTATGCTCCGGGAGCCTGTAGGGCCGTGAACGCACCGTCACGCCGGGCTGCGTCACGAAATGGTGCTCGATGAGGGACGTCCGGCCGGGCAGGGGGGAGAACACGTCCGCAAAGCACTGTTGCAACGCGACAACGTCCGCTCTCTGGGCCTGTGTGAGATGGCCATCACAAGGGAGGGAGGCGGGAATGATAGAATTTGGCACCTCAGGCCCCAACTCATCTCTCTCCTTCACCAGGCTCACCAGAGATGCGGTTTCAACCTCTCTCCACGCTTTAAGGAGATTGAGGTGATAAATCTGCGTGGCTCCTCCCCTGTCCGACCGAGCGACCTCATAGTCCACGTCCCCGATACGCCGTGTGACCACAAAGGGACCTTGCCACTTGGCGAGCAACTTCGAGCTGGAAGAAGGGAGTAACACAAGCACTCTATCTCCCGGTGAAAATTGCCTGAGTCTAGCCCCTCTGTTATACAGGCGTTGCTGACGCTGCTGAGCCTGGAGCAAATTCTCCCGTGACAACCTCCCCAAAGTGTGGAGTTTTGCTCTCAGGTCCAACACGTACTGTATCTCATTTTTGGCGGGGCTCGGACCGTCCTCCCAGCTTTCTTTAATCAGGTCGAGCACCCCACGTGGCCTCCTGCCGAACAGCAGTTCAAAGGGAGAAAATCCCGTGGAGGCCTGGGGCACCTCCCGCACTGCGAATAACAGAGGGTCTAGCCAGTGATCCCAATTGCGTTCATCCTCGTTAATGAACTTCCGAATCATGGACTTTAAGGTCTTATTCAGCCGCTCCACCAGCCCGTCAGTCTGAGGGTGGTAGACGCTGGTCCGAATAGATTTAATGCCCAGTAATTCATACAGTTCCCGCAGTGTACGAGACATAAACGACGTGCCCTGGTCAGTCAGTATCTCTTTCGGGATTCCGACTCGGGAGATGACCTGAAACAGTGCCTGCGCCACACTCTTAGCCGAGATGGTGCGCAGCGGAACTGCTTCCGGGTACCGCGTTGCGTAATCCACCAGGACTAACACAAAGCGGTAACCGCGTGCACTCCGGTGAAATGGCCCGATGAGGTCCATGCCGATGCGCTCAAACGGGACCTCAACGAGGGGGAGAGGGCGCAGAGGCGCTCTCGGTATGGCCGGCTGGTTAACAAGTTGGCAGTCCGGGCAGGACGCGCACCAGCGGCGCACATCCACTCGGATGCCAGGCCAATAAAATCGGGCCGTTATTCGCTCCAGAGTTTTCTCGTAGCCCATATGCCCTGCCATGGGGTTATAGTGGGCCGCCTGGAAAAGCGTTTCCCGGCGGCCCTGCGGCACCAACAACTGGGTGTGTGTTTCCTCAGTCTGAGTGTCACGACTCACTCGATGTAATCGGTCATTTAATAAGATGAAACGCGGGTAGGTCTGCGCGGCCTCAGGGCGCACCACGTGACCATCAATAGCCATCACTTGGTCAAAGGCTGAGCGTAGGGTGCTGTCACGAGACTGCTCCAGTGGGAAATCACCCATGGGGGACACTTCCGGGGCCGGCGGGACGTCCCATGAGGGACCCGCCGGCTCCTCCCCCCCGGAGTCGGTGTCGGACGACCCCGCATCACCGCTGAATGCCGCGCACACGCTACACCCCGCTTCCGGTCGTGATCGCACCCCCGCGTACTGCCCCAGTAGCTGATGAAACCCCGGCCAATTGGTACCCAGAATCAGGGGGTGCGACAGGCGCGGGCTAACCGCCGCCGTTACCCTATGTGTATGGCCCTTGTATTTTAGCAGCAGCGGCACTATGGGGTACCGGTGCACATCACCATGAACACACCTCACCTCCACCCACTCGGCCTCCAATAATGCCCCGGGGCGAACCAAGCCTTGGTGCACGAGGGTCTGTGTGCAGCCCGTGTCCACCAACGCTTGGCGTATACCCCCTCGAGTCCTTACCGGAATACTGTATGTCCCTCCTGGACCGGGGGAGGGTGCTGGGGCGCCAGCAACGCGGAACACCTGCCCCACTTCCATAAGCGGACAATCCCTCCTCAGGTGTCCCGGCTGCCCGCACTTCCAACACTCCGGCCCCGGCGTTTGTGCTGCCCTCCGTGGCTCGGGGGCGGCTCCACTCGGCTCGGTTCCCCTGGACGGCACCATCGCCGCGAAAGGGTTAGTGGGGCTCAGCGCCGGCAGCCGCTCTGCCTGCCCTGGTGCCGGCACACGGCGCCTCAGGGCCGGCACTGGGGCCTGTTTGTTCGGCCTCCGTCCGGCGTCCCCGGACTCCCCTGCTCCAGCGGCAAGGTGGTCCTCCGCCAGCGTCACCGCTACCTCCAAGCTTGCGGGCCGGTGGCACCGGACCCATCTCGCCGTCTCCGCTGGCAATCCCTCCGTGAACTGCTCCAGCACCACCTTGTCCACCAGCTTCGTCTCGCCCTCCGATGTTCCCGGCTGCAGCCAGCGCACCGCCGCGTCGCGCAGCTGTCGGGCCCAGGCGAATGGTCGGTCCGATGTAGCCAGCCGACAGGCCCGGAACCCCCGGCGATGGTCTTCGGCGGTGAGCCCCAGCCTGTCCACCACCGCCCGGCTCACATCCGGGAAGCTGCTCCTGGACGCCGGAGGCAGACTCAGGGCCGCTGTTTGTGCCTCCCCAGACAGCAGGGGGAGCAGCCGCGGAGCCCACTCCTCCTGCGGCCATTGGCACGCCTCCGCCGTGGCACGGAAGGTCTCCAGAAAAATCTGTGGGTCGTCCCCGTCCCCCATCCGGGGCACCGTCACCGACAGTGGCGAGGGCTTCGGCGTGGCAGCGGCCCCGACCAGCCGCTCCAGAACTTGTGTCTGTCGGTCCGTCTGCTCCCGCAGCGCGACCAGGTGGGCACGCTGGTCGGCCGCCTGATCCCGGCTCATCGCCGCCATCTCCGCCAGCATCTGCGCCAAGAATTGCAGGGGCTGGGCGGGTGGCGTGGCCTGTGGGTCGGACATTTCCCCACCGGCACTGTCCTGGGTTTCGGCACCACTTGTGGAATACACCAGGCACAAACACACGCACACGCAGGTATGTACTGCCAAATTCCACATTTATTTGTTTGTTTACACAGCTGACTCAGTCGCACAGCCTGACAGCTCACGAGCCCACCTGATCTCTCGCCGCTCCTCCCCGTCTCACTATAAACACAGCGGAGGGAGACCATCATTAGTACATAAACACCATCAGCTGTTCTTACCGGCCTCGCAGCGCCGCCCTGTTGAGCCTTCTGCTCCACTCCTCCCCGGCAGCTGCGCCCGGAGCCACGCCTCCGCCACAAGCACTTAGACTAAAACTGACGTAGCTACGTTAATCCTACCGTAAAACAATAAGACAAGGTACGACCTCTCCCATACTCCTAGGATGTGGGGGTGAACGCCAGAACACCCTGGAATGTTACAGACCTCCTAGGATGAGACATTCTTTCAATATGCCACCAACTATATACTTCTAAACACAAGTGATTACATGCAGTATTCTACCATATGCAAACTTATATCATTAAAAGATTATACTGACTACTAAGTACAATTTTCCATTGACAACCTTGTAGTACCATATCACCCTATTAGAGCACTTCGCTCTCGCTCTGCAGAACTACTTGTTGTTCCTAGAGTGTTTAAAAGTAGAATGGGAGGGAGAGCCTTCAGTTTTCAGGCCCCTCTTCTGTGGAACCAGCTTTCAGTTTGGATTCAGGAGACAGACACTATCTCTACTTTTAAGATTAGGCTTAATACTTTCCTTTTTGCTAAAGCATATAGTTAGGGCTGGACCAGGTGACCCTGAATCCTCCCTTAGTTATGCTGCAATAGACGTAGGCTGCCGGGGGATTCCCATGATGCATTGAGTTTTTCCTTTCCAGTCACCTTTCTCACTCACTATGTGTTAATAGACCTCTCTGCATTGAATCATATCTGTTATTAACCTCTGTCTCTCTTCCACGGCATGTCTTTTATCCTGTCTTCCTTCTCTCACCCCAACCGGTCGCAGCAGATGGCCCCGCCCCTCCCTGAGCCTGGTTCTGCCGGAGGTTTCTTCCTGTTAAAAGGGAGTTTTTCCTTCCCACTGTCGCCAAAGTGCTTGCTCATAGGGGGTCATATGATTGTTGGGTTTTTCTCTGTATCTATGAAGCGCTTGAGGCGACTTTTGTTGTGATTTGGCGCTATATAAATAAAATTGAATTGAATTGAAAAAGCACCAAACTGTTGTATTTTGGACTATCAAGGTGTTTATTCTATAAAGATTTTGTAAGCCTTCATTAACTAGACAAAGTTTATTGTTCAAAAAAATAGAAAGAAATGAAATCAGCTGAATTTGAAGTGGTCAGGTGGGAACATTTCTGTCCTAATCCTGGCTATTGTCAGCCAATGGTGTTCCTCCCTCCCTTTGGTTGTCAATTTACTAAGTATGTAGCCACTTTGTGTTGCTATTAATTATTTTTGTCTGTGATCAGTGCAAGATGCATAATTAAACAACATTTCATGGTCCATGGTCACATCATTGCTAATCTCTTCTTAGTTCTACCCTGCTCCTTTTTGTCAGCATGTGCACCCAATGATTCTCCTATTCTCTGGAACTCTGTTAAACAGATACAGCACTCTTGCATTTGGTTTTTTGACGATGATGGTCGAGGGTCTAACGGATAGTCTGGCCAAAAAATCTTCCCTAGATGTTCAGTTGAGACATGGCTAATGATTCACATCATTATCATCTGCATCAATCACACCATACAGTGAACCCTTGTGCCCTATGAATGGGTGTGTTTTCATCCTGTGAGTAATCACTCCAGTAAGGATAGAAATGTTAGATAAAAATTTAGGAGAAAGGTTATCACTGAGAAAAACTTTGCATTCATTAGCAGTGACTCTTACGTCTTTAGGGAACAAGTGGCGAAAAACCATGTGAGTAAAATGGACCCACTGATTAAACAGAGTCACCCAGGCTATTGCCTGTATTGGTTAGTTTGTCACGCGTCTGCATGTTTCGACATTTCTTCCAACTCTACTGCATTTACTGAACACATGCAAATGTATTTAAATATTATACACCAATCATCCACGACAATAAGACCACCTGCAAATGTTGTGTGAGCCTTCTTGTTCTGCAATGACAGCTCTGGCACCTTGACACAAAACATCTGGGGATATTGTCCACAGAACATCTGCCACACAAACATCTTTAAACACCTTATGTGTACACAATTTTAAATGCATGTGTTTATCACATACAGTACGTGGAGTACATCATGTTATAAAGATTTATTTGCCTCTTACAAGACCGATGTTCTGCTTTCAGATCCCGAGTTTAAAGGGCTTGGGGAACTGCCAGCTCTACCATGTGAGTATTAAACTTGTGTGTGATCATGATACAACATAATATTAGACACAAAGCAGAAAGTCAGTGTAGTGCTTGATTAAATTGATATGTGTTAACATCAAAGTAGGAAACGAGTTGTTAAATCAAATTTACATACTGCAGGAAAGATGTCATGTTGCTGGAAAACTGCAGTACATTACATGTGTCATGTTTTAATAACTGAGACGTTTGTACATGGTGACTTTGTTACACATTAGTCTGAGCTCACAGTACATAAATCTGTGAGCTAGAGGTTAGCAAGTATGATTATAATGTTATATGGAGACAAAATCCTAAGTTAGCATTACTGCAGTGTTACTAGTGATTACTGGAAACTGGAATGTGCATACAGTAATGGAGGTTTTAACTGCTAGTTTTAACCTTTCCAACTTAATGTATCAGTTTCCCAATCTGCCATGAGAACCAATGTTGGAGTTTTAAAAAAACTAAAAATGTAATGAGGTGTATTTAAATTTTTGACTTAGGTACAGCTCCACACATACATGTTATTTTCCTCAGAATTGTGTTAATAACAGTACTAGAAAACCCTTCATACTCGATGCTACAAGATGTAAAAATTTAAATAGAGTCTAAAATTTGAATTTGGAAACTTAATTTGTGACATCACAACCAGTTTTGAACCGTTTCTGTCAAAGGGGAAACACATAGTGACATGGTGACACATAGTTAGCCTATGTAAAATAAAAATGTTTGCACATTTATCTATTCAAAGATATCTTGTCTTTAACATTCTGAGATGATGATGAGATAAAGTGCTGTTTAACATTTTCACATTGCCAAGGGCAAGCCCAACTCCACAAAGGATGGGATGCTATGTAAAATGTCAATAAAAACATAAACCTCACAAACCTTTTACGTTATGAAACATATTAGTTCATTTTGAAATTGATGGCAACAGCATATCTGAAAATATACGAGGTCTAGAAAAGTAAGTGGTGGTAAAAAGAAGCCTTTTACAGCTAATTGGGTGAATCGAAATATTCAGAGAATCTGGAAGAATCTCTGTGCACAAGGGGACAAGGCTGGAAATCGTGAAAAAAAAAAAAAAAAGCATGAATCTATCATGGAAATCAGTGCCCGGTCTCAGGAACACTTCCAGAAGTCATTGTCAATGAACACAGTTCAGTGTGCCGTCCATGAACACGGGTTAGAGCTATAGGATGCAAAGAAGAAGCCATATGATCCAGAAACACTGCCATTTTCTCTGGGCTTGCAGATCTACTAGAAAGGCATCATCAGTGTTGAAAAGTGTGTTTTCAGGGAAAAAGACACCATTTTACCAAGGCAATACCAAACCTACTGCATCTATTAGAACAGCATAACTTTGCTGGACTGAACTGGCCTGCATATAGTCCAGACTTTACACCAGTTGGAAACATTTTGCACATCATAGAATGAAAATCACAAAAAAGAAGGCACTGCACTGTAGTACAGCTAGAATCCTATATCAGACAAGAATGAGGCAACATTCTAGTCTCCTCAGTTTCCAACGTTAACAGGCTGTTGTTAAAAGAAGAGTGGACGCTACACAACAGTAAACATGGCATGCCCAACTTTTTTGAGACATGTGGCTGGCATTAAAATTCAAAATGATCTTTTTTCTTAAATTGTATTTTCTCAGTTTAAGCATTTGATTTATAGTTTATGAGGCTTGCAGACCACTGGATTCCATTTTATTTTACATTTTACGCAGCATTTGAGGTTGCATAAATCTTCATATGAAGCGTCAAGTACTACAGAAAACTTGTCTCTACAACTGAAACAGGCCTCATTGTTACAACAGCATTGCTTTAACTGTTACGTAAAACTGCTGCTCTCCACAGTTTGTGAGTTTGAGATGAATGGTCCAGAAGGCTACGTAGATTCAACGCAGATAGCTAAGGAAGGCCGGGCGCAGCAGACTGAAGCCGTGGACTGCAGATGGTACATCAGGGCTCCACCGAGAGCCAAGGTCTGCATACTGTGTGCCATTTCTTTCTTTCTTATTTAAACAATCTCTGCTAATCACAGATGGAATTTGACTCTACTACAAACTTCAGATACCTGGAATTGATTGGTTGTCTGCTTGTTGAGACAGTAGGCCGGTGTTCTACCTGTAACATAATGTGCAGTGTTGGTCAAGTTACTTGAAAAAAGTAATCAGTAACGAATTACTGATTACTTCCCCAAAAGAGTAATCCCGTTACTTTACTGATTACTTATTTTCAAAAGTAATTAATTACTTAGTTACTTTTAAAAACACGATTTACAACCTGAATAGGTAATAAAGCAATAGATCTGTCAACCCAATTCTACTTTTTCTGCATAATCCATCATACAAAATGTAATCAAATGGAAAAGTCTCTTTTTTTTAAACTCGTTTTATCAGTTTTAATCTTTTAACTTTATGCATCAAGCAAAAATTAAATTATATGCACCATTCTCTGGCTTGAAGAAATTAGTTTAACATTTAAACCTATTTTCTGCACATTCCAGCACATAAAATAAAATATTTTTGTGTTTACACTCAGTCTTTCAAATAGATGCAAGAAAAACACAGCAGAAAGTAAATAAAATCAAAGACTAGCAGTCCTGTTGCTCTATTTTCACCTGTAAAGCAGGAGTGGGGTAGGCGGAGGTGTGCTCTGGTGCAGGTGTGGCGCAGCAGTCAGTGGAAGAATCCGTGAGTTTCTCTTTGAATTTCCCATTACGTCGTTGCGCACTCGGAGCTTGTTTAGGGTTTTTTTCGGAGTAAAAAGAAGTTTTCTTCCCACGCACAACGGACGCTAATGTTTTTGTCACTTTTTATGGAATCAAACTCAAAGTAAGGTCAGTACTTCCACGCTTTAAACGCTGCATGCTCATACTCTCTCCCGCACTCGATATATGATCCATTGTTGATCTGCAGACAGCTGTTGTCTCACGTCGCACTCGCTTACGTCACTGTCTTGAGACATTCTTGCAAAAAAATCACGGTTTTAGTAACGCAGTAATGCAGCGTTCCTACGGGAAAGTAACGGTAATCTAATTACCGTTTTTGCAATGGTAATCCCTTACTTTACTCGTTACTTGAAAAAAGTAATTAGATTACAGTAACGCATTACGCGTTACTGTAATCTAATTACTTTTAACGCGTTACGCGTTACTGCCCATCTCTGATAATGTGAACATCACATTTTTACAGTATTCTGCTCAGCAATGACTGATGTGAAACTGTTGTAGCAGTTCTCATTTAATGATGTTGAAGTTGGTTGTTTTCAGACAAACACTGTAGAATTTTTTAAAACCATCTTCAAAACGTCCAAAGATGTCAGCCTTTCAGAGCTCAATAAATGACTGCAGGTCAACAAAATCTTGCCAGTTAAATAATATTGCTGTTAGTATTTACACATCTACATTTCTTTTGTCACTGTTGGATATTTGAGCCATTTCAACGAGGAATTTTTATGTGATAAATAGAGAAGGTCTTCAAGTCATGAAAAAATGAAAGGAGAAAAACATAAAGATGTCCCAGTGTTATTAAACTCTGGTCCATTCACAGCACTCTTTCTTCTCATCCTTTTGTCTCCTCACAGATCTACATGCGTTTTCTTGAGTATGAGATGCATAACTCCAATGAGTGTAAGCGTAACTTTGTTGGCATCTATGACGGCAGCAGTTCCGTTGAGCACTTAAAGAATAAGTTCTGCTCCACTGTGGCCAACGATGTCATGCTGGTTACCTCTGTGGGGGTGGTGAGACTGTGGGCAGATGAGGGCAGCAGGAAGAGCAGATTCAAAATCCTCTTTACAACCTTCCATGAACGTGAGTAAATCTGTCTGCCTGAGATTTGTTTCTTTTAAAGATCAAGATTTATTGGAAAATGTTAAATAATGAGTAGAATTTAGATAACAAGTGTTCAGGGGATTGCAACAGTTTATGAAGTATATACATCTATACATCATCTGCCAGTGAGCAAGCACTTGGTAACAGTGGGAAGGAAAAACTCCTGTTTAACAGGAAGAAACCTCTGGCAGAACGAGGCTCAGGGAGGAGCAGCTAGCAGAACGCTATCTGTGTTGGCTGTTGGCTTCTAGGGAAAGGAGTGGTGCTGTTCCTTAGCAAGCCCATAGCTAATGTTGCCTGTTTAGGCAGAAATGGAGCCAAAAGTGAGTATAGTTAAAGTCTGACTTTGAAGAAGAACATATTGCTACAGCCGTATCTTTCCTGCCTGTCTTGTTTCAGCTCCGTGTGAGAGAGACACTTTCTTTTGCCATAGCAACATGTGCATAAATCACACTCTGGTGTGCAATGGCATCCAGAACTGTGTTTACCCATGGGATGAGAATCACTGCAAAGGTATGTTGAAATTCCAACCACCAGCCACATGCTGTTTTCACAAAACACGCCTGTGATTTCTGTCTGTATCATCCCCTCAACCAGAGACGAGGAAACCGAGCATCTTGGATACGCTAGATAACACTAACCTCACTATCATTGGAGTAACCTGTGGTCTGGTCGTCATCCTGCTCATCATCTCTGTCATCATCCAGGTCAAACAGCCTCGCAAGAAATACATCATCCGCAGGTAAAGTCTCGGTAAATTGTTATTTAGTAGTATTGTCAAAAAGAGAACAAGGGGAATTAAAGACTTTAGTGGTTAAATAAACCAAAACATTCAGAACTATAGAACTTTGTAGACATCAAGGCTCTGTTCATGTACGCGGGTATTTTTTGGTAATATTAGCTTTCTCTGTACTTTTTGACCTCCACATATCCAAAACTTCCTTTCAGAGTGAACATTTCAGAAGTATTTACACGTGAAACAAAGATTTTGTCTTGGTAGATGTGTGATGTGTTTTTATAAGAACAGATTTTTAAATAATAAACAAAACACCTGTGTGCATCAGAATATAGCCCAAAATCGCAAGTGTGCAGTTCCTAATAAATGCTGATGCTGCTTCATGTGTGCTTTGCTGGGACTGAGATATACCTTTAACTATCGATTTGATCAATTTGTAGATCTTGATCTATCTTTACTCAGTAGCCAAAATCGCTTGATTTGAGCAGTGTTTAAAACTGCACATTTACATAGTTGTAAAAGAGTAAAGGGCACGACTTTCAAAATTCTGTTACAGGTCAGACATTTTAACCCTCACATTAATATCAATAACAGGGGCTTTTAATTGTAAACATAAAAATGAAGATTGGAAATGACTGAAAAGTTAAGCCAATACTTTATCTCTGAGGAATTGTCGACTTTTTTGTCAATCACAGTACTTCAGAGGTCGCATCCAAATGTCCAAAAGAAGACTCCCCCACTCTTTTCCATGTGTTGTGACCATCTTGCATCCTTAGTTAATGGTGTAGAATTATGAAGTCGCGCCAGATAGGAAATAAAAACTGCCAGTTATTCATACTTAAACCTTCTGGTTGCTGTTAAAATGTACATGTAACGTGCATATGTATTTGCAAATATTACACTCAATTTACGTGCTAGGTGTAAATTCACAAACCTGTGTTCTGCCAGAAAGTGATTTCTGATGTTTCTATATGTTTTCTACACATAACACCTTTGCCTATATTCTTAAATAAACTGTAGTCAGCTGGATTCCCACAGAGGTTATAAAATGAAGAAATAACCTGCTTTGTCTCTATGACTCTGTGTTATTGTACCTACATTACAGGGCTGTGCAGAGAGGTTTAAAGGGGTGGGTGCTCAAAGTTAAAAAGGGGCACATTGAACCAGGCTGAATAACAACAACACACATTTATCAAAAATCTAATATGGGCAACAAGGCAAAGCAAACGTAGCCGATGCTTTACCTGATGGGTACAATGTTGCTGTTGAGGGGTTGCTGTGGATAGTGCTGGAGGGCAGGGCTGTGTTGATCTGAGACTGTAGACATTAAAAAGTCCATAGGAGAGATGGTAGCTGATTAAACAAGTGTCATGAGATAATAACAAAATGCAAAGATTGGTGACAGCGCTTGGAATCATAAGGCAACAAAAACTGTGAGAAATAATTTAGGCTCTGCCTGTGATTCACTCTTTGCTTCTCTTCTTCCTTCCATCCCATCATTTCATATATCACTCTCCACTTGCTGTCTATCTGAGTACAAGGCACAACTTGCTATTGCAATAAACTATAATCTAATTATCCACACCTAACAACTCTTGCACTTAATCTAAAATAAAATGATGACAGAAAAATGTTATAGCCCTGTCTTTAGTAGCCTCACACAGCTCCTACTGTTTCCTCCTCATGTCCTTGCCAGCCATGTCTGGACAATGTTATATCATGAGTAATGTGTTTTTTAAAAATCCATCTAAATAAAACAAACACATGCACGCACACACAATGACATTTTAGACCTTCTTCAGAATACTGTATATACTATGGGCATCATGGTGCTGATCCAGAATCTTTTTTTTTTTAAATTATTTATTACTAGAGCTACAATAATAAAGCAATGAGGAGGGGGAAGTAATAAATATGAAATAATAATAATGGATTGCATTTATATAGCGCTTTTCAAGACACCCAAAGCGCTTTACAATGCCACTATTCATTCACTCTCACATTCACACACTGGTGGAGGCAGCTACAGTTGTAGCCACAGCTGCCCTGGGGCAGACTGACAGAAGCGAGGCTGCCATATCACGCCATCGGCCCCTCTGGTATGGAACGCCAGGACTGCCATAATGAATTAATTAAATACACCATTAAATAATTAATTAAATGTGTCAATAATTAATTAAAATTGGAATTAATTAATTAAATAAATAGTTATGACACATGTAATTAATTAATTATTGACACATTTAATTAATTAATTATTGACACATTTAATTAATTATTTATGTATTTCACATTTTAATTAATTATTGACACATTTAATTAATTATTGACACATTTAATTAATTATTTAATGATATATTTATTTATTTCATTTTGGCAGTCCTGGCGCCTGGCTCTCATCATGAAATAATTTTATCTGTCAGCCTCACCCATCAAACTCAGGGGGCGGGGTTAACGCTGATCGAGTCAAAACCATTGCTTTGGCCTGGTGGCCATTGTCTGTGGAAGCTAACAGAACTGAGCTTTGAAAAACCCTGTTTGTGTGTCACCAAATACCGTTTTAATATTTTTTTAGCCGAGAATGTAGTGGTTTAATCTTCATGTGTCTGGTCGGTTTGTCAAGATACAGCCTCTTTACAAAAGTGTTTCGATGATTTCGGAGATGTCTGCCCAGTCTCACGGCAAAGCGTGGGATAGACCCGCTCGCCTCGCAAGCAATCCCACCAACAAAGCGCAGGCCCTGGTACACAGCTGTAGTAACCCCCGCTGACTTCTTTTACTGAGGTTATATTTATCTGTGTTTTATTTCCTGATGTTCTTATGTGTCCTACGTGTTTCAGTCGCCAATTCTGAATTATAACTAACATTAAAAACATGTTTAAGGAGGAGAGAGAGCAAATAAATCTGTTTAACATCTGATCTTTGGGTTTTTGTTCAGTAATCAGCGTGACCTCTGTATAAACACATAGAAGAGATAACGTTGGTGTTTCCGTCATGTAGTAACTGCTGGCTTTAACTGTACAAAGGTTGTTCGACACTATGAAACACATACAGACTTCATGATGTTCGGCTAATATTTTTATTGTGAATATTAATCATGCTGACCTCGCTCTGTACACCACGCAGCGAGGTCAGCATATCCACGATATCCACGATATCCTCAGCTCCATGAGTTAACACAAAGTTTCCCAGCTGACTATCTAACTTCCAACTATTCCAAAGACGTGAAAATATACAGCATAAAGAAAAGTGTAAGAGACTCAGCAGCAGATTAGAATAACAGTTATACATTTAATAAATCACCAAATGAATCCAAGAAACGAGCAAACCTGTTCCGACAATATGAGTTTGTATTCCCTCAGCTGCAGACTCGCTGCTGTTTAAATGTTTGAAAAGGAAGATTAGATATAAAAAATGTCAAACATAGACTCAGTCTGCCTTCACATTTGATATGAGGCCAGCACGTATAGTGGCCTCAGCAGGCTATTACTGAAATACACGTGCTATATCATAAACTATGATATAAATAGGGAGGTCCTATTAACATATTTAGTTTTAAAGGACACCTTCCTGCCTTTAGTCTCCTTCATGAGCAGTATTAGTTTTCTTCTAACATCCAGAAGTCTGCAAGATGTGTTTCATAGTTTGTAACAAGCCTTTGACAGGTAAACATAACATGACCGAAAAAGCAAAAAAAAAAAAAAAAAAAAAAAAAAGAGAGAGAGAGTGTTGACATAAGAAGAGAAAATGCTCTCAATTATGGAGACAGGCAAATGGTTCATTTATGTTTGATGTGTGTTTATTCTAGGGTTGCTCAATTAATCGAATTTTAATCACGATTACGATCTGGGCTTTCAACGATCATTAAAAATGACTGAGCCGATTATTAGCCCCTCCCTCATGCTTTACTCTCGCGCTGCTCCGTGTGGCAAATCAAGCGCACTGCTCTGCATTTCGAACACGCCTCACAACAATTAAGAGGACCCGAGGGAAGCTCGGAAAGCTAAGCAGAAGTTATTTGGAGAGGAGTGGACTGCCGTTGGTTGAAAAGAGAGGTAAAAAAAAAAAAAAAACTTCAGTGGTGTGGAAACATTATGGGTTCGCGGAGTCAGACGTGGATCAAGTAGACACAGTGTGTAAACTTTGCTATGGTGTCGTAGCTGCACCACAGAGCAACACTGCAAAGTTTACATTTTTCATTTATTTCTTTTATTGCAAACATTTGCACTGTTATCAGTATTTGCACACTATTTTATATTATTTTTTAAAGTCATTATTCAATACATTGTTATTGTTAACCCTTTAAAGCCGGTCAGAGCAGCATGCTCGTTTTGTATAACTATTTTTAAATCCCTGTAGAACCTGAACCGCTAAGCTAGCACAATAAATTTTTTTCCATATGAAACCAGAGGAGTTGTACTTACATCTTATGCCATCAGCTTGTCCTAGGTCACGGTTTCCTTCCACATATAGCTTTGCAAAAATTGCATAAAAAGCGCTTGCAGGAACAAAAACATAATATTCCAGAAACACGCTTTGCCGATCTGATCAGCTGTTCTTAACACTTCCCACATTGAAAAAGACGTCAACGCGAACTATCGCAAGTGACGTCATTTTCGCGGAAAATGTAGTTTTTTACTTGTAGGCCTTAGAACTCGAATTGCACTGCTGGAAATAGTTTATTTTGATGCACATGCACATTCTTTGCAAATTTGCATCATAGGATTGTTTTTTTGTTTTTCCTGCAGTGTATATAAAAATTGCTGTATCTCCAAAAATAAAACTATGAAGACACTCAAAATAAATTTCCTGTTGTTGTAAACTATTTTTTGCAACTTTTTTGTATTTAAAGTTTTGAGGGATAAGCCTCTTAAATTTCTCCAAGTAGAAATATATGTAAAAAAAACAAAAACGATTTTCAATTTTTTTGTAGTTTATTGCACTTTTTTGCAATTAATGTAGTTACTATGGACTTAATACATACACATTTTTAAAATATGGGCTATAACAGTTGTATTGATGTATAGCAACTTGAAATGCTCCCACAAATGGCACTACAGCATGTAAAAAAAATATTATAAGCTCTGGCGGACTTGGTTCTATGGTAGATCTTAAAGGGTTAAATAAATATCGTCAAATAATCGTGATCTCAATTTCAGTGAAAATAATCGTGATTATCATTTTTGCCATAATCGAGCAGCCCTAGTTTATTCCTCCCTAAATATCGTCAGTGAAGTTTGCCATGCACGTCAGATTTTCCTGCGCATTTTTATACCTCTGCCAACAGAGAGAGAGAAAAAATCACATTCTAACAGACAGCTGGTGCTTAGAATACAGCGTGTGTTTTTAATATATTATAATTATAATAATGCATAATTATGTGGACATGCATATTAGGTCGTTTTTTAGTGAAATATAATCCCTCCAGAAAGGGAGGAAAAGCCCTGTAACTTGCTTTAAAACTAAATATGTTCCCTAAAACGGTGGACAGAGCTACAGACCCATGACAGCCTGACACAGGTAGCCAGCAGCTATGACCAGCACTACTTGTGCAGTTAATAAAAGGACAGGTAATGTTTGTCGCGTTGTTGCACACACAGCACGCTCGTTTGTTTCAGTTCGTCAGTTGCAACAAGACAGCTTACCAACGTGTACGTAATAAGCTAATACTCCTGGGTGCTATACACTACAGTGTACGCTGTACACCTACTTACTGGTTTTGTCGCATCAGTCTGTGTCTCTGAGTTAATTTGTGTTTCTCCTACAGCTCCGGACCGCTAAAAATGCGCGTGCTCTTTGTGAGCTCGTTCCCGGCTCGTAACCAGCGCGTTCTGCCGTCAAGGGCGATCACTGGTTAAATGTGATCATGTGACTGATGCAAGCCAGATCCTTTTATTTAGCAAAACTGTGATTGATAGTTAAATATTATTAAATATTATTGTTGAGGGGCACAGACAGGACTCCGCACGCACACACACGTTAATATATATATATATATATATATATATATATATATATATATATATATATATATATATATATATATATAGCCTCAACAAAAGGGCACCTTGGGCACCCATCAGGAAAGGGGCGGGTGCTCAAGCCCCTCTAGCCCCCCCCCCATCTGCACGTGCCTGCTACATTATAAACAATTCAGTCCTTTATGGAAACTTAATATCTTTTAATAGAACTCTAATGTTACATTTGTTGCAATTTCTGCTGCAATCTTGGCCATATCTCTGTTGAAAAAGTAATTTTTATTGTCAGTGACAATTTTACCTGGATAAATAACAGATTGCAGCACCTACCTTGTAACAGCAATTGTAACAGCAGTTTGCGGCTCAAAGTGACTTGATTTCATTCATAAGAGATACGTTTGACAGATTATAGGCAATACGTTTCATTAAGTTCTAATAAACATATATAGATATGCTACGATCATTACAGTATCATGATATTGATGATGTCCGTGAAAGGATTTGTCTGGTTTTCAATTTTTTTGCTTTTTGACTGCAGTTTAGAAATGTGCATATGTATAAATGCTTGAATTTCAGACCTTTAGTTTCAAATTGCACATGAGCAGCCAGGCATGTTGAAAAACCACGTGCTGGCATTTTGTTCTTTCTACTTTTATCTTACAATTTATTCACATTAATGGGAATTTATACACATTTATCATTGTCTGTGTAGCTACATTCAAAGTTTCTGTTGCACATTCCTAAACGTTTATTGTATCTGTACTCTGGAACTGTAGGTCTGGATGTCTGTGCATGTACTCTCTTTACCTCTTTGGATCCACAGAGATGATTTTGATCCTGCCCTCCTCGACCCCGGTTTTGAGCCTCCTCACTATGAACTCTGTACTCTGCGCCGTGCCCCCTCTGGTGAACTGACCGATCCTGCCCTGGCCGAGGACTTTGACAAGTTCCACAAGCTGAGACGCTCCGAAAGCAAATGCATCCGTGACCACCACTGTGGCTCTCACCAGGGCAGTGTCCACGGTAGCCGCAGCAACTTAAGCGTGAGGGACGCCACCATTGTACCTGATGGGGGTGCTCTTGTGCCCCAGTTGCAGCCAGTGATGGTGAACCAGCAGTCGCCCCGACTCTCTCACCACAACACGCCGACGAGTCGACGGAACATTGTGGTGATGAAGCACAGCTACTCACAGGACGCTGCAGGAGGGTACAGGGCAGAGGAGGAGGAGGATTTAATGATGGATGATGGTCCCACCACCAGTCAGCACCACATGTACCATCATCCAATCCACCATGGCCCATCAGGGCTTGACCACACGGTCCATCGTACACTGTCTAATGACTTCTAATTAAAAGAACAACAAAAGGTCCCAAATGAAATTGCAGTAAAAATTAATATTGCAAATAGAGGTGGCCAATTTTTTTTTTTAAAGGTTTTTACCTAATATGGTCAGTAGAGTTCCTTTTTCTCAGACATTCCAAGTAATTTCCAAGAATGCAATCCAAAAGTCTTTTTAATAGTAATTCCCAAAAACCAAAGAGTTTAGGAGCTATCTTGAATGGTACACTGCTATGTCAATGTAATTCATGAGAGATGGTTCCAAGGATGAGTAGGCCTATTTTGCTGGATCACAGTTCCATTTTTTCCTTTTTAGGTTCCTTGTTTGTTTAATGTTTTCACTCTAGGCTAGAATATGTCACATAGATCAAATCATATTTAAAATAATATAATTCATTAATTGTTTTGATGTTTGAAGTGTTTCCTATATGGATGAACATGCCTACAACACCAAAGCAAGAAAAATGCAATTATAAGTGTTATTTATCATCCGATTTACATGTATGTCAGGTCATATTGTGGCTGATTTATTTCATGTTTATTTACTGAATTAAATATTTACCCTCTGCTTGAATTTGACCATGGCACAGCATATTAATCTGTGTGTGTGTGTGTGTGTGTGTGTGTGTGTGTGTGTGTGTGTGTGTGTGTGTGTGTGTGTGTGTGTGTGTGTGTGTGTGTAAAAGTCAGTTCATCACAAATGAAAAACATTCAAATGAATTTGAATTTAAATATACATTTGAAAAAAATGTCAGAGTTTAGCCACCAGAACATTATTCACAGAATTCTGGCATTTCACACAAAGTTTATCAGTGATTTTCATAAAATATCTCACATAATATATTCAATGTTCAAGGTTCTATATTTGTCACATGCATAGTTATACAAGTATAACCACAGTGAAATGTAACCATTCATTATCTAGTTACTTTTAAGTTTGCAATTGGAAATTGGTGTTTATTATTATTTGTTATTTTTTATATATATATTTTATTTATTTATTTTTAACCACGCTCGAAACATAATGAAAGCTAGCTTGAATGGGAACGAAAGCGGGGAGGAACGGTTTGTAGTTCCTCTTTGTTATCCACTCGGGCCGATTATAGCCTTGCACAGGTCGTGTATTACAATGCTTACATGTTACAATAACATATAAATAGCAGGACTTTGAACTATGATAATCTCTTTTTTCGTAACTAAGGACAACATAGACTTGCAATTTGTTCGAACAATATTTAATTTCATTTATGAAAACTTGAGGTCGAATAAGTAAGAGCTTGCTAGCTGAAACACAGTCCCCGCTGTCATTCATGGAGTAGAGTGAACGATTGCAGACGTTGCGTTAAACTAGCGTCATGTCACAAGAGGACCTCCTGCTGGACTCGGGACAGCCTAATGAGGATAACAGGGACAGAAAGGGCAGGAGCCGCATTGGGCTCGTCGTAACAGGTTTAGTGGGAGGGTCGCTGGTTGCTCTGTACGCAGTGGCTGCTCCGTTTGTAGCCCCTGCCCTGAGGAAAGTCTGCCTCCCGTTTGTCCCGGCCACCACGACTCAGGTGGAAAACGTCCTCAAGGCGTTAAGGACAAGGTCGGGAACCCTGGTGGACATAGGCAGCGGAGATGGAAGGATAGTAAGTACTGTTCTGCCCTCTGAGCCCCCTCAAGAACTATAAAATTATAGTTGCAAGAAAAATAAAAAGGTATTGAAAGCCTTTAGAGAAACCATGATTTTATGCAAGGCGCAGTTATAGATTAACAAAATATAATCAAACTTTAAAAAAAAAGGCAAAAAAAAAAAAGCTCGTAAATCATGTCTGATCAATCATGTCTTAGTGATTGCTAAGGCTTTATCATCTACAAGCTCCAGCAGGTGTGTCCCGTAGCTGTTCAGGAGAACAGGGGACCAGTTCCGCCCTACAGACTGTTTAGTTTATGAGTATCTGGGATGTCATGTGGCTGAACAACTGTTATGTTGTTGGTTTACTTTTGTGCTTTGGATCGTGTCTTACACCTTTTGCCATCCTGTCCTAAGCTTCAGGTCAGGTCATAACTGTTGTCCTGATATCGTCTGTTCTTTATACAGTTTTGAAATAGTCCTGGTCTTATGACAGCTGGGCTAGGCTTAAAAAAATCCAGGGCTAGTGCAGTGTTAGGCTTGAAGGTTACCACGCATGAAGGCCAGAGGGTTAAAAAAAAATTGAAACTGTTTTTGCAAACAGCCTTAAAGGGTGAAAATTTAATTTCAGTAGCAACCAATCTAACATGATTTACAAACGTGTGTGTGTGTGTGTGCTATACTGTTTCCCCTTGCTTCTTGCAGGTGATTGCAGCAGCCAAACATGGTTTTCGTGCGTCAGGGTTTGAGCTGAACCCCTGGTTGGTGTGGTACTCTCGCTACAGGGCCTGGAGGGAGGGAGTCTACCGCTCCACCTCATTTCACATCTCAGACTTGTGGAAGGTCAGTGGTTTCTGAAAACAAACCTTTGTTTTACAGACATCTGCTGTAATGAAGTTAGTCATTTAGCATGTTACTTCCTTTTTCCTTTCTTAGGTCAGCTTTGCTCAATACTCCAATGTTGTCATTTTTGGAGTCCCTCAGATGGTGAGTACCTCTGTGTCTCACCAAAATGCAGAAACTTGTGGAGTTCAAATCATCATGCTAATTATGTTTGTTTGCTGCTTTTATCTTCAGATGGAGAAGCTTGAGCTGAAATTGGCAAGCGAGCTGCCTAGCACAGCCAAGGTGGTGACCTGTCGCTTCCCCTTCCCTACGTGGATTCCTGAAAGTACCGCGGGGGAGGGCATAGACACTGTATGGGTGTATGATGCAAAGACATTTAAATCACACCTGTAACATAAGAAAATCAAGTCTAGAACACCATTCTACTCTCAGATTATTTTAAAAACTTTTGTAAAAATTTTGATAAAACTAACTGTAACTGGAAATAGTTGCATATATCTCTTAACATTTAAAACCACAAAAACAGGAAAAAAGGAAAGGTCAGTGCTGTACATTTGAAATGTGTGACCATGTGAAATGACCATGACAATAAAAATGATGATTGAGTATTACTGTTTATTGTTGTATAACGTTGCCCATAAGTTTCAGTGCAAGTTGCGGGGATTATACCAGAGTCCTAGGAGGAAGCTGCACAACTGGGAAACTGGCTTGTTGCGCGGAGCTGCCATCTAGTGGTGAAACTATCACATTAACACTTGTTGTTTTGTGTACCGCTAGCTGATGAGCCATGAAGTAAAACAAGCTGAATTTAATTTGAAACGCATGATGACGTCAAACTTAACAGGGCACTGAAATAAAAAGTCTTTCTAGAAATGTTTACATCTAGATAGCCGGCAGTCATCGCTGCTGCACGGACTGCTTAAATCCAGACTGCTGTGGAGCAGGGCTGCTTTAGCAGCCAGCCAAGATGGACACCGCTGAGGAAGGTAGCTAATGCCCAAACTTGATTACCTTAGCGCTAAATGGTAAAGTCATTCATGCTGACTTTGCATGTGACCTAACCGGCCCTCAACTGTTGTTGGTAGCAACGACCACGACTCCGTTGTCTTAAACTTCAGCAAAGGTTCTCCAGAAGTAGAGAAACCGCTAGCCAATTAGCGTTAGCCAGCCAGCTAGCTGGCATTAGCTTACACCCTATAAGCTGTCATGTCTATGTGGAACCAGAAATCCTAGAACGCATTACATGGGCACTGGATAGTGGTTACAACGTAGAAATTGTAGAGGGAGTCCAATTCACAGTGAAGCCACACGCAAAATTATCTAATTATGAGTTAACCTTTAATAAGTTGAGCCATTGAAACCGTTATGGGAGCGTACCGAACAGTATGACATGATAAGCTAGCGGTACGTTGGTAAGGTCGGCAGGTTAGCGCATTTAGGCTACCATTTGACAAGGCTCATTCACAACTTTGCGAGTTCAACTAAAGAGAAATTGTTATTATGACGAATGCTCTCGACATACTCCAAAAGCCTGCATTTTATAGTATATTTGGACTTCCAGAAAACAAGCCCATTATATTTTCCCTGAGCGAGAATGAAATTGTTTTTAGCCACTAGCAAATATCTGAAGGATATACCATAAATATATATAGCTAAGGGTGGTATCCTAACTCGTGTCATGCTCCTACTTCTTGGGCTAATTATAGTCATTTTATTTTTGTCATGCAGTGACACTGATAATCCAAGGATTTACAGTTTGCCCTAGTCTGACCTATACTGTTACAGTCACTTTAAATACGAATCCAATGCACAGACTCAGTCCTGACACATGTACACTGTTAGCGTTTTGTAGAAAGGTATTAGTAGTTTTGTATTACGGCTCACATGTGTTTATTAGTGTGGCTCAGTATATGTTTGGTGGGGTGTTTTGTTTTTGTTTTTGTTTGTTTAAAAAAAAAAAAAAAAAGCACTGCCAGACTGTCTTTAGCTATGCAGATTCTTATCACTGTGTGCCTTTTGTACAGCCGATATCTGCCGGGTATGTCGGTCAGAGGGGACCCAGGACAAGCCCCTTTACCACCCTTGTGTTTGCACCGGCAGCATCAAGTTCATCCATCAGGAATGGTATGCGAGTGAGCAAGATGTTCATGTAAAAACTTTATGGTTTTCTCTTTTCGCTTGCTTTTCATGGCTTGCAGGTTTTGGTTTTTGGTCACATGGAAGTGCACGTGGTTGTGCAGTCCACAGAAATTACTAGATGTGAATTTCCAATTACATTTGCAAACAGTTTGATTTATCCTGCAGACCTTGTCTTTTTTGGAGGGGGGCAGTCTCACTGTGATGCTGTAAGATCTGCCTTTCATGTGGATGTTGGTTTGGTCATCTATTTAAAAATAAATAAATAAATCTAGAGCTGCCTCTTTCAAAAGGGGTAATTTGCCCTGCCATACTGCAACCGTTTTTCAAGAATGCTTTAAAAGTATGGGGGGAAAAAAAGGTTTCAGTGTGTTGACTCGGTCTCAGAATTCCCCAGATCGCAATCTTACCAAGGTTAATTAATGTAGGATTTGCTGGAAAAACAAATGTGATCCACAGAGGACCCACCTTGCTTAAGGACTTAAGGATGTGTGCTAACATCTTGTTCCTTGATACCCCTGGACATGTTCAGAGACTACTGAGGAAGATTCTTGTGCAATTCTCTGTGAGACATGGGTAAATTCACTGTTTCATTTTGTTTTCACAGCTTACTGCAGTGGCTGAAACACAGTAGAAAAGAATACTGTGAATTATGCAAACACAGGTTTGCATTTACACCAAGTAAGTTGTTTTTATCAAATCATTCAATGTCTTAAGACTGCATTCATTTGTTGTTAGTGCCTTCAAATGCCCAGTTATTATCTGACAATTTATTTCTGTATTGCTCTTCTCATCAGTCTATTCTCCAGACATGCCATCTCGCCTGCCTGTGCAGGACATCTTTGCAGGGCTGGTCACCAGTATTGGAACAGCCATCAGATACTGGTTCCACTACACACTGGTGGCCTTTGCCTGGCTAGGTGTGGTACCGCTCACAGCATGTAAGCCACATCTTGGAATTGCAACTAACGATTACTTTCATTATTTGTCAGTATATTTAAATAATAATTTTACTCTAAACATAAGAGGATTTAAAAAATTTATTAAGCTTTCCATTACCTGAACATGTCCTAACACACTTCCCAGTGTTTGCATATGAAACCACAGTATCAAATGTGAAACAAAGATTTGGGGAAATTTTATGTTTTAAGTGGAGGTAAAACATTTGAATTGGTTAATTGACTAAACGTACAACCAGTAAAAAAAAAAAAAAAAAAGATGCTTGAAAACAAATAGTTCTGTGGACCCAAAGGGGCTAATGTTTGACTAGCATAAATAAATCACATGTGCTCTAATTAGATGTTTCAGTTCAGCACAGCGTGAAATGTAACACCATAAATGTACAAATTTGAAGCAGTTTGGTTTTAGTTATAAACTAGTTGAGAAGTGATCGCCATGTTGGGGGTTTTGTGTGTGGGGCTTTTTTTTGTTTTGTTTTTTTAATTTATTTATTTTTTTCCCCGTCAATTTTGCTTTCATTCTGTGTTTCCCAACAGGTCGTATCTACAAGTGTTTATTTACCGGCTCTGTGAGCTCTCTCCTTACCCTGCCATTAGATATGCTTTCAACGTAAGTGTCTGCTTTTGGTTTTGTGCCTCCTCTCTCACAAAGTCAAGCTGCGTTTGTTCTGTCGTGTACTTTGCTTTCTTTATGGCTTGCACAGTGTTGCTGTTTAAATCAGTGCGTCCCAACGCTTTTTATTTATTTTGTGTTCTTCTCATGTTCCTCACAGCCCTATCAGAAGAATGCATGGCATGTTTCACATTTCGTCATTTGGATTAGTTTGACCTGAATGTTGTTCATAAAACGTACCCTTTTCTTTTATTTCTCCTCTGTCTCTCAATCAAGCTGAACTACTGTCACTAGCAACTCTGAATAACCCAGAGATCATGGGAAACTATAAATTTCTGTTCCAGAAAGACTGTTACTTCTGAGTTTATCTCAGACTCCTTCCCTCCCACTGCACCAGAACCAGCTGATTTACACTTTATTTCTTTTCCTCATTCATAAAGTCGCTCTTTAAATGCAGGCTGCTGACAGTCTGTTAAAATTCAAAGATTCAGTCGTTAAATGATGTCAACAACATTTTTAAGGTGCAGATTCTGAACCCCAATATATTTTCCACTAAATCCCCTAAATCAGTCTCAGTTGGTCCAAGCGCCATCACAAGCCAAAATAGGATTTTGGCACAAGCCAAAATAGGATTTTGGCTTGTGATGACCTCTTCGTGGGCGCTGACATTTTCTCTGCTTTGTAGCGTGCATGCTAATTAGCTCTGCTGTGTGGTGCAGTGCTGCTCTTTTCCTCTCTGTTCACAGTGCTGCATCTTTGCTTGTTTTCAAACTTATGTGTAATTTTCATCCTCCAAATGTGTCCATCTACATGTCCATGAACAGACAGCAAATGTGGAACTGGTTTTGTCCAATGCAAACATTCTGCTCTGCAGTCCTCCAAAATCCCAACAACACAATATCTCGTCAGTGACTGTCAAATGTTTCTTTGTAATGGTTGCAAAATCTCATTAGTGGCAGAAATAGTGTTACTTAAATAATCTGAATGTTTTTTGAAAATTGATGCCATGTCTCCTTCTCACAGGCAAAACCTGCTTGCTGACTGCCTCCAAGGCTGTTTTGTGGTCACATGCACACTATGTGCCTTCATCAGCCTGGTGTGGCTCAGAGAGCAGATTGTGCATGGAGGCGCTCCTCAGTGGTTAGAGCAAAATCAACCCCCACTGGTTCCTAATCAGCCCAACGGCCCTGCACCAGCTAATCAGGTGAGTTTTGTTTGTTTTTGTTTTAATTTATTTTTTCATCCTCTTTAAATCGGAGCAAGAGTGGGGCTGATAAAGACTTCCTAAATTCTGTTAGCTTCCTGCTACAGTTTACCATTACTCTGACATGGTTGGCATAGCAACAGACTCATATCTGTAAAAGTTTGCTAGTTAACGCTCAAAACAGTTTCTAGTGAAAATCATACATTTTATAATCTCTGACAGCAGCAGACAGATTTGGCCAGAGGTGTTGTGTTTTCGGGTTGTACATGTGTCTCATTCTAACACAGTAGCCCGTTAATGATGTTCAAAGCTCCCTGTGAATATTTAATGTGATAACGATGGAGTGATGAATTACATTTTGCATCCCAAACATTAGTGGTCACATCTGGACAATGTGGATATAAACTCCATAGTGACCCCAAGACAGGAGTTTGATTAAAATACTTTCTGTTTTTCAAATACTGAGCTTACATAAGCACAAAATTACTTTATTAACTTTTAGCAGGTTTTATTAATGAACTGTCATGTCTTTCATTATATTCACAGGGTGTGGGCGGTAACGCTGCAGCCAATGCTCAGGATCCTGCAGATGCTGAAGCTGCCCAGAATCCTGCAGAGCTTGGTCCAGATGGGCTGGCGCCTGCTAACGTGCATGTAGCTGGCAACCATGATGAGGCAGAACTGGATGATGATGAGGACGATGATGATGATGATGATGATGATGATGAAGGGGAGGATGATAACGAGGAAGAAGAGGATGATGAAGGGAGGGATGAAGATGCTGCCGATGCCAATGATGGAGGACAAGGTAGGCGAGCATTTTTCGGAACGTTATCTTTAATGTGTTTGTTTTAAACACTTGCTGTTCTGCTGTGGCACCGTTACTATTTCTTGACAGATGAGTGGTTCTGGACGTTTGTGGCTTTGAATCAGTAATGTTTGAAAAGCCTTCAGCACGACGTGTACTAAGTCTTACAAAGTCCTTGGAAGGCCTTTGGGTTT